>NW_022196906.1:56012086-56025909 GCF_008632895.1 Mastomys coucha | reverse complement strand
GTCTTGCATGTGATGGTGATCACGAGGTAGGAAGAAGCTGTTTGGTTAGCATCTTGTCCTGTTTGGTAGCTACATGGTGACACCTGCTCTTGGCTCCTGCCACCACCACATCCCCACTCTTGTGTAGTCTCCTCCCTGCTGCGGGCCTTGACACCAGGATAGCTCTGGGCTCTGCTCTATTTCCAGCTTTGCCCACCGGGAGGCCAAACCATTAAGCTTGGCAAGGGAGACCCACATGAGAACCGGCAGCTAAACCATCTCAGATAATGCCAGCGTCTTCGGTTTTGTTCCTTGCCCACCATGATGCATTCCCCAGAAACTGTGGTGTAATTCCTGTCCCAGCAGCACTCACACATGCTAAGCAGCCAGTGGGAGGTGGGAAGACATGGCTACGGTCCCTGAGAATGCTCCCCTGTCTGCTCCTGCTGGGGGAGAATGTCAGGGCCAATGCTCAGGACCACAGCTAGATGTAGGCGAGGTCAGGGAGGCAGGTGAGGATGGTTAAGCACTCCATGATCAAGACAAATCAGTATTTTAAAATACGAACAAAGCACTATTTTTTTAAAGGCCTGGTTCATTGAAAAGAGTCTAGACATTGCTTTTTATTTTTTAAATACATTGCTTTGAAATGCTTATCATGGCTGGTGCACTCTGGGGGTGCTGCTTAAGTTTCTCATACAAGAATGGGCGCCCTCATTGCTGTGCCCTAATCTTGGCCCAGGAACCTTGTGTCTCTGGTATCTGCAGAGACGAAGGCAAAAGGTTGAACTTGGCTTCTGGGTTTAGCAAAAGTAGCAACCTGGAAAGAGGAGGAGGGGTCTCCTAGGATCCCTGCTGGGAGTGTGTGCAGTAGGCAGCCTGGGAAGTTCCTCTGACTTGGGGTATCAGAGAGAGGTCAGGGAAGCAAGACAGCTAGTGCCAGACCAGGAAGCACAGACACAGAGGACTTGTCCCCAACTCCTGGAGCTCAGTGAGCCAGAAAGGAAGCTAGAGGCCAGGCTGCACTGACTGAAGAACACATAGATGGGACCCCTTGGGAAGCTGAGGCCCAGAATTCCCTGCGCTTCCCCACCATGCCCTGCTCTGCTCTAGAGGATGCTGGGGGAACTCAGCTCTGAAAACAAGCAAGTGGAAGGTAGACTGTAAATCAAAGAAAGGCGGGAGCTGGATGCAACATCCAGTGGGCATGCCTCTGCCTCACCACTTCTGTGGTACTGATGAGGAAACCAAACCTTAAAGAAGAGCTGGGCGGAGCTTAGGGTAGTGCTGGGTAACCCCCTGCTTCTACCCTCTGCTGCCCCAGAGTTAAAACTCCCCTCCCTACTCCAGGCTGCTCAGCCCCAAACTGTCACTTCCACCTTTTCCTCCCCTCTTAACTTTCCCAAAGTGAATATCATTATTAATATTATTTGCCTAATTAACACATTGGCTGAATGACAGAAAACATGCAAACAGGTTTTGCCAGAGAAACTCTGTCTGATTAAAACGGCAGCCCGTCTAATTAGATGGAGATTTCTTCATTACCTTCCCCATTTTTAGATGAGCCAACTCCCTCCCCTGCTCCTGTCTCCACTTCCCTGGAAGGTGGCTCAGCAGATGAAAGCACTTGCTGCACAAGGGTGAGGATGGGAGTTCGGATCCCCAGTGCCCATGTAAGTGCTCAGTGGACACAGATGCCAGCAGGAGGGAGACAGAGGCGGGCTATCCCTGGAGCAAGCTAATTAGCTAGAGTAGCTGAGTTAAGGAGCTCTGGGTTCAAGAGAAAGAAACACCTTAATACATGAAGTAGAGAGAGCTCAAGGAAGAGGTCTGACATCAACCTCAGGCCTTTAGGTGCATGTGTACATGCATGCTAACACGCATACCAACTCCCACATGCACCTTGCCTGGAGCACACACACACAAAGAAGAATGGTTAGGAGCCCTTACTGAAAAACCTGTGCTGGGTGAGAGCTTTCCCATATTCCCATGGGAGTCTTCCAGAGGGGAGACTCCATTGCCATTTTGCAGATGGGAACACTGAGACTTCCAGGGAACAGGCCTGGAGTAGACTTTTCAGACCCAGCCGGTTCCAGGTGCCAGTTTCCCCTCAGCCTTTCCTCATTCCTCTGCCATCCCTCTTCCTACAGAAGCACAGCACAAAGAGAAGCTCCATGACCAAGCCCAGGGTGAGGCCAGGGCTGTCCAGAGATGTCCTAAGTTGAGGTCACAGAGTTGTGTGAGTGGCATCTGTGAGAGCCTCAAGAATGTGGGAGCCCAAATGGGAAGGGTGCCAGGGCACGCTGTGGTGAATGAGGTCAAACACAGTTAGGGGTGGGGCTGCCAGGTGACCTGAGACAGCACAGTGGAGTTACTGGAAGGAGATGGGCTGGTGCTCTTGCCTCTGAGGGGGCTGTACCGTGATTGTGTGAGCTACTTTACATGTGTGTATGTGTCTCTTCCCTAGAGCCAGATATAAGATCTCCACACTTTGCAGATGAGGAAACAGGCTCAGAGAGGTTGAGAAACAGGGGCAAGGTCACACAGCTTAGAACTGGCTGCTAGCTTCCTGTGGGAACAGGAACAGCTCGTTCTGGTGACTCCCAAGGCACCCCAGGGCCCAGTGGGCGGTAGCTTGGGAAGCTGGGGCCTGGCTCTCTCTACAGTGGTTTGAGGCCTGTGGGCCAATTTTTACCAGGAAGCCAAAGCCCCACAGGGAGCATGATCAGAGGCGGGCAGACAAGCCTCATTAGCCGGATCCAGCGCGAGGTGCCGTCACCATAGCAGCCAGCCTGGTGCAGACCAGGTGGTTTTTATTACCAAACTTGGAAAACTTTACAGTGGCGCCAACAATGGATCTTTATTCTGCTGTTAATAGTGTGTCTCCTATTAGCATGCATCTCTCTCCCTTCTTAATAACCTTTACATTTCCAAGCTGCATTTATAATTAAGTCATTAATCCCTTACTGGAATTTCTTGTTTTTTTTCATAAGCAGCCAACCACAAGTCCCGTCTGCCTGTTGAGAATGGAGGCCAAGTGCTCCGAACTGCTCTGGGAATGTCATCCCAGTTATGGGATCCCAGCCGTGTGCTGATAAGCTCAGGTTTGAGGATGCTCTGTCTCTGAGGGGCTCAGAGCCAGGGGTCATCTCTTACCCTCAATGGCTTCCTTGCCAAGAGTTAATCTGGTACTGAGAGCTGTTAACTCAGGAGAACCCTTATTGCCTGGGTAGTTGGGGGTAGGGGTGGGGGTGGGGTCAAAGGGTCAGCAATGAGCTCAATGAGTTGAATTACAGGTGCTGAGATCCAGGCTCAAGAAATACATTTGTTGACCCCCGGGGCCTCTGGAATGGATTGAACTATGTCGCATCCAAATTCATATGTCAGAGACTCCTTAGAACTCAGAACTCATATCTGGGCTCAGTCTTTATAGAGGTGAAGTAAAAAGAAGGTATTGAGGTAAGCCCTAATCCAGTAAGACTGTGTCCTTAGAAGAGGAGGAAGTTAAGACACAATACAGCAGGGGTCTTGGGGTGCAGTGGGAAGACACAGGAAGGAAATAGCCATCTCTAAGCCCAGGAAGAAGGCCTCAGAAGACAATCAGCCTGCCCACTCTTTGATCACAGATGGCAGTCTCCAGACCTGTAGGAAACTGATTTCTTCTGTCACTGACAACCTGTGGTCCTCTGTTTCAGCAGGCGCAGTGAGCTCAGATAGCCTTCTTTCCTCTCCCGTGCATTCTGGGTCCTCCATGGATCAGTTCTCGAGATCTTTGAGAGTCTAGAGGAGGAAGACTTGACATCTCAGCTCTGCCCAGAACTAGCTTAGGGAAGGATCTTCCATGGACATTGGTGTAGGGGTAGGGGGTTGCTCTATACGGTCCCCACCAGCTCCTGACTGCCAGAGTTGGTCAATAGAAATGGGGTCAGCTAGGCTATCTGCATGGAAGGTAGGCCTCCCTTTAGGTCAGCAGTTCTCAACCTGTGGGTCCCAACCCCTCTGACAAACCTCTAGCTTCAAAAGTATTGACGTTATGATTCCTATCAGTAGCAAAATTGTAGTTATAAAGAAACAATGACAATAATTTCATGGTTGGTGGTCACCACAACATGAGGAACCTTACCAAAGGGTTGCAGTGTTAAGAAGGCTGAGAGTCACTGCTCTAGGTGGAGGTTCAGTCTTGTGCCTGGCAGCCTTAGGGACGCACTGATGTCAGCCACAGATGGGCTGGTATGGGATTTGTCATTGGCAGCTCCAGAGTGACTGACATGGAGGCTTGCAGCCCATGCCTTCCTGCCTTCCCTGTCCTGAGATTTTCTCATCTACCAAGCATAGGCTGATCTTTTCAAGACTGCCCAAGTCATTAGCAGCCACCAGCCGCTGTTCAGGCTGCCTCTTGCTTACCCCAAGGGGGTCATTCCAGATACTCTTTTCCGCTGTCCACCCATCTTCTCTCTGTGGACCATCAGAGCATATTCTCCTGCATGTTGTTTCCCTGTCCATCTATTCACTCACCTAACGCAGCCATTTACACCATATCTGCCATGGGATTTTTGTCCTTCATAGTAGTCATGGGATTTGAACACAGTGCTGAGGGCTCTGTGAGCCTCTCCCCTCACAAAATCTAGAAGGAAGTAGTCATTAAATCTTCTGACTGGGACTGGCATGAAGGGGGAAGTCAGGAGGCCTGAGCCATGAGGGTGGGACCAGAGGGCTTGGAGGTAGAAGAGTGACATCATCAAGATGTCACCTGAGCCTGGAGTCAAGGCTAGCCAGAAAGAAGGGAAAAGAGAATTCCATAGACAGACAGGACAGTCCAGGCAAGGACCTCAAGGTTTTAGAAGCACCCAAGCAGAATGAGTAGCAAAGATTGGTCAGGGAGAGGGAAAGCAGGAAGAGTTCCTGGGAGACACGACAGAGCTGATGTCTTGTTTCTGGGGCTGTCTGTGGCTTATGCCAGGGAAGGAAGTAGGTCCCTAGAGAAGGAAGGACATTACAACTTGTCACCACGTATATGGAGATGGCAGTTTGCTCAGAGGTTTTGCAGCCTTCTGGGACCGTCTCTAAGTGTGATCCTAGTACCCAGAATCCTTTGTCCCTATAGCCCTGGCTGGTTTCCAACTTCTCAAACTGCTGAAGATGACCTACCTGCAGTGTCTAATTCTAAGTCTACATCTCTAACTTCTAAATCTCTTGCCTCTACTATTTAAGTCCTGGGATCAAAGGTACATACATGTGCCAAGGATGGGGCCCGCTTCTTCAAGCAGGCTTGAAAAGAGCCTGGACTAACCAAATCAATCCCCAAATGCCACTAGACATCTTGGGTGAGAGTTACCCAGCGGACTGTAGAGTGAACAGACACTTTGTTTCTCTATCTTTATCCTCTCTGTAGGCCCTGCCCCCAAGACACTTCCTGAAGTCCTGCACGTCTTGCATACCTGCACAAAGGCTGGTTTGCTCCTCTGTGGTTGCTGCGGTGTTTTGAGGCTGCCTTCTGTGATGTCACCTTTAAGGCCTCTCTCAGCTCATCAACCCTCTGCTGAGAGCCGCCATATGTCAAAGCATCAAAGGAATGTGCAGCCAGCCAGCACTGAAGCCACCACATGGGACTCTGCCCTGAAGGCAGAGGAAGCTCCTATTCTACATTATAAGTGAGAGTTGAATGTCGGGACAGCTGTCTGACTGTCACTTGAAATCAATTCTCAGTGTACCTGCAGGCCTTGCTCCTTGAGGCTCAGGCTGGGGAACTGGACTCAGGAGCTGGGAGCTAGAGGCAGATAATGCTGCTTCCCCAAACTGTCTCTCTGGGTGTCCCTACTCACAGAGACTCATGGAAGCCACTATGCAGGAAATGGGCCACCCCCAAGATGACCCCTGCTTGCTTAGAAACATCTGAGACGACACAGATGTGGTTTATAATATAGGCCTATTAATATTTTACAGATTGCTATCAGCATGCTTTCCAGTTGGGGTTCATTTACTTTTACTAGGTACTGTAAGACTTTGTGTTAACCTCACTTGTCAACTTGATAACATCTGGAATCATCTGGAGATGGGCTTCTGGGTACCCTTGATTAGGTTAAGCTGGGAAAGCCCTGTGGCTGGGATCTTGGACTGTATAAAGGAAGAGAAAGTAAGCTGAGCATCAGTGTTCATTGCTCCCTGCTTCCTGACTGCAGAGGTAGTGTGATCAGTTGCCTCAAGCTCCTGCCACTGTGACTTCTGGGGCCATGATGGACTGTATGCCTCGAATTGTGAGCCAAAATAAACTCTCCTTTCAAGTGTGCCCCCCTCCTCCAGAATATTTTATCATGGCCCGAACACCATGCTGTTGCAGTCTTCAATAGGCATATGTCCTGTGGAGTATGTTAAGTGGTTGTATTTTACCTCAGCACTCTCTGTTGTTGGGCACTTAGCTTGTTTCTGGATTGTTATGATGGTAAATGAGAAGCTTTGAATATCTCCAAATATTGGACTACCAGTTTTCATCTTTAGAGTTGAAGTGTCCAAGTTAACATATGTAGGAATCTCATCTGTGGTTTTCATTTGCCCTCTGACTGGCTTGAAGCAATTGACCTGTAGATCCTTGACTTTAACTGCTATAGGAACTGCCTAGTTGGGTACTTTTCTTTCATAAAGCCAGGGGTGATCCTTTAAGTGTGGGCCGGGGCTAGGGAGATGGCTTAGGTGTTTAGAGCACTTGTTACTCTTCCAGAGGACCCAAGGTCCATTCTCAACATCCATATGGTGGCTTACAGCCTGCTGTAACTCTACTCCCAAGGGACCCAGTGCCTTCTTCTGACCTCTGTAAGCACCACACATATGTGGTATATAAACATACATGCAGGCAAAACACCCATAGAAATAACTAATAATAATAATAATAATAATAATAATCATTAAAGTTAAGGACTTTAGAAAGAACAATGGGAATTGGCCAAAGATGGAAAATAAACCATAAAATCAACCAAAGAAGACTTTGAACTAAATATCTAAGCTCAAGTACGGGGTTAACATAGCCACCCATGTATGTCTCTGTCTACTGTGGGGATCTTGTCCCAATGGGAGGCTGCTCTCTTAGCTAGTGATGCTTGAGTAAGGAAGAATTCCCTGACCTGCTATGGTAAGATGGGGCCCTGGCACATGTTCTTCTGCGGTGGGATCACCTGTTCCTTCCTGCCCACCTGCCCATGCTAGCCGATCTGTGCTGTGGCAGATACCTACTAGGTGGGTCTCAGGGATCAAACCCAGGTCACCAGGCATGGCAGCAGGTGCCTTTTACCACCAAGCCATCTTGCCAATATGTTGCCTTGTTTAGATCCTATCAGTTCCTGTTCCCACTTGGTAGTTATGCCTTCTTCAGGGGCCAGGGGCCGCCATACTTCTTTCTCTCCCCACACTTGGGTGTTCGTTATTTGAAGTTACTCCTCTCCCTACTCCTCATCCTCTTCCTTCCTCCTCTTTCTCCTTTACTCTCTTTTCCTTTTTGTTAAAATACAGGTAGCTCAGGCTGGCCTCTCACCTACGGTAACCCTCTCCCTTCAGCTTCTTGAAGCGTAAATGTTGGGATCATAGGCGCATGCCATGCCCTGTTTGGCTTCCATTTGTTTCAGAGAGGGCCTCACATAGCCCAGGCTGGCCATTAATTCCATATGTAGCCTTGAACTCCTGATTTTGCTTTGCCCACCTCCCAGTTGCTGAGATTACAGCACACAGCTTCAGGAAGAGAATCATATTCATCACTTCGTGATGCCCATTGAAGTGGAAATTTCTGGTTTCTTTGGAAACGTAATTGTGTCACATGGCGTTTTTTGTGGAAGCTGTCTTGTGAGAGGATGTTTTGCTGAAGCAGACACCTCAGGGGGCATGCCATGTTTTGCTGGAGCAGATGCTTGAGAAGGTGCATGATGTTTGGAAAGAGTGTGAGTAGAACCCCACAGACAGTGGAAGGACGTTCTGCCATTGTGACCCTGTGCAATGGTTCACTGGTCTTTACTGGTGTTCAATGTTCTTCACTGGTCTTCTCTGGTTTTTGCTGTTCTTCGAGGGTCTTCGATGGTCTTTATAGAGAGAAACGCATCAAAAAACTTCTCATGGTATTCCACCTGATTCTTGTCGATTTATTTGACTCATGCCAATTTGACAGAGCCTTGTGGTTTCTGCTGGAAATGAGCCACTGCTACTGATTCATGGTTGGTATTTACTATTGGACTGGACTGTTGGTATCCTGGCAAAGAATAGTTGAATCACCTCCAAAGAACTATGTATAAACATGTCCACAACTCCCTTTTCTTATAAACCTTCTTTTCTCTACCTTTGGCCAGTGGGCTAGAAGGGAGGTTAAAGTGTTTAAGAACCCTAAATAAAGTAGGCTTTGAAAAATCTAAGCCCACAGCCTATGTTTGCAACTTTGCAGTTTTAGCTTTTTCTAGGTTACATGAACAGTGTCCCTTACCCTATGAAGTGGGCTTTTTAGATGTCTGGGAAGGGGGTGTTGAACTCATTTGACACCTTCCTGTCACAATGTGTTAGCCAAAGTGAGAGCTGGGAGCCCACAGTGCAGGTTAATGAAGGCCTCTTCCCAGGAGGCCCCTTGTCTGCAAATGAAGCAGTTCTTACCGCTAACCATCACTGGCCATAAAAAGCAAAGCCTACTGAAAGAGTGACAGGCAGAGAGACAGGCATGAAAGCACTCAGAATTTAGGGCCCTTTTTATTTTAGTCTCCTTTGGAGATAATGTTTGTAGATCTTCCCAGATTATTCCCCTCCTCATCCCTTGCTTCTCCTCCAACCTCCCATCTTGTTCTTCCTCCCTTCCTTCTATTTTTCTCCTCTCTCTGTCTTCTTCCTTCCACTTCTCCTCCTCTTCCTCCTCCTCCTTCTCCTCCTCCTCCTCCTCCTCATCCTCCTCCTCTTCCTCTTCCCCCTCCTCTTCTGGTAACAGGTTGCTTGTCCCTAAGATTCTAGCCATCTGCCAGAGACTTCAGAGGAAGTGATCAGTTTAACATAGAGACAAGTCAGACTGGAGTCAGCAACTGCCCGAACTCTGGCCCCTCCACATATCGCTTTAGTAGGGCCCCTTCACTTCTCTGGACTGAGGGTATTAACAAGTCAATAATATAATTAATGTACAGTGCTTAAGCCTCGTTTGACATGCAGTAGGGGGGGTCTAATAACTGCCGAGTGTTATTATAATTATGAGCATCTTGTTCCCTATCCCAGCAAGGGATGTAGTTCAGTTGGTAGCATGTTTGCTTAGCATGAATAAAGTACCAGGTTTGGTTCTCAGCACCACTAAAGGGGGCATGGTAGCACATGCATGAAACCCAGCATCCCAGGGCTGGAGGCAGGGTGATCGGGAGTTTAAGTTTGAGACTACTCTGGGATACTTGAGGCACTGTCTCAAAACATAAAAAAATCCCCTCCAGTACTCCAGCAGTAACTGAACACTATGCATAGAGACCGACAGGTGACATTCACTGTATTAATTCTTGGGCTTTTTGCAGTAATGGGAGGAGGGTAGTTCTGATTCTTCTGCTCTTGATGCACATTTCTAAAGTGTGAGTCTCAACCTCCACCCCTGTCATACCCACCATACAAGCCTGCAGTGAGAATCCCACAAGAAGACCAATGTTAATTCCAAGCTCTGAAAGACCTCATAAAGGGCAGATGGACAAGCATGGGTAGCTGCCACCAAGCCCACGTACTCACAGAGCCAATCTTTTATCTAACCAGACGTTACTTTCACAGACCTGGCTGCCTCTCTGTCTTTATCCACGATCTTGGACTTGAAGACTACAGGTCAGCCGGGAATTTAAAATACAAAATGAACCTTTCAAAGTGATACAACCATGACCCATGAGGAGTTCTGAAACACTCCATCACCCCTGAAGACACCCCCCTTAAGAAATCTTTCCCAAAGAAGAGCCATTGAGAATCACCAACCAAATCCAGTTGTGAAATCACCCTTACACCAGTCACACACGAGGGGAGCAGACTCATCATAAATGGTCCATCAAGATCCTCCTGTCCAAAAGTTCCTAAAGCCTGATCCCTTGGGCTCCTGTGTGAAGGTGTGGCAGAATGAACGAGTAGAGTGGCCCGTGCAGAGTGGAGCACATGAAAGATGCTCAATAGGTATGTCTGTGGTGGTTCATGTTTGCTGCCATCTTAACAGGATCCAGAAGACAAAGCTCAAAACATGAGTTTCTAGACTCGTTAAATGTGGATGACATCCATGGGCTAGGGGTTCCTGGACTGAATCAGAAAAAGAAATGGAGCTGAGCACCAGCAGTCTCTGTCTCTCTGTTCTTCACCACTGAGGATGCTCAGAGACCTACTTCACGCACTTGCCACAATGACTTCACAGCTACAATGTATCCTCAGATACATTAAACTGCTTTGTCAGGTATATTGTTACAACCCTGGGAAGAACAACTAATACAGTGTCTTCCTGGGTTAATGTCAGAACAGTGGGTAGGGCCCACACACTCCAGCCATTCTGACTTGCTAAAATGACACAGCAGAGGGGATGGAACCCACCCAGGCCCCCAAGGCCATGAGCAATTCAATTCTCATGCCAGAGAGAGAGAGAGAGAGAGAGAGAGAGAGAGAGAGAGAGAGAGAGACAGAGAGACAGAGAGACAGAGAGAGACAGAGACAGAGACAGCTTTCCCAGGCCTCCAAGGCCATGAGCAATTCAATTCTCATGCCAGAGAGAGAGAGAGAAAGACAGAGAGACAGAGAAAGAGAGAAAGAAAGAGAGAGAGACACAGAGAGAGAGAAACAGAGAGAGACAGAGAGAGACAGAGAGAGCTCTTTGTCGTCAAAGCACCGCTTACCCTGGCTCCAGAGTTGCAGTGAAATCAGTTATCTGTAACCTGCTCCCTTGCCAGGCTTCTGTGAGTTACCAGCTTCCTCATGCTCCTCGGCTTTTTCCATCACTCCAAACTGGATGCTCTTCTTCTCACTTTTTCAATGTTACTCAGAAACAGGAGAGCATATTATGTAATTTTTGAGCCACCTGTTTGCAATCACATTTCCTTTTGTGGAAGAATTTTGAAGTTGCTTCCAGGAGCTACCTAGAAATCAAATGGCAGGGCTTGCACCTGCACAAGATGCTTTTCACAATGGGAGCATCCCTCTCCTCCTCCCCTCATGAGGACTGCTGAAATTAAGCATCATCCTTACCTTTCAGACAGCACCTTGGCCACATGGGACAGTGTCATGTGGGTCAACTTTATGAGTGAGTGTGTGTGTGTGTGTGTGTGTGTGCGTGTGCGTGCGTGCGCGCATTTTGTGGGTGCAGGAACACTTGCATGTATGCACACGTGTGTGGAGGGTACATACTGGGTACCATCCCTAATTGCTCCTCACCTTATATTTTTGTTTTGACACATGTGTCTCACGGAACTTAGAGCTCATGAGTAGCTAGACTGACGTCCAGTGAGCTCCAGCAATCTTCCCCTCTCTGCCTCTGTAGTGGAAGGAGTCCAGACAGATGTATGCTGCCATGCCTGGCTTTTCACATGGATGCTGGATATTAAAACTCAGGTCTTCATGTTTACATTTATCCTCTGAGCCATCTCCCCACTCTCAACCTTTTGACACTGTTATCTACAATGTTCAGGCTTGAGAATCATGCAATCAAGTTATAAAAAAAACAATGCTGAAAACAAATCACGTTTAATGTTTTAACTATGTATATGATTGTGTCTTGGGTTGCACTCATAGCTATCCTGGAGTATATGCAGGCTTCAAGTTAGACTTCTCTGGATCACCATAGTGGCTCCCACAAGGGTTAATGCCTAGTTACACCAGCACCTCTCCTCCAGCATTTCTGTGTTTCTGCTGGCATCTCAAGGGTTGCCAACTCAGGTCTCATTTCAATGATTCATACCTGTATCCACTTGAAAGACATATGGAGATCACAGATGTGCCCAGTACTGTGCTTCAGAGACCTGCCCCACAAGGGTGTCCAAAGATCTACACCAGGACTGAGGAGATGGCTCAGTGGGTAAAAGCATGTGCCCCTTAATGTTTTTGTCGACATGACCCATGCTGGAGTCATTGGGAAATAGGGTACTTCAAATGAGAAATGCCTCTATCAGATTGACTGCGTAGGCAAGTCTTTGAGAGTTATTTTTTTTAAAAAAAATTAATGAGCCGGGCAGTGGTGGCACATGCCTTTAATCCCAGCACTTGGGAAGCAGAGGCAGGTGGATTTCTGAGTTCGAGGCCAGCCTGGTCTATAGAGTGAGTTCCAGGACAGCCAGGGCTACACAGAGAAACCCTGTCTCAAAAAAACAAACAAACAAACAAAAAACAAAAAACAAAAAACAAAACAAAATACAAAAAACAAAACAACAAAAAAGAAAACAACAACAAAAAAACCAAAAACTAATGGTTGATGCCATCTGTTTGGTGGGTGGTCCTGGGCTGTCTAAGAAAGCAGGCTGAGCAAGCTAGTAAGAAGGGTGCCTATGTGATCTCTGCTTCAGTTCTGCTGGGTTCCTGCCTTGACTTTCCTTCCTGGTGGACTATAAGCTCTCAGATGAATAAGTCCCTCCACCAGCTTCTTACTTCATCATGTTTATCACAGTAATAGAAATCAGAACAGAGCAGGGCACTCATCATGCAAATCGAACCAGAGTTCAGACCCTCTACACTCCCATAAAAAAAAAGCCAGGGAGAGCAGTGCACAGGACTGGACTAGCAGAGACAGGACAAGCAGATCCCTAGAGCTTACTGAGTAGCCAGTCTAGCCAATCCTGGAGCTAAAACTTCCGTGAGAAACCTGGCCTCAAAACATAAAGCAGGAAGAAAATCAGGAAGACACCTGACTTTTGGACACACGCACATGTGAACACGCACACACCCATGTCTGTGCCAGCCATATGACCTTCCAGGCAGCTCATCCCACACTGGAGAACTTCTTCACATCCACAGTGTCTGCCCAGCCCAGTCCATTACCAAGGACAGCAGAAAAAGCAGTGTCATTTCCTGTCAGACAACTCCAAGCTCAGATGGAAGGCCAAACTGGCTGGATTCTGGCCCTTTTCTCCACCGTCCCACTGGGGATTCTTCTGAGGAAGGCAGGTCTCCTTCCTGGCTAATTCTGGATAATAGCTTCTGCTTGTTTCTGGTTGGTATTTCTTTTCCTATCTGGACACACAACCTGTACATGTGATAAGTCCAATGTAACACAATGCTAATGGCAGCTTCTAAGTCAGGGGTCAGCAGCCTTAAAGGACCAGATGGGAAATGCTATCTGCGTTTTGAAGGCTGCATGGTTTCTCTTTTTTGGTGTGTGTGTGTGTGTGCGCGCGTGCCTGTGCGCACGCATGTATTGAGTGTGTGCATGTGTGTATGTTAGCATGTACACATCTGTGAGTGAGGCCAGAGGCCAGAGGAGGACTTCAGATGTCCTGCTCTATACCTCTCCGCCTGGAGTCTGAGACAGGGTCTTTCACATTGAAGCTGGAGCTAGGCTGACACTGAACAATGGGCAAACTGGCCATGGCCGGCTTCTCATGCTGTTGCTGGGGATTCAAACTTAAGTTCTCCTGCTCACACAGCAAGTGTCATCACCCACTGAGCCACTTCCCTGGCCTGCAGACTGACCACATAGTTTCTTTTCCAACTAGGCCTCTCTGACAAGACACCATGAAAGCAGTCACAAATGATCAGGAAACAAACAGGCCTGGCATTTTCCAATAAAATTTTACCTGCAGATACTCCAATTTGAATTCTATATAATTTTCACATATCACAGAGTATTAGTCTTCTGTGATATTTTTTTTCTTAAGCCATTTAAAAGCTGTTTAATGGCGATTCTTAGCTTC
>NW_022196906.1:55953244-56012076 GCF_008632895.1 Mastomys coucha | reverse complement strand
AAGGAGGGAGGAAAAATCCATTCATTCCTGGCCTGGAGACAGAAATTTAATTGTTCTTTGGACTTCTTAGTATATCTTAAATTTTCCATCTGAAATGTTGGGAAATTATCTTTTCTTAGTTAACTATCTATGTTTACACTCTGTTTTGATGTGTTGTTATTAAAAAACAAAGCTCTGAGCTGTGAACACTCAGTCATCCTATGCCCTGGGTGACGCTCTGTCCTTGCCCACTGATGGGTCAGCTCCTCTCAGTGGCTTGTGGAGTTCTTGTAGGGATGAGGTCTGGCTCTAGGATAAACCTTGCTCATCCTCTGGTCCTATTCTTTCCTTCCTTCCCCAGCTCTCCTACCTCTCAGGTGTTCCTCCTAGACTGTTGACAGACTTCCTTACTGGCCTATAGTCCTCCCGGGACTGAGAGGATCTCAGCTTCCTTTCCAGGAGAGCTCTGGGCTATACTGTTTGAGTTCTTGTCACTGCAGAGACAGGTAGCCACGATAAAGACCTAGAGACCCAGCACTATGGTCCTTTCCCTCAAGGACCAATTCACCCTCCCTCTGTCCTCTCAGATCAGCCTGCAGTTCAGGTTAGAGGTAAGAGGCCCTATGTTCCCTGCTGGGAGGAGGAGGAATGGGTTGATATCCAACCTGACTGTTAAGGATGTCCTGCCACCCTGGGTTGGGGCAGCCACAAGATCAGATCTAAGGGACCAGAAGTGAGCCAGTGCAATGCTTCCTAGGGACAACAGGGAGGGTCTCGGGCTCATCTTAGCCCAGGTGACTGAGTTCAGTGGAGCCCAGGGCAAAATCAGTTCTCAACAGCACACAGGAGCTGTCCTGTTTCCACACGGAGGCACTTCTTACTGCTGCTGCTGCTTACAGTGTAGCCGACACAGACAGCAAGAAGCTGAAGTGTTACTGCCGCTAACTGTTTGATCCGGGTTGACTTTCTCCTGTCCAGGCAGGGGCCATAAACCTGCTGAGCTTAAACAAAGTCACCGTCCCTGCCACTGCATCCCAACAGTGCCACCGTTTCAGATCATCGGAGGCTCAACAAATATCTTTAGGAAGCGGTGCACATGTCTGAGGGGAGGGGAGATTTAAGCAGAACTCAGGATGTTTTAAATCAGCGGTTCTCAACCTTCCTAATGCTGTGACCCTTTAACACAGTTTCTCATGTCACCCCCTACCATAAAATTGCTTCATGGCTACTTCATAACTGCAATTTTGCTACTGTTATGAATAGTAATGTAAATATCTGATACGCAGGATGGTCTTAGACAACTCCTGTGAAAAGGTCATTCTACCTCCAAAGGGGTCACAACCCATAGATTGAGAACTGATGATTTAAATGGACTGAACCTGCCTGCCAAGATGGTCTTGGCATGCCTTCTTGGTGCGTGGAAGGTAGAGCCCTTTGTCATAGGGTCCCATCTGTCAGAACAAAGGGTTCTGGCATCAGCCAGAGTGGGACCTGGGATGACAAGGTGCCCCTGGAGTTGAGCCAGAGACTCACAGGCATGTGTGAAAAGATGCTAAGAAGTCCAGAAAGGCACCGGTACAACCTGAGAGGGGCACCTTGGAGTATTGCAATCATAGCAGCTTGGAGTCTGGAGGAACAGGTGTGAGAAGCAGGCTAGGAGCAGGTGGGATCCACGCTGGGCCAGGGCTGTGGAGAAACTCCAGGCAGACATCTGTGGGGGATGGGGCCATCCATGGTATAAGCCTGGCTAGCCCCAGGCAGACATCCTTCTCTTCTCTCTCAGCTTTGTGCTCTGGGTCCCCCAAGGCTTAGCTGACACAGCCAAACCCACTTCTCTTCCCCAAACTCAAGCTTTACCGCAACTTCTCCTGTACAAAGGTAGTTACTTCCATAGACTTATCCTCCCAGCCATGACACCGCCCGCTGGGATTCCATAAGTCGGGACATTCAATGCAGACTCTGACAGGAGGTGGCACAGGGCCCACCATTTCCCTTTGCCAAAGAAGGTTGTTTTAAAAACCCGTGGATTCCACCTTGTTATATAAATACAGGGATTTTCTCTTTAACCATGCAAACATAAAAATGGCGTGACTCTACAGGTAGACCTCTGTGAGTTTGAGGCCAGCCTGGTCTACAGAGTGAACTCCAAGACAGCCAGAGCTACACAGAGAAAACCTTATCTTAAAAAAAGAGGTTGGGGGGAGCGTGACTCTGGTGCCATCTTTGACCACCATTCTTTCACATTGATACCCAATGCCTGACACAAAACGGGACATAAGAATAATAAGTATACAGAGAAAGCAGACAGTCACAAAGCCAAGGAAATTTCAAACGGCCTAGGAGACAGCTCACTGGAAGCGTTTGTCTTTCAGTACTGAGAAGCTGAGTTCATTTGTCGGAACCAACAGGCAAAAAGTAGGGTATACTAATGTATACTTGCAACCCCAGATATGCAGCTTTCTGCGGCTGGCTGCGGGTATAACCATGTATTCTTGCAACTCCACACATGCAACTTCCTGTGCCTGGCTGCCTGGCCAGCCGGCTCACCCTACAGGGTTAGTGAGAGACTCTGCCTCAAATAAAGGTGGACAGCACCTGAGACTGATACCCAAACTCAGGTCTTACCCTTGATCTTACCCATGCACCTCCGCATGCACATGCACACCTGTGTGACCACACTCATAAACACACATGCAAGCATGTACATGTACACGTAATAAAATGGGAGTAACCAGAAAAAGAACAGGTTGTGTCTAATTGTGCCTGCTGCCTGCCAGGCCCTCCCTTTAGACGCCCCTCCCCCAGTGTTTTTGACTATTTATTCTTTGGCTCTCCTCTGCCCAGTCAACAGTTCTGTGGTATTTTTATGGGCAGAATAGAAAAAGCAATCTGGTTTTCCATTTGGCATTGGCCACTGCCCTTTGGTTTTCATTTATGAATGTATAGGAAAGTTTCTTTCCACTTCAGAGCCCGTTGCTGTTGGGTCAGGAGTGTTAAAACTCTTCCAGAATCCAGAAAAATCTTCCACCGGAGCTCGTCAGCACCTGAGCTGTCAGTGTGTTGTGTCTTGGTAATTGCATATGCAAGCTCATCAGGTCTCTTCCAGCAGGAAGGAACTTCTGTTTGGGCCAGACGCCGCTTCCAGCCAGGTCCCCCATGTAGAAGCACACACAGCTGATGACAGGAATTTCCTTACACGGGCTTCTGGCTCAAATACATTCTTGTTTCTCCTCATGATCCACAGGCAGAATCAGATTTTATTAAAAACGAAGCCAGTCCTGGTAGTACAGGCCTATAATCCAGCTATGTAGGAAGCTGAGGCAGGAGGATAGCATGTTCAAGGGCTGTGTGAAATCCAATGTTAGTTTGAGACCAAACGGGGCGACTTAATAAAAATAAAAGTAAAAATAAAGATAAAAATAAAAAGTAGAGGGCTGAGATGATGATTCAGAGGACAATGTGCTTGTCTCAAGGCATGAGAACACACACATACATAGGCATGCACTCATGCACACCACACACACATAGGCACATACACACATACATCCACATGCACGCACACACACACATGCATGTATGCACACACATGTACACACACTGACTTCTGCTGCCTGGAGGCCGCAGTCAAAACCCCTTCAATGACCTCCTGAGGGAACTGGGTGCCAGATGGTGACCACAGGACTGCTGGCTAATCCTAGCACCCTGTACTATCTCTCTGGAGCAACTGCCTTTTAACAAGAGGTGAAAAAGAAATCCCTTGGGACACTGAGCAGGAGAAAGGGATGGAATAGAGCACCCTTGGAGGAGAGGCCACCCAAGGGCATGCCCCTTCTGTCCTGGCCACCTAATCCAGTCAGGTCTGCCCACCCAACCTTGTAGAGGACGACAGTCATAAAGTCACCAACAGTCACACAATACCTGGATAAAGAGCCTCAGAGGCTCCCCAAGGAGGTAGCCATGGGTACCCAAGCCTGAGGCCCCCCACCCTGCAACCATCATCCCCAAATTTTAGAGATTGGATTCTGGGCTCATCCATTCCTCTAAAACAGTAATGATAAGATGTTCTCACTTGGGAGAAAGATGATTAAATTTCAAATTACTCAGCTTGCCAGATAAGATTGACACCTCCAGATCCAGGCAGGCCAGAGACCTGTTTTTTGCACACAGGAAGCTCCACCAGTCACCGATTTGCCACGTTGCTGGGCGACTGGAATGGAGGAGCGTGTTTAAAACTACATTAAGGGGCGGCAAACACGGTAATGAGGGCATTTGTTATACTGTAAGGAGGTTTCCAGAACATGGAAATTACCAACACAGTGATTATGATTGTGAACTGGGTGAGGGAAATCAAACCCATCCACCCTTCCCCCCCTGCCCATCCTCCATCAGAGACAAGGGGGTGAAGGGAAGAGGAACAAGGGGCCCTGGCAGGCAGGGGCTTTGTGAGGGAGGCGCTGTGGAGAGTTATTAAACACTTTAATAACACACAGAGTTCTGGTATCAGCTTGGGTTTGTGGGGGTTTTGATCAGGGCCAGTTCTATAGCCAGAACTGCCTTCCCTGGGGGTGATCAGGGGGTGACCACAGGAGGCAAAGGCCGCTCCAACCTCGAATCTTATTTCAAAGCTGCGCCAGGATGTACTCTGGTTCTCATTTTCTTCATAATGGCTTAAAGGGAGGGAGTCGACTTCTCTGTCATCTGGGCTTGTCACCAGACTGAACTTAGAGTGGAAGCAGGTGTGTGTGTGTGTGTGTGTGTGTGTGTATGTGTGTGTGTGTGTCTGTGTGTGTGTGTGTGTGTGTGTGTGTGTGTGTGTGTATATGTATTTGTGTGTGAGTATGAAAGAGAGAGTATGTGTGTGGGAGTGTGTGTATGAGTGTGGTGTGTGAGTGTGTGTGTGTAGAAGAGAGAATGTGTGTGTAAGTGTGTATGTGCATATGTGTAAGAGTATGAGTGTGTAAGAGTATGTGTGTGAATGTGTGTGCCAAGAGTGTGTGCAAGAATGTGACTGTGTGTGTGTGTGTGTGTGTGTGTGTGTGTGTGTGTGTGTGTATAGCCAGAGTCTTAGGAGGTTATAAACAAGGTATTATATAAAGACAGGCTGGAGTGCAGTGTGCCCTGGAAAATGCAAACATGGAAAGTAGGCTGCGAAGGCTGGCCCCCAAGGACACTGCTCCAGGTTGGAGTGAGTGGCATTTCGCAATCACTACTCAGCTAGCACACTCAGCACTTTCTGGGCCTCGTTTCCCCTTGTGCAACCTTGAATCCTCTCCTGAAGGAATTGTTTCGCCATCCTTGCCCCTTCAGACTTTCAGTTTAGAATCCAGTCTGGTCTTTAGAGACCATTTACTGCACCTACTTCCCCTCACAGCTGCAAGGTCTCTGAGGTGCACACCATGAGGGACGATGACTTGAGTAAGGCAGAGATCCTAGTCTTGTAGAAGATTCAAATCCAGAGCCAGGCATGGTGGCACATGCATATAACTCCTGCAAGAGGAGGAGGCATGAGGCTCAAGGCAGGAGGCTTGAGAGTTTGAGGCCAGACTGGGCTTCGCAGCAAGGCTCAGTCTCATAAAGCAAAAAGCAAAATTTAAAATGATCTCAGGGGGTGAGGGGTTGGCTCAGTCAGTCAAGTGCTTGCTACACATGCCTGAGGACCTGAGTTCAATGCCCAGCACCTACATAAAGACTAAATGTAAACTGAGAATCGAAGCACATACTTTCAATCCTAGTATTTGTGAGTAAACATGAAAAACCCTGGTTTCAATGTCCAGCCAGTCTAGTCTAGTAGGAGAGTGAGCCCCCAGGTCAATGAGGCCTGTTTTGAATGAAGCATAAAAGCAAATAAAATAAAATGAGAGAAAATGGGGGGAAAATCAAATTTAGGTTGGAACATAAAATGTTTTAATAAATTAATCAAAATATCAAGTAACCGGTACCTAAGGGGTGGACATAAAGCTGCATTTTGTCATGTACCCATCCCTGGTGGCAAGGCTAGAGAGCCCTAATGTCTTCAGGTCCCGGAGAAGGTGCGCACACAGGCGAGCATCCTCAAGTCCAGCCATACCAGCCTCCTCCCACCCTGTGTCTGTGCTGCTCCCGCTTGCAGCCCTCTGACAACCCAATAACCAAGCCCCGAGTTGCCTCTTAAGTCCAGGGCTGCAGAGATGGGGACTAAGGGCCGCTGAACCCCAAGAGAAGACTAGCTTAAGCCCCAGAACCATTAGACCCAGTAGATCAAGAATTCAAGAGCTCTAGAAAGAGGAGGCCACCAACTTAGAGTATGCATGATGTCTTCTGGACTCCCTGCCCTAGGGGTGTGACACAGCCAGAGGTGGTCTTGAGTCCTGATGTCCAGCCCTTGGGACAGTGCAGGAGGCCTTCACCGAAGGCTGCTTCCCCACCCATCCATCCACACCCTGCTCTCTACTGTCTGCTCATCGCCTTGGATAAGTATCCCAGACACACCGAGCTTCTCTTGAAATCAACTCTTTCTGTCTTTATCCCTCTCTCCCCCCCAAGGCTTGGAAAGAAGGTCCACCTCATTAAACTGCTGACTCCACATCTGACCAAGACACCAGGCCTACTTCTTGCCCGCATGGAGGAGGGGAATGAAGATGGGAGACGGAGGAAAAACCCCCCAAACCAACCAACCAACCAACCAACCAACCAACCAACCAACCAACCAACCAACCAACCAACAAACCAAACAACAATAACCAAAAACCGCACATATACTTTGCTCAGTTTGATGTTGGCTCTGAGACAAAGCATTTCAGCAGTGGTGGGAGTGGGATGTGGTGCTGGATGCCTGACCCCCAGAAGCCCAACCCAAACAGCAAGCGGGGTTTCCTTTCTGGTAGGCATGCATCTAGGAGCTTCCTAGCAGAGAAAACCACATTGCCTGTGTGTATCTATGTACATATTTCTCTGTGTGTACATATGCACATATGTGCTTGTCTGTGGTAAACAGAGGTCAGCACCAGGTGCTCTCCATTATTTCAAGACTGGAGCCTGGAGTTCACAGATACACCTAGGCTGGCTGCCAGCGATCTCCATGGAGCCTCCTGACTCCATCTTCCCAGAGCTGGATTGCAGGTGAATACCACTATGTCCAACTTTTAAGTGGTTTCCTGGGATCCAAACTCAAGTTCTCACATCTTTTTTTTTTTTTTCCCAAGACAGGGTTTCTCTGTGTAGCCCTGGCTGTCCTGGAACTCACTCTGTAGACCAGGCTGGCCTCAAACTTAGAAATCTGCCTGCTTCTGCCTCCCAAGTGCTGGGATTAAAGGCGTGCGCCACCACCGCCTGGCTAAGTTCTCACATCTTGTGGGGCAAGTACTTTACTGACTGAGCCATCTCCCCAACCCCAGAATGGCATTTTAAAAGTTTCTT
Organism: Mastomys coucha; assembly: GCF_008632895.1. Taxonomy (NCBI): domain Eukaryota; kingdom Metazoa; phylum Chordata; class Mammalia; order Rodentia; family Muridae; genus Mastomys; species Mastomys coucha. The sequence continues at coordinate 56,004,702 of NW_022196906.1, read as the reverse complement.
CACGAAATTGTTTGTCCTTATACAAATATATGGTTCTTAAATTGAGAGCCTTAAGTCGATTGGGTTGATTTCTAGAGTCCCTTTCCTGTCTCCAAGCGAAAAGGCTTTCCATATTTACTCTTGTCAACTGACAGACAGATTGTGAGGTGGAGGACTGGGGTGAAGGGTGGGGGCAGAGGGGTGGACATGAGAGCCCTTCCCACTCCTCCAGTCAGGAGTTATCACCAAAGAGTAGCAAGACGATATTTAGTATGGGACAAGTTACTGCAACAAGCTCAGGCCAGTCTGACAATGATGGCAAAGAAATAAACTCAGAGGTGTCCCTGGGCTGTGGATGGAATTAAATGAGATACAGCGTAGAAACACCCATCAAGGGCTCACTGCAGAGAAGGCATCCATCGGGGTTAATTGAATGGAAAGGTGTGAGGGAGGCAGAAGGAAGGCTGGCAGTGTTCCTGGGTGGCAAAACAGTGCCCGGCTTCCTGCTGGACTCGCCCACCGCCTGAATCCCACCGCCTGAATCCCACCAGATGCGCACTCCACCCCTCTTCCCCTCCCCCACCCCATCCCTACCCTTAGCCTGAAGCAGTGATCCCAATTAAAATGCTAATTATCTCCAAGGGTTCTACTGTGGAATTTTTTATTTTGCTAGTCTGTCATTGACCCTCGAGTCTGAATGAGGAGTCACAGAGCTTCAGATCCTGAGAGGAGAATGCAGAGGGTGGTTTGTCTCCAGACACACCCTTCTCTGTGACCTTCTCTGTCCTTGTCACATGGCCCTGGCTGTAGACAGGTTTTCTGGCTACCGTGGATCCATCCTACTATCACACAGCCTTGGTCTTGTCTCTGTGCCAGTGGTATTGAGCCTATGTAAAGACCATTCTCCCTCATTCACCTCTCACTCTCAGGAAGACCTACTGACTCCTCTGGGCTCCAGCCTTCAAGGCTCTGTTATGATCCTTCCTGCCCTTCCTCCATCTCTCACTCCTTCCCCTCTTATCTCCTTCCTCCCCACTAGCCTCATGCCTACCCACTTGAACCCTCAATGCAGAGTGAAGCATGTATCATGCTGGCAAAGCTGGTGAATATTCATTCACATATGTCTAGCACCCCTTACTTCCGAAACTCTTCCATCGATTATACAGGCTATGGACACAGTGCAGTGTGGAAGAGCCTATGTGGCTCTCGGTGACGGGATCACCTTTATGGACCTGTGACGGTCATCCTTGTGTCTAAGACTGAGTTTCCTTCTTCATAAAGCAGAGAGTCGCTGTAAACAGTTGCGGTGTTGGTGGTTAAGAGCCAGAGAGCTACATCCTTTCATTTCTCCCGTGATGGCGAATACTGATTGATTGACTCTAGAGTCATCCAGGAGACTTCCTGGGCATGTCTGGGTGGGAGTTTCTAGGTCTGGTTAACCGAGGTGGGGAGAACCACTCTGAATGTGGGAGGTCCCATTCCACAAGCTGGGGATCCAGACTGACTAAGACAGAAAAAGAGAGCAAGACGCAGCCTTCACTACTATGCTTCCTGCTGAAGATGCAATGTGCCTAGCTGTCTCCTGTTCCCGCACTCTACTGTCTCTCTGTGATGGACCTTGCCTTCAAGTTGTGACTGAAGTAAATCTCAAAGTTTGTTCTTGCCAGGCATTAGACCATCACAACAAAAATAACCAATCCATCATCCTCGGTTGCTTTCTTAATAATGCTAAGGTGCACAGCTGTTATGATTTTCATTGGGTAGTTGAGTAAACGGAGGCCTTGAGAGGCAGCAGGTTTACCCAGTTCATGGGTCGATGAAAACCATCCTGTTGTTCCGCAAGCTTCTCATCCTCCCGCTCTAACTTTTGGGTTCCTGTCCCTCAGTGTCAAAGGTGGGACAGAAGTGCCAGCTGGGAGGGAGATTTAAGACACGCTAGAGGGGTGTCACCCCTCTGACCCTGTTCTCTGTGCCCCTCAGCTCTTCTGGGGGTGATTTATTTTAGGTTCTCTTGGTACCTCAGCTGGTTTGCACCAAAGCGTCTTATGGAAGAAAGTGGATGTTATCCTGCTGTGGAGAAAACCTGGACCTAGGATGAAGTCAGCAGGGTAGGAAAACTGAGGCTGAAAGAGGCTGACTGGGGACCCACAGGACCTCTTTGTAAGGATCCCACATGCCTCAAGCAGGTGGAAGAGGAAAGAGAATGATGTCATGGATGTTGGTCCCTTCTTATGGTTCTTCAGCATCTTGCCTCTGGCATGAACATAAAAGCTGGGCTCCTAGTGCCGTCTGGCGGAGACCAGGATGATCCCCTCCAGCAAGGTCGCTCCCTGCTCAGCTTCAGAGAAGTCAAGTGTTCACTAGAGCTTTTAACTCTGGGCCTGTCCTGTGCGCAGCCAAGTTAGCCTCTTGCAATCTAGGTGGCAGAGGTCTCCACCAGCCAGAGCAGCAAAACCATCTTATGACATGACCAACTGTCCCCCAAAGAGCAAGACACACCTTCTTGAGAACTCCTAAAATAGATTATGGGAAACACCCCACCCCACTGAAAGGCAATCCTATGGAATGCCTGGTCTGGCTGCATACATTAGGGAGCGCATCAGTTCATCATTAGGAGGCATTCCAGGACGTGGAATAGACAGGGCAGCAGACACCCTCAGGCTCTAATGACAGGCTCTGTGTGCTCAGCTTAGACTCTCATGAACCACTCCGAAAGCTAGTGTTCTGCTGCTCTGCCCTCTTCAGCCAGCAGTGGGTCTGCCCAGCTCATCCATCCAAGTGCATATTTCCCTGGAGATCCCCCTGAGGGTGGAGGAGATATTGCAAATGTCTGTCAGCCACACCATCTCTGTTGGGGCTGCACAAACATCTCTGTGGGGGGCTGCCAGTGTAGCTTCAGCTTCAGAGCAATGCAAATCAAACCAAGTCCTAACCCCCACGTGCATGCCACCCTGACGCAGGTGATGGGTACTGAGTTGATTTGGGCAAGCAATAAAGAAAATGCCATGGAATGAGTGCCAGGGGAGGGCCCAGATGCAAGGCCACAAGACAGCAATCCCAGAAGCAGGCTGACTCCTCCTAACAGATACATAGGATCTCTAGTTCAACCAAATCAGCCATTAGAAAGCCACCTGGAGCAGCCGGATCAAACTGGCAGACATTCTTAAACCTCCACTGAAGATCAGCCAATGGAGCCCTTTAATTGATGTGTGCCCAAGTGCATGTCAAAACACTATTCCCTTTTATAAGGGACCAGTTTGTCCATGGTGTTCCCAGCCAGAGACGTTGCACAAAGCCAGTCACCTCATGCTCGTACTTACCTAATTCCTGAGCCAAACACACTTGACTATTCTGGACTAGACCACACTTGATCATTACAGACAGCCACCAAATCCCTCTCCTCTCCTATTTCCGGATGGGAGCGGAGCAGCTGCTGGATCTGTACACCCTCCTCCCTAATATAAACACACCTCTGATTTCCTAACTATCTTTAGGGAATTCCTTCTCGGCGCCTATGTTTATTTATGAAGTGGGTTTGGAAATAGCAGGCACCGATGTCATTTCTTCGAGTCGGTTAGTTGAGGTCAGGCAGAGAGACAGCAGTACAGCTGGGGAAGGAGGCGTGGGAAGCAAAAAGAAGGGGGCCTCCTCACTCCAATCCAGGGGCTCCTCCCTGAAGCACCAGGCTTGGCTCTTAATCGGGGACAAGCATCTCTTTCAAAGGATCCCCACCCGCATCCCCATTACCTATTAGCTCACCTTTTGAATGATTCATTTTGCTCTGGCTGCCAGGAAGCTCGGGGGTAAATCAGATGTTATTCTAGGCTCCTCAGGAATTTTTTCTCCTAATTGTCTAAATGGCTTGGGAAATACTTTTCTGAGAACTTATTCACTTATTGGTTGTTTTGTGTATGTTTGAATTAATATTATAAACAGCTTTGTATATATATATATATGTTCAGGAAGTACACTCGAGGAAGAGACCAACCTGAAATTCACCCAGTATTCCCTTCTGTCACTATAAAAATAAAGGTTTGGGCTAGGGATGTAGTTCAAGGACATGGAGCTTGGCTAGCATATGCAGGGTCCTGGGTTCTATTCCCTAAAGTACTATAAAATAAAAAAAAAAAAATTAATAAACTGTAGGTATCTTGGGCCTCTTGCTGGACTATTTGCATTGCATCAGACAGTTGCCAAAATTACCCGCAGCAACCTGGAGACTAGAAAGTTTAGCTCTACAAAAGGTGTCACAGGCCTCAGGAAAACGAAGGGACTCCTACCAGTAACTATGCACAGCTCTGGGCCTGTGTTTACAGCAGAGGGATGAGAACATGAAGGACCAGAACGGAGGGGAAAGCTACCAGCGGACCCTCCCACCCAGCCTTACCTGTGCAGCCAGCCTGCCCTGAAGAGCTCCTGGTGCCACTAGAGGCAATGGCAGCTTTTCAAGGCCAGAGTTCACCATAAAGTGGGGCTCCTGCTGGGAAGGCCTGAGGGAATCTGCCCTGGTTCACTATGTTCTGACCCCCAAGTAGTGCCAGGTTCATTTGTTGAGCTTGTGCCATTGGCTACGGATTGCTATAGGGCACAGCATGTTGGCAGAGAACAGACTTGGAGTGTTCAATCCTGAAAGACAGGTTAAGAGTCGGATACAATAGTGGCAATCCTAGTTTCTCAGGTTGGCACATCTGGCGCTTCCTTCTATGTGACACTTGGATGTCCTGAAGGAAATTGATCATGGAGCACTGGTTACCGCCGAAGGGTCTGGAACTGCCCCAGGAAGGCAAGAGCAGGCAGGCAATGAACATCTTGGCTCACATTTCCTGAGTCCAGAGATCAGAGAGTGGGGAGGGAATGCAAGGCAGGGTATGACAGTTAGGATAGAGGCTGGTCCCCTAGGTGTGCCCTGGGACCTTGCAGGTGCCACAGGTTCTGACTGGAGCATGCTCAAGGGCAGGTAAAGTCCCTCTGCTAAGTCAGCTGCAGGGGCTCTGATCACCTTTTTGAAGAGAGTAATGCTGAAGGCTTATTACAGATCAAGCCACAGAGCTGGCAGGGACATAAAATGGATGTCCAGTCTCAGTGTCTTTCCTGAGCTGTGGCTGGGAGCAGGCTTGGGAGGAGTGAAGCCCCTCTCATCTGCAGGTTTACCTCAAGGTCCAGCTGACAATGGAGGGTGCTGCTGTGGAGCTGGGCAGAGATGCCAGCAATTTTCCTGCAAGCAGGTCAGCCTCCAAGAAGTTCTTCTCTGGGAGATAATCTGACCACAGCTATAATCCCTGCCCTGCTTCTAAACGGCCCTGCACCTCTAGGCCTTTTGATGTTAGGAGTGCTACAAACGGCTGCCTCCATATGACCCGGGGAAATTAGGTAATACGCCAGGTGGAAGGACAGACAGGATTCTTTGAAAAGAGTGGGAGTGCATCAGGTTAGTGCAGGTTCTAATTCTGCATTGTTGTTTTCTTCGAGTGTAGTGGGGTGTGTGTGTGTGTGAGAGAGAGAGACAGAGAGAGAGACACAGAGAGAGGGAGAGAGAGAGATGGGGTGAGAGAGGAGGAGGGAGAGGGAGGGAGAGACAGAGAGACTAAATGTCCTTCTCAGTCACTCCCCTTCATCAAGGCAGAGTCCCTCATGATCCCAGAGCTTGCCCATTTTGCTAGTAGCTAGCCAGCTTGCCCAGGAGATCCTGCCTCTGCCTTCTGAGCACAAGATTACAAGCAGGCCAGATTTTTTTTGTGGGAGTTATCTGAACTCTGCTCCTCATGCTTGCACAGTGCCTGCTTTACCCAGAGCCATCTCCACATCTCACAGGTTTGGATTTTCTGAGGCAAAGTAACAAAAGTGTACAGCAGACAGGATGACGAGAACAGAGGCTTGGGGACACACAGACAGGGTGCGAGTGTATGATGTGGGAAAGCACATTCCCTCTCCTGGTAGTTCCACCTGAAAACCTTCTGACAAGTACCCAGAGAGCCCAGCTGGACCACCAGAGGGACAAGTGACCCTGGAGGAAACATCCCTCGCTGTTCCCCTCAGCTCTAGAGAGACAGGCCCAAAGGAGGAACTGCCAGCTCATCCTTCATGTGACTACTTAAGCCTGAACCAGGAAGGGGAGCCACTGTACAAGCCTGGCTAGAATTTGAATATCTAATTTGATGGGGCATGTAAATTGGCAGTTATTCAAATGAGCACATTTGCATATATAGGGTTTAAGGCGACATGATAATTCCTTAATATTTTTCTCCACGGTGCAGTGAGGACTTTAGATCTCTCTTCTTCTTTCCAAGGTTTTTAAGGAAGGGCTACAAAGGGAGCTGGGTAGAGCCAGGAGCTGCTCCAGGGATCAGATGTGGGATGCAACCCAAGGGAAGAGGAACTGGCTCTGAACAACCCTTCCCTGAACCTAAAAGGTGACATCACTCACCTTCCTATCCATCATCCATTCTACCACAGCTTCCCTGCTTAGCTGCACCTGCAGGGATGCCTTCTTTGTTCAAGGTGGCAGAGGCTCTGGGCTGTTTCCCTTAGGTTACCCACCTCAGCATCCACACCACCTGGGAATATGCAAATTCCAAGGCTCATCCTCCCTCCTGAATCCCAAGAGCTGGCCAGCAGCTCTGGATCTAACAGGGTCTTCTGGAGGTGCCTCTGAATCTCAAGCTAAGGACTCTTCTAAGGCTGGAGCATTCCCACACACCTTCCATAGGCATCTAACACACACACACACACACACACACACACACACACACAAGTTCAAGGTTGTACTAGTATCTGGGTTTGTCTGTGAAGGCCAGACCCAAACTATCAGTCAGCACTCTATAGGGTGGTTGGCTTCTGCCAAAGGAGGCTAGAGGATTCTGGGTTCCCTGGGCAACAGGAAGAGGAATAAGTCTCATTCTCCCAATGTCTGGTGGCCTGAATGCCAGTGGGTAGTGGGGGACTGACTCACCTGGCCCTGGCCCAGGGATGCTTTTCCCCACAGGTGACATGTGGGGACATGTTGGACAGAGGGAGACAATGTTAGGTCTTTGCTGAAGGACTTAGATGATGGTGGAAGGTGTTGGCCCTCTGTTTGACCCCAGCCCTACTTTCTCACCCTCTCCCTGCTAATATTCAACAGGATTTCCTGAGGCTCTGCGGCACACACATGTGGGAAGCTGGCAATGGGTGGACAGCTCTTCCATTACCACCAGGGAAATAACCAACTATGATCTCAAGTACTAGAGACCAGGTCACAGAGGAATTGCATGCCATCCAAAGTTCAGGGAATGTTTCTGTAGATGGAGAAAGGGAGATGGAAGGCCAAGGTCACCAGAGCATCGTGACTGAACCAGAGGCAGGGTCCGAGAAGTGTATTTGTGAGGCCTCAAGAGACTTGGAACTGCTAAAACTGGAGGAGGGGGTGTCAGATCTATGAGTTATGTAGACCGGGCTGCCTGTGGGAGGGTCTGGTAGAGAGACAAAGGCTTTGGAGAGCCCGCTCAGAAGGTCTGTGAGATGGTCCAGGAGAAATATGGCAGCCTAGCCTGAAAGAACTACCCAGAGAGAGGCAGATGGTCAGCAAGCACCCTTGACTACCATGGTGGGCAAGTCTTCCCCCAGGTGTCTGTCTGCCAGAGCACTGGGCCAGCACATGGCATCTTGAAGAGCTGTAAAGCCCTGGGGTTGGGATTGGGGTTTGGTTCTAATTTGTCTGTTTGGATTTAGACCCAGCAGAGCACCCTTGATGAGTAGATTTGTGGTAAGATTTCATCAGAGAGGGTTAGCTGGGGTCATCCTCAACCCGATCGGGTGGACCACTCATGAAAGATAGGCTGTAGCAAGACTTCAGGGGTAGAGACCTGCGTCAATCCAGGGTGGAAACGACCACCAGAGGTGATTCCGTAGGAAGATGCTGGACTCGTGTAAGAATATTCTAGAAAGAAAAGACAGAGCCTGGAGGTAGACAAGGCTGCAGAGGCTGGGGGTGGGACTTCCTGGACTGCATTTGGGACCTTTCCCATAGGCAGTCCTTAACCATTGGCTCACTGTTCAGGTCAATCCACAATCTCATCTGATTCCCAGGCTCCTCCTAACCCTGACAGCTCCAAAGTGTGGCTGCATCCTCCTACTTATAAGATAGCTGCTGGGGTGCCAGCCATCATGCCCACCTTCCTAATCGGGAGAGCCTAAGAGAAAGGAAGGAGAAGAGGGAGGAAGGAGGGTCACTGACCAACCAAGCCAGGCCTCTTTTGGGGTTTTCCCTAGAATCCTCTCCTGAAGACTCGAGTTCTCTGGCCACCGATATCTGCAAGACAGGCGGAAGCCTGCAGGGTTTTCCTTCCTCGAAGAATGGGAAGGGCTGATGGGTATGATGCAGACATCAGAAACCGCTCCTTGGATGAGAACCAAGTACAGGAAATTAGAATATATTTCCATCTAATTTTATTTTTAAAAAATTAGAAAGGAACTATAAACATTCACAAATGAGGTCAAGTTATCAGGATAACCAGGACAGTCTGAGGCGCTAATCATGAAAAGAGCAGAAAGCCACTTAGCAGCCTCACGTGAAATGGAATTTACTGAAAGGATTCATGGGACTGTCCCAGGCTCTGAGAGTGGGGGCTGGAGGATGGGACAGCCTGGAACCTCCAGGCTCTGAGAGTGGGGGCTGGAGGGTGGGACAGCCTGGAACCTCCAGGCCCTGAGAGTGGGGGCTGGGGGTGGGACAGCCTGGAACCTCCAGGCCCTGAGAGTGGGGGCTGGGGGTGGGACAGCCTGGAATCTCCAGGCCCTGAGAATGGGGGCTGGAGGGCGGGACACCCTGGAAACTCCTTCTCCCCCTCTCAGTCTTAAAGGACCCTGACTCCAGTTACCCCTGGCAGATTCATCAGCTCCATCCTTCATCTCTCTCTCTCTCTCCCGTCCACTTCAACCCTGCCCTGGGTCTTGGCTTCTTTCTCCGTTGTTCAAAGCAGAAATGAGTCACCTAACCTTGCTGGTTGAAGTGCCAATAGGGCAAGTCTCCAGGACCCAGTTTCTGTGCTGCCATAACACAATACTCAAGACTGGGTGACTTATAAACAATAGAAGTTTGTATGTTGTAGTCCTGAAGGCTGAAAGGTTAAGGTCTGATTACAATCTAGTCCTCTCTTCCAAGGTGGTACCCACATGGCGTCCTTCTACAGAGACAAATGCTGTGACCTCTTAGGGAAGGAAGAGCAGAAAATAAAAGGCCCAGCAGGCATCAACCCTTCCATGAGACCGCAGCTGACTCCATGCAAGAAAGCAGAGCCCCCATGATCTGACTACCCCAAAGGGCTGTGCATACCTGTATGTGTGTATGTGCACATGTGTATACAAGTGTATATGTGAATGTGTGTGTGTGTGCACATGTGTGCATGTCTTTTTCTCTTCTCCTCTCTCTCTCTCTCTCTCTCTCTTTCTCTCTCTCGGTGTCTCTATGTGTGTGTGTGTCCGTGTCTGTGTGTGGTTTCACAAACCTCCTGTCTCCTTCTCCCCAGATATCTGTTGTGAACCACCACAACCAATGTTCTATGGAAACATGGGTTCTGAGGATTGATCATGAGGTTCCTAGGCTTGCAGAGCAAGCACCCAGCTTCCTCACTCTTAATGCTACCATTGGCCCTAAGGCTTTAGTGCATGAGTTGATGGAGTTGGGGTGGGTGTCACATTCAGACTGCATCACTGGGGTGGGACCCAGGACTGCCCAGGCTCAGACGCTGCTTGCTTGATGAGGCCAGGTGTGGCCCCTCAGCAGATGCCAGCGTGATCTGCAAATACCTATGGTTCCTACTCCTCTTTCTCTTTGTCCTTTATTCTCAGCTTTGCCTCCCAGAGTGTCTCCTATGAGCTAGGTCATTCCCTGAAAGGCTGTGGGGTTCTAGGCCAGATGAATGCAGAGCCTTCTTGGCAGGTATCCTCCACATTTGCTTTCCTCTTCCAAAGACTGAAGAAGCAAAGTCAAGTAGGAACTCCTTTGACCTGAGGGCCTCAGAGTCAGGGAGGATGAAACACACGGAAACAGAGGTCTTCCACCCATAGTTTCCTGTGGGTCATTGGTTGTCTGGGCAGAAACAATGTCCAGTGTCCAACACATAGAAAACTGTTGGTCTGTAGGAGCAGGCCAGAGAAATCCCCTCCCAGACACCTTGTGCACAAGAGAGGAACAAGGGAGGAGGGACCATGGGAAGACTGCCTCCAGCCAGGGAGAAATCCAGAGCTGATATAAGCAGGACAGTGAAGGTTCTAGTAAGTGACACAACCAAAGTAATGTAAAACACAGCGCTTGGACTGGGATTTCCCAAGAGCTGAGTATAAACAAGGGCTGACATCACCAGCACCAGGCTAAGACCAAGGCTAGCGAGGCTAGCCGAGCTTCTACAACCAAGCTTCGAAAGCCACCGTCTCACCAATGTGCCACCGAGCGATCCTTGTCCTCCAGAGGGATTTTCAAAATGAAACCTGGGGGCCAACGAGATAATGGTCTAGCTAGCAAAGGTGCCTGCCGCCAAGGCGATGACCTGAGTTGGATCCCTGGAACCCACAGAGTGGAAAGAAAGGAGTGAGTTCAGCAAGTTGTCCTCTGGCCTCCAGACGTGTTGTGTGCACTGGGACCCACCCACCCACACCCGCCTCACACACACAAATAATAAAAGCAATAAATTAAAAACAACCCTGTATACTATGTAGTATGAAACTTGTTTAAAACTATTTTAGAATAGAATTAATTTCTAGTTCATTTTCCAAATCCAGTCTCTCTCTTATGAATACTCTGATGAGTAGCTGTGCCTTTGGTATAGTGTTAAGTTGCTTTTTGTGTGTGTGTGTGTGTGTAGAAGAAAATTTGCCTATTTGTTTACCACTCGTACCATATGGAGGAACAGCTAACAGGCTCCTTCACGATCAAAGCCAGCATGCAGGAATGGGCAGAGCGAGAATTTCGCATCCCAGCACTGGATGGGCAGTGCAAAACCTTGTGTCTGACATTGGCGACACAAGTGAATACACATGAGAACAGCCATGCATGGCACTGGTGAATTGTGGTAAAGGCATGCACACTTACCTGACTCAGCTACCTGGGGTCAATGCAGCTCCAGTCAGGAAAGTGATCTTTCTAAACTAGGCCTGTTGGTGCAGGCTTGTTAATCCCATCTACTCGGGAGGCTAAGGCAAGAAGACTGTAAACTCCAGCCTAGCCTGAAACAGGAAAATTCAAGAGTAGCCCGAGCAACTTAACCAGAGTTTGACTTAAAATTTTTAAAGTAGGGCTGGCGATGCGGCTTGGGGGTGGAGTGCTTGCCTGCATGTTTGGGGTTCTAGGCTCCGTTTCTAATACTGCAAAAAAGGGGGAAAAAGAAAAATGTTTTCTTCTATCTCCTAGCCCTGACAGAGAATAAACATGTTAAAAATGCTATTAGAAATGAGCTATCTATGTATGTGCTCACCTGCTTTTCACATAGGTCAAGCAGGAGGCACCATGTCCCCTTCAGCTGGAGCCTTTGGGATTGGGAGTGACCCTGGCACATCAGATGTACCTGGGGCTTCATATCCCAGAATCCAGGGATCCCCACCTGAACCCCTATAGACAAGGACTTGCTCTATGTTCCTAATTACCAGTTTTGCTTTTTATTTTTTTTTCCCCAAAGAGTCTTGGTATGCTCTGTTTTGCTTGCAGACTCTGCCCTCGGCATTGGGACAGCCCATCTGGGGCTCCGTTTTGAAAGAAGAGAAGAATATCATTTGATACCTTCCCAAGAAGTACTTTACAAAGAAGGGGACCCCACGTTCAAACACGTTGGGGTTTTCCCTTTCTTTCCCCCTTCTTTTATTAGGCACTTTATTCTCTAAGAAGTTTGGGCTCGATAATTACAGTGGAGGTAATTACAACCCACTTCTGCCTCTGCAGAGTGCTTCTGAGGAGCTGAGCGTCCTTCATAGACACAAAGCTCATTCATCCACTCAGCAGCCCTACAGGTAGGAGATGGCGGCTGTACTCAGAGTATGGGGCTGTGTGACTGTCTGGGCTGGGATGCAGCTGTTCGGCTGGTCAGGACCTAAGCTAGGGTGCCGGTGCTCTGCAGGTCAGGCCCTGGGATACTTAGAAACTTTAAAACACACACACACACACACACACACACACACACACACACACACACACACACACACGGCAGCATGGAAACCATGAAAATCAAAGCCCTTGGCCACACCCATAACAGAGAACCACCTGAGCCCAGCATACATGTCCAGCCCCAGTGCCATTTGACCCTTCCCCTCCTCTTCACTGCACCCAAGGATCTGCCCCATGTTTGTCATGACCTGGATCTTCTTTCTGTATTAATCCCATCCTCCAGCTGAGGCTCTCTCCTCATTCTGAGTAGAATTGTCTTCTTACACTCACTTCGCTGGCTGTCCTAAACCTGTGGCCTCCCCTGGGGCCCAACTTCCTGGCGAGTGACTCTCCTCACAGCTACTTGTCATTCCTAGAAAGCAAATGTGTCCCTCCCTCAGAGAGGGAAGCATCTTCCCTGAGCCTCTGGGCACCAGTGACAAATGCTAGGTTCAGTATACAATAGGTGGTCAATAAATGTTGATGCAAGACTGACAGGATCTGAGTACATCTTCCTGGGAGATATGGACAAAGTTGTGGCTATGTTCTCCGTCTTGCTTGTCTCTTCTACGCTCCCAGTACTGGGTTCTGGAGGGTTAAACGTGAGTCTTCATGCTTGCAAAGCAAGGACTGTAGTTATCAAGTTCTCTCTCTCTCTCTCTCTCTCACACACACACACACACACACACAATGTGTGTGCACAGACTCTCATCCTCTGCTCCATCTCTATTCTTTTTTTATCTTTTTTGGTTTTTCGAGACAGGGTTTCTCTGTATAGCCCTGCTGTCCTGGAACTCACTCTGTAGACCAGGCTGGCTTCGAACTCAGAAATCCACCTGCCTCTGCCTCCCAAGTGCTGGGATTAAAGGCGTGCACCACCACCGCCCCACTGTCCCTCTCTATTCTTGCTCAGATTGTGTGTGTGTATGTGTGTGTGTGTGTGTGTGTGTGTGTATAACCTTTTAGAACTTTGTCCATATACCCCTTTTTTTTCTATTTCATTTTAAGGGTACTTAGACAACTCTACAAAGATCAAGTTGTAGTATTAATATGAGTCATACCTGGATGTTAAATCTTACTTCTATGTCTATTATCAGAGAATGGATTAAATCATTGGCTGGGACAGGATCCAGCTCTGTCTCTTCTACTATGATCACCCTGACACTGCCTGGGAGACATTTCTGAGTGTGAGGAGAGGGCCAGGCTCTGGGCATTGCTCTGGTTAGTTTTGTTATTAACTTGACACATTTGGGATGAGGAAACCTTAACTGAAGAACTGCCTGGATTAAATTGGCCTGCACACATGTCTGTGGGGGCATTTTCTTAATTGATGATTGATGTGGGAGGACTCTGCCTCTGTGGGTGAGACCATCCCTAGGCAGATGAGAAGCCTAGCTGAGCCTGAGCCTGGAAGCAAGCCAGTCAACAGTATTGCCCCATGCCCTGTGCTTCTATTCCTGCCTCCAGGTTCATGCCTTGGTTTTTCTAGATGACAGCCTGTAACTTGTAAGCTAATGAACCCTTTCTTCCTCCAAGTTGTTTTTGGTCAGTGTTATTTATCATAGCAACAGAAGCCAGACTAGAGCAGGCATTAACCAAGTCTCCTGAGTTTCTCTTAGTACAGTTGCTTAGATTTTCTTTCTGTATTCTTCCATCCTCGTCTGAAGGTACTGAAAGTCCATTGCCAATTGCTTTACTAAAATTAGATCCATTACATTTATTGTGTTCTTCTGACCACCTACTAAAGAGCACACATTCTGACACAGGCTCACTTTGATTCACTTGTTCTTTGTGAAGCCATTTTTGGCCCCTCATGACTCCTATTCCTTTTCTAGTTGCTAATCAATCATGCTTTTATTATTTGTGATTCAACCACATCCTGGATCCACACTAAGCTCATAAGCTCACAACATTCCCAGCTACACGCAGGCCCCTTTTCCTGTTCTGCAGGCCTCCCAAGGACATCAGCAGCTTTTGGTGATATTTGAAAGGCCTCTTGGGACCAGAGTTTTAGTTCAGTTGTCCTCAGGAGACTGACTGGAGTTCAGGATAGCCCGGTCTCCTCACTACTCACTGTACAAACACTGCAGATATACCAGCATGCCATTGCACTCTCTGATCCAGCTTGAAGCTCACTTTCCTGGCCTGAAGAAATAAGAAATAGAAGAACCTGGTTTATATTTTGTCACCTGGTGTCAATAATAGAGGACTGAGGAGACCATGTATGTCTTGGGAATCATACAGACCCTTGTTCAAAAACTCTAGCTCCTGGTCACACACTTGTGTTCCCATCATTCAGCCAGGATCAAAAGTTCAAGATCATTTTCAGGTAGGTAGCAAGTTCAAGCCCAGCTGAGAAACCTCACTCAAAACAAACAAATCAAACATATATATATATACACACACACACGTATATACATATAGTATATATGTATATATATATATATTATATATGTGTGTGTGTATATATATAACATCCATTTCCAGTTGAAGCACTTATATAATATATATGCATATATATGCATATATGTGCATATATACATATATGTACATGTACATATATATAAATAAACAAACAAATACATAAATAAGAGTAGGATGGGGGTGAGTTGTGGCCAGACTCTTCTCAGCAATGAGGAATGTAGATATAGGTATGGGTATAAATATGGATATAGGTATAGGTATAGGTATAAGCATAGGTATAGGTGTAGATCCCCAAAATACTGGTCAGCAAATGTTTGAAACCTGATAATCCTTGCTATCCTTTTGCCATTACATGGGCAATGTTGGGTTAAGATCGGGGATTCTGTGCTTGCTCCAGGGGTGGGAGCTACCATTCTGAAAGATAATTATCATTATCTTCTCAAGGAGCTACAACAACCACCTCCTGGAGCCAAGAAGGACCAGCTGTTTTCAGTTTGAGTCACTCCCTGATGCAGTTGACTGTTGCCTGCCTAAGACCTCAGCACCCTCTGCTAGAACTGATAGAGAACAGGGATGGAGTTCTTCTGAACTCCCCTAATAAACACTCTGATGGGAACTGAATGATTCAGGGCATTTTGGGAACTGTATAGAACCTTGTTTTAAGAACAAAGAACCAAAACCCTAGTTCCTTGCCTGCCATGGAACACACATGGATGCACACCTGTATAATTCCAGACTGGGAGGTGAAGATAGGAGGGCGATGTCTCCTGTGTTTCTTCATGGTGAATACTTTCCTGGTCCATGGACAGGGAGATGTTCTGGTGATCCTGGGTGCCTGCTCTTCTCCACTTTCTTTCTCTCTTCTACTGACAAGACCCTGGGCGCAGCTCAGCCCCTGCCCTAGGCTTGTTCATGGACTGGATAAGCTCTTTGTTAATCCCCCTGGTAAAACTAATGCACACATGAAGAATGGAGGCTCAAAGAAGACTTGATGAGAGTGGGTGTGTGCTCCTGTGACTACACGTACATGTGTGAATGTGTGTGCCTCTGTGATGAGGTCTTGCCAATTCATCTAGGCTGGCTGGTCAGGAAGCCCCATGGGTGATGGGACTATCTATCTCCTTAGCATTAGAACTGCAAGCATGTGCCACCATGGCTAGCTTTCTTATGTGTGTCTTGGGTATCAAACTCGGGTCCTCGAGCTGACAAGACAAGCCCTTTACTAACTGAGGTGTCCCCCAACATCTTCTCTGCCTCTTCTGCAACATACTCAGTGGTAGGTCAAGAATCCTCTACTGGCAATGACATTCTACTCTGGACCTCTGTGTGGCATGGGGATAGGATACTTGAGCTCTAAAGGCACTTTCCTCTCTGATCTTCTTAGCATCTATGGATAAAAGCCCGCACCTCCATCAGCCTGCCTTTACGGTAGAACAGTCTCTGGATTTATTCTCACCTATAGTAACAGGCCTTTCCTCCCACTCACACCAATGCAGGGTTCACAGCAAAATCCCTGAGCTTGAGGGATGCAGGTCAGACATGAGGACCACTGAATCAACTGCCTCAAATACAAAGCTGAGTAGGAAAGATGGAAGTCTTGCTGGCTGCACTCTCCCACCCCTGCACACCCCTCTCCTTTCCAGCTTCCGCTGAATCCATCTGAGCACCCGCAGAAGGTCCTCAGGAGGGTTCCCTTGGCACAGTCTGCATTGGGTCATTAGGGGTTAAGACTAAAGTCCAACCCACAATGTGTGTGCATCCTCAGTTCCCACCCTGCCTGAATCAACACTTGGAAGGGAACCAAAGCAGCCCCTACTTGGGCCCCAGTGGCTCCCTGCCTATACAGCCAGGTCCAGCCAGCACCTACTGCATTCCCCCAGGGCCGCACCTGCAGAAGGACGATAAGGGAATCAGATTCTCCTGTGACGGCTGAGGATAGTCCAAAGATCTAGAATATTTAGCTGTATTTACCAGCCATAATCAGCTTCCCAAAGACAGTTGCTGGGCAGCCCGCACTACATTGATTATACCACCTCCTATTTTTGGCCCCCGGGGGCAAACAGTTCTGATTAATATTTCACAACACGTTTTTTTTTTCATATCCCTTTCTTCGTGTTGTTGCCTTTCTCTCCCTCTCTTTCCTCCTCCTGAGCCCCTGAGAGCCTGATAGAGAGACGCAGAATATTTTACTGTCTCTTGTGTCTGCCTGCTCCAGTAATCAGCGGACTCAATCACGCTTGCAGTGTTTTTATGAATTAATAACAGGCACTTTGGAGGGCTAGCGGGGGAGGCAGGAAACGCAATCTATGGAAGCTTAATGAGCGCCGTGGGGAACAGCTAGCTCACTGCCTCTCACCCCACCACACTGCACTGTAAATCATCTTTTCTGAGATTACTGGCTTTCAGACCAGCCTAGACAGCTTGCAGGAGCTCCTTGAATGTCCCTCTGTCCCTGTCAGGTCCCTCCAGGAAATGGAATCTGGGAGAAACAGCGCACTGTGAAGAGGGAAGGGGAAGGGATAGGACTCAGATGGTAGAGAGTTTGCCTGGCGTGGATCAAGCTCTGGGCTCCATCCCCACACACGGATAGTGGAGGCAGAAACATCGGAAGTTCAAGGTCACCCTCGGCTATATAGCAAGTTTGAAGCCAGCCTGGTCTACACAGGGCCAATGCAAAAGGAGGGTCGAGAACAGACTTAAAGCCTAATTTTTCTTTGTCTACAGCCATAACATCCTATATGTATCAACTCTCATCTGAAAAGGCAAAGGAGCTGGTGTCCTGGCTTGCCAGACAAACATTCTTCTATGTACCTTATGCCGTTACTCTGGCAAATCAGGTGAAGTGGACCGAGACACAGAGGGTCAGTTGGTGTCTAGGCAGCCTGGGTCACACACAGTCTCCCAGAGGGGAAATCTTTCACTCCCATGTCTAGAAACATGTTCTTGGTTCTCTTGGCATTTCCTGGTGACTTGATTCACCATGTCTCAATGACACCACCAAATATCCCAAGAATTCAAGCCATCTCTTGATATAACATGAAAAAAAAACAAAAACAAAAAAACAAAACAACCTTCCAATGCACTGTAGTCTGAGACATAGTCTTGTCAGGTGGAGACAGTGCCCAGTTCACAGCATCAGGAGATCACTACTTGAGTTATCGAATCTGGTCTTACTTAACAAGAGCAGACAGAAAACAGGTGTTAGGGAAATGCCAAATGACCACAGGGCACAGTTCCTCCCCCTGACCTTGTGTAATGGTTCATAGACCAGCTCTGGTTCACATACCACACTCTAAGGGACAACCCTCCATATTCTTCATTTGTGAAGAGGAGTACAATTACCACCTCAAGCAGAACCACAGACTGAGACCAGACCCATCTACCTAGTGAGACAATAAAGGCCAATACTCTAGCCAGAAGGTTGGCTTGGAAACAAGGCCAAGCTATGAGAATGATGTATCCACACAAAAGTAGAGAAAAACATATGTTAATCTGAGCGCTTATGATGCTGTACCCTTGGGCTCACATGACACCTCCATGCAAGCCCTCCATCCCAAGCAGGTACCACAAGCCAAGACCTCTGTGACATCACGAAGTTTGTCTGGCCTCCCTCTAGAGAGGAACTGTGTTCTCTTCCCTCCCAGGTCCACTCATCACCTGCTGAGGCTGATGTCTGGGGTCATTCTTCTGCACACAGCAACTACCAAAGCTTGGGGAATCCAGCACTTAGGAAACACAGTGCACTTGAACTTGAGCTTGAAGGCTCTCTGCTGTGAGAGTTGGGAACCCACCTCTGGATGCAGTTGTTGCCAACAGGGGGGAAACAAGAAAGCACCCTTATCCACAGTTGGCACCAAGCTGTGTTAGGCAATGGAAGAGCATCTATCTATATCCACCCTCGGGGACTCACGGGCTGGCTGACTTTCCAGAGGGGACTTAAGGACCACTTGGTGAGAGGACAAGTCACCTGAGGATACTGAGGATAAAACACGTGGCTAGCAGGGGAAGAGGCAGAAGAAAGAGGGAGAAATAAGAGAGAAGACATAAAAGACAAAGATGTGTGGGTGGATCCATATCTACCCGGAGAACCAATGGCCCAGATATCACCCAGACACAGAGTCCTGGTCTCAGTAGGCAAGAGGGAGGCAGAGGGAGCCTCTGTAAGGCCGAGAGAGGCAAAACGGGGAGCATGAAATTAGGCCCTGGATTCTGTGGTGGGAGCTGTAAGTTCTCAAGACCCCCATCTTGCAAATACTTCTTAGCACTGTTGAGAGCATAGTTTACTTACCATGATCAAACAGACTCAGTAACCCAAATTTACAAACAGCATCCCTCTGTGTTAGTCACTCCATGCTCCCCAAGGAGGGATGCTTTTGCCAGAATTCCTCCCAAACTGCCACCTGCTGCTGGGTTTAGGAGGCCTTTGATGGAGGCCAGGTTTCCACAGAAGATGCGGCTCGCTGGTACTTATCACTTTGTCCTTGCAAGGATGTCCCCCAGGTTAGCATCATCAGCATCCTATGGGAAAATCATGGGAAAGGCTCTCAGTTTAATCCCACCACTGGGTCCTGGGTGGACTCAGGTAATGATGAGAAAGTGGCGCTCTTGGGTAGCTGGGGAGCACCTCCAGGCATACACTTGCCTTTCAATACTGTTCTCTCCTTGGTCCCGGCTGATTCACCTGCTGGAGAAGCCCACCCCTTCCACCAGGCTTTCAGGGTCCAGAGAGAATGGATGAACTCTGGAAATCTTCTCCATGCATGTCAGTAAGAAACATCTCCAAATTCTAATGGCCTTCAGTTCCCCCTGGCAAGTAAGCTTGTCCGGTGGTCCCAATGGAAATCCTTGGCATACACTTCTACACAGGACATCTGTTTCAAGCCTGATTGACATCTCTCAGATCTCCCTGTCTTATGAGAACTGGAGCTTGTACGGTGCCTCATTTCATAATCCTTCTGGACAGAGTCACAAATTATATAACAATCCTTTGAGAGAGTTCTATGCATGGTCTCACTTTGCTTTGTGGTCTCACTTTGCTTTAATGAAACCCCATCTTAAAAGCACAAGAACGAGATGTCCAATCTGTATGTGTGTGTGTCTGTGTGCATGTATGTATCTCTGTGTATGTGTGTGTGTGTGTCTGTGTGTCTGTCTGTGTATGTGTGTGTTTGTGCATGTGTGCGTATGTCTGTGTGTCTGTGTGCATGTGTGTGTCTTTTGGTATGTGTGTGTGGTGTGTATGTGTGTGTCTGTGTGCATGTGTGTGTATGTGTGTTTGTATGTGTACATGTGGGTGGCCGGGTGAAGGTTGAAGGTGAACCTCAAGTGTCATTCCTCACACACTACATGTCTAAGGGATCTGAGGATGAGGTTAGATTGGTTGGTTGGAGAGCCCAAGGGTCTGGCTGCTTCTGCCTACCCAGCACTGGTGTCACACACCACCATGCCCAGTTTGTTATTGATTTATGGGGCTCAAACTCTTGTCCTCATGGTTGTGAGACAGACGCCACTGACTGCCCTGTTCCTTCAGCCCTGAGACGTTCAGTGGATACTTATTTCAGGTGCTAGCCCTGAGCTAGGCATAATGTCAGGTATAAATGAGATCCAGCCCTCAAGTCTTGCCTGCTGGGTCTTCATTTCCCACAGCCTCTGATGGAGCAGGGTATCTTCTTATATTAGACTCTCCCCAGAGGACATAGGAATGATATTTTTTTTCTTTAAGAAAGCAAGGATTTCCTGGCATGGTGGTGTGTGCGTATAATCCCAGAATTCCAGAAGCTAAGGTAGCTTGAAGATTATGAGTTCAAGGCCAGCTTGGGCTATATAGTAAGTCCTTTAACAAAGCAACTCTGCTAACAGGTTCCCCAACACACATCTGGCTGCCCCATGCTGAGTCAAACACGAGTCCTTGAACAAAGGGCCTCTCACGGCTTGATTGGCCTTCGAGTTCCTGGTGCACAAACTCACACAATACGAAGAACGTTTCTTCCCCCCAGAAACACATTTAAATAAGATTTTCTCAAATTGGATTTCAGGTGGTTTCACTTCTCTCCGCTCTGCTTTGAAGCCAAACTTACCTTTCCTGTGGCCTACTTCCGCACAGCCTTCCAGATGAATTTAAGCTAATCTGTTAAACCACTTTGCATTTAGAAGGATTTAACCAATATTAGAATACTATTTTACTCCTCCCCAAGAAAGATAGGGGCTCTAAACCCATTGCTGCACTAATCCAGAATTTCACAACACACGTTTGTGCAGGGCTGGAAGGCTAGACAGGCTTTGGGCCAAAGCACAGGGCCCATTGGAATTCTTACTGCTCCCAGGAACACAGGCTCTGCCTAAAGCATCTTTGGGAAATGCCAGTGTCTCGCAGCAACCTCTCCTCCCCACTTCGAGGGTTTCAGGTCCACTGTGGGTGAGGTAGACCTTCCTTTCCCCCGGGGCCAGCTATCCTGCTGCCTGAGTGAACCTGGGCCTCTCCACAGTAGAAGCAGTAGAAGGTTGCTTGGTATTTCTGCCTCTGCCTGGTTGTGTGACTGTAAGGTCATCCTCGGTGACACACCTGTGACTTTGATCTGGGAGGCAATCCCTGTTGAATCTCTCAGAGCAGAAAAAGGGGGGAACTACAGAATTGAGTGTTTCCAGAGAACCTGGAAATCCCACAAGGATGCAGGACCAGTAGGTTTTATAACCACTGGCCAATAGAGAGTATATTTGGCCTTTCTCAAGAATGACTACCTCAGGAGCTCAAGAGGACAGCTGGGTTCCCTCATCTGTTCCAGCAGAGCCCATCCTTGGAAAATGTATGTAGCATTACTAGGAATTGAATATTGCTACAGTGACTGGTGTCCTTGCTCACATTACTAGGAATTGAATATTGTTACCGTGACTAGTGTCCTTGCTCTTGCTGGAACTCAGGGCAGGAGGGTGTGGACAAAGTTGTAGGAAGAAAGATGGAGAGCCCTTCTCTGCCACCTCTTCACCATTGCCCTCTGCTCACTCATCTCCTGAGCCTCAGCTGTTAGCAGTCTGGTATGGTGTGGTCCACGTGCTCATGACATCCTGGCTGTGGAAAGAGCAGGGGAGATCATCTGTGCCGTAGCTATACATACCTTGGATGCAATGAAACGGGGGTGGTGTTTGTGTCTCTGTTTTCTTTCAGAGTGGAGCTAGGGATGTGTCTGCCTGGAACATCTGCTCCTGGGCACTGTGTGTTTAACTGCAGTGCAGAAAATTTAAACATGAACTTCAGTTCTCTGAGACTGTGTGGAGGGAGATTTGGCCATTGGCATTAAAGTGATTTTTCTAAACCAAATGCCCAGATTCAGGCATTAAAATGTAACACGTCCTCCCCCATGGGGTGGGTGGAAGAACACATATACATATTTACAACCTGATTTCTCTGGGGAAAGGTAAGAGCTGTTGTGTGGTGTGGCTTTCTAGTTTGTGTGTTGGCTCTTCAGCACGTTGTGTTCTTTTCTGTGCACTCAAACACAGACCATCTGAGTGAACACACACAGCAGCTGACAGTGCTTCCTCCTCACCTTCCTAAGAATCTGTGCCAGACTTCAGGGCAAATTCTCCAGACTTGTAAGGCTGATACCCTGAGGCTTATCCACTGGAGAGAGACGAGCTAAGGCTGAGAACACTATAGCTATGTCTTAGCTAGGGTGTCTATTGCTGCGATGAAACACCATGTCCAAAAAGCAAGTTGGGAGGGAAGGGTTTATTTGGCTTCTACATTGCTGTTCATTATCGAAGGAAGTCAAACAGGGCAGGATCCAAGAGGCAAGAGCTGATACAGAAACCATGGAGGGGTGCTGGTTACTAGCTCGCTCCCCATGCCTTGTTCAGCCTGCTTTCTTATAGAAGCTAGAACCACCAGCCCAGGGATGGCACCACCCACAATGGACTAAGTGGTTAATCACTAATTGAGAAAATGCCTATAGCTGGATCTCATGGAGGCATTTCCTCAAATGAGGCTCCTTCCTCTCTGACAACTCTAGCTTGCATCAAGTTGACACACAAACGAGCCAGTACAAGTTATAATGGCAGCTAGGGGGAAGTTCATTGGGACCCAGAACCTCCTTGAGCATAACCAGGAAAGGTTGCCCCTAGGGAATCTACTTCCTATACATGCAGCCTGTTGGTGATTTCTGCCAGGTGCCCAAGCAGGCTTCATATCAGCAGATCAGTCACAGGTCCAGGACCTTGAGTTCCAATAACAACCTCCTGGGTTTGTTCTTGTCCTCTGCCACCATCTTGAATTCTTCTCCTTTTTTTCTCGAGTACATGTGTGTCACTGCCAGATCCAAAGAAGGAGAAAAGATAGGAGAAAGGGGGCTGCCCTTAAAATTGTCATCATGGATCCAATGAGACAGATCAGCAGTTACAGGTGCTGGCTGCCAAACCTGTTGACCCAAGTTGTCTCTCTTGAATCCACATTGATAGAAGGAGAGAATTGACTTCCACAAATTGTTCTCTGACCTCCACGTGCATGCTGTGGCATCCAAGCCTTCTTGTGACAAAATAATAATTAAATAGATAATAAATGAAAAAAAATCATGTCCATATGATGATTGTCTGCTGATAGGCTCAGACACACTTAGAGTTTTGAGCATGTCTGTCAGGAAGTTTCTAGATTGGGTTACATGAGTATTCCAGGGACTGGGGTCCCAGACTGAATATAAAGGAGAAGCCGCAAGAATTCACCTATCTCTGCTCCCTAACCAGCTGGCTCACACACTTGCAGCCATGATTCTCCCACCTCGATGGACTGGACTCTCAAACTGAGAGTCAAAAATAAGTCCCCGTATCCTTACGTTGCTGTTGTCAAACACTTACCATGGCAACGAACAAAATGACTGACAGATGACATACCTCCCTATCCAAGAACATGGTATACCTCTGGGTATTGCCTTCTGGGCATCTCTCAGGAAAGTTTTAACATTCTTGACTTAATTCTCTCAGAACATTTAGACCCTTCCCCCATAGTCACTAACAACATTGAAAATCTGAATTCATTTTTTTTTTAAATCTGATGAAGCAATTTCTTTGCTTCCTGGCAATGGTGGGAGGAGGGGAGGGCTTGCAAGATCAGGCAACGCAAAGCCCATGTTGTGCCAGGCAATGAGTGATTGCCTGTGTGGCAGAGGCTTACCATCACAGAGTGCTGTCCCCTCCCTGTCATTAAATGTTTGAGTATGTGACAGGGACACAACAATTGGAAAAGAAGTCAAGAGGGGGCATCACGGGAAGTTGCTTCTCAGAGCGTCAAAGAAGGAGTTGGGTTTTCAGACTGGAAACAGCAGGAGCCTGTAGGATGCTGGGTGGAGCCGGGATGGGTAACAGATTGGGGATAGTCCTCTTAGGAGACCATGTTCCTACTGGGACAAGACCTGGATCCTCTTAGGCAACAAGGGTGGGGCTCATGGTGTGTCAGGAGCTGCTGAGGTAGCAAATTTGGCCTCTCCCCTGAAGGAGGGTGACTCTGACTGTGGGCATGTGAACTCCTAACTGGCTCAAAAATGACAATTCTAATAAAGACCACTTCATCTAGTATCCAGTTCCTGCCATCGGAGCCACTAAAAGGCCACCAGGCAGGGCTACGTGGTGGTAGTCCTCCCTTGGAGCCTCTCCAGCTCTCATTCAGGAGTCCCTCAGTTTTCCTTAATAAATCATGGTCACTTTGCTCACTCCCTGTCCACGTGTCCTTCCTTATGTTCTATGGGTGTGAGACAATGAAACCAGAAGCCATCAACTTGGGGTGGCTAGGGTGGTCCTGGTCATGTAGCTGTCCCCAGTAATAGTCACTAATAGCTGAGAAAGGCCCCGTCATTCTCACCACTCCACATTGTTTGCTCTATGTCTGCTAGGAGCATGGTCTCCAGCTGCCTGGAGTCTGAAAAACAATGGCTGGTGACAGCCATTGCCTATAGACCAACCTTGGGGTCTTTCTTACCCCAGCATCCCTCCTTCTGTCTACAGACAGAAGAGACTCACCACAGCTGGGCAAACACGGCTTAAGCTAGGGACTGTCATGGACCCCTCCTAACCTGAGGCCATCAGGCCACCACAGCTGTAGGATGGTTTGAGAGCATCCAGGGAGGAGCCAGGACACCCTATGTCTATGCCAGAATCTGTCCCTCAACCCTGGCGATTGTGAATTGGTGAAGTTGTTCCACATTCTGGCCTTGTGTTTCTCCTTATTTGATAATTTAAAAAAAAAAATTGATACAAGGCAAACCAGAAAAGGCAGATTGAATAGTCCAGGAATAGAAGGTTGGGCACATTGCCTGCAAGGCCCTTCAAAATAAGCATCTACAATACCCCTGACACACTCACTTCTGCCCACATCTTGCACTCTTTTCTGATTGTCTCAACAACTGGAAGCTTCGGTTTAAGATTTGAATTAGACTCTGCCTGGGTACAGAGGACCTGAGGAACGAGGACAGGTGAACTCAGAACCAGGTTGAACTCAACTTGAGGGTGTCTCCTAGCTAGCTTTAACTGTTCATTTGATTCAGCCTAGAGTAACCTGAGAAGGGAGGGAGTACCAGTGAGGGGTAGCCTCGTCAAAGTGGCCTCCGTGCATGCATTGTCTGTGAGGGACTGTCTTGGTTATTAGATATTTATACACGTGTGCATGCGGTGTGCCTGTGCATGTGCGTGCGTGCGTGCGTGCGTGTGTGTGTGTGTGTGTGTGTGTGTGTGTGTGTGTGTGTGTGTGTTACAACACTTTGGGTAGTACCATTCCCTAGGCAGGCGGTCCTAGGCTGTCTAAGAAGGCTAGCTACAAATGATAAGGCAACACTTCTCCATGGTTTCTGCTATACTCCTTCAGCTGTAAGCTTTCAAGTCTTGCCTTCAGGTTCCTATCTTAAGTTTCCTCCATGACAGAATGTAATGTGTAAGCTGAAATAAACCTTTCCCTCCTCTGAGTTTCTTTTAATTCAAGTCATAGGAGCAAAAAGGAAACTCCAGCAGGAGAAACGGTTTATGCTTCCTGAGGACGCCTGACCCAGGCTGTACTGGAACCCGTTCTTTTCCTGCCCTATTCTACTGACAACCTGTTCTTCCCAGGCTCAGAGTAGACACTTACCAAAGCTCCTTCCATGTCTTTGCCTTGTAGAGGGGCTTAAGGTAAATGGGGCATCTCTGGTGGATGAGCGAAGACCTTTCCCTCCCTTGCACCCTCCCGTGTCAGCAGCATGATGACCCAAAGCTCTCGCTAGGAGCCAGAATTCTGAACTTGCCATACCTGGAAGGGATCCGTGGAAGCCTCTGGGCCCAGGTGACACCTGTCTTTGTAAGAAATGAAAACCAGCCCTCCTAGCCTGTGAGAGGAAACGGCATTATGGAACACGGGTAGGTTACATCCCAAATCCTTAATGGCAGGCTGAGATTCAAGATTCCTCCTTCAGACTTGGCCTTGGGAATCTCCACGCCTACCTCTTACCATGCAATCCTTCCCAGCCCTCCTTCCCTCCCTCCCTCCCACCTCCTTCATTTCCTGGCTCCTACCACATTGCTTCAACACCCCTTTAAAAATTAAGGGTGCAGCAGGGGCGGGGGCAGCCTTGGGAACAGATAAGAGGTAATTGCTTGCCTTTGACTCCTCTTGATGGGAAAATAGGACGGGAATGACTCAGTCTGGTTGAAAGGTTAGTTGAAGGTTATTACAGGAAAATTGTTATTCATACATTTTTCCCCCTGTGCGGTGGATAGCCTAAAAGATTAAATTCACAGAGTGCGTAATGACCCATCAGAGCGGACAATGGTAGGGGCGTCCCGGGGGAGGGGAGATAACGTAGCACAGAGACTTCTCTGAATAATTCATGCTCCAGTGCCCGGCACCAGCAGATTACAGGAGGGTTTTCATTAGAGAGAAGACGAGAGAACAGAATGTGCTTTCAGAGCAGCGCCTGTTTCTCTGCACCGTGGGCAGCTCTGGCCCGGTTTGCTGTGGCTTCAAATCAACGCCTATCCCTCATCTTGGCAGCCCTGGGAGGGTGGCAAATGGGATAAGAGGGCATCATTGTTCCTTATAAGGCAGGCGAGCGGTGGCCTGTGCTCGTCCTGAGCCCTGATGCTCAGAAGGTGCACGGGCCTAGAGAAGATGTTGAGGACAGGTTTAAGCATGGGGTGCTGGATGCATTGAAAAATGTGCTGAACCGTGAGGACAAGAATGTGGGAAAGGGATGTCAGGGTGTTCCATGGATGTCCTTTCCTATCCCTGGTGCCTTTCTTGCCCTCTCATGAGGCTGTCAGGTGATCCCACCTGACATTTGCACCCCCAGTTGTCAGTATGAGAAGAGACTCTGGCTGGCAGATGCTCAAAAGGCTCTTTATGTAAACAGGGCTCCAAAGGCAGAGGTCCCTAACCCCCAACTCCTGCACCATCTCTGCTGGTAGAAAGATGGAGATCCAGGCCTAGGCCACCCAAGAATTCAAACTCTGTTTCCATGACCCGGGTCCTTGGTATCTCTGTCTCCTTTCCCTGTGGAATAGACAGGGTAGTTCTCACAAGCTTCACAGAGGACTATGTTCATGGAGAAGGTGTGGGACCAGGACTGAGCTTGGCTCTAGGTGAGACGGCTTGCCTCTCCTGGGCCTGTCTCCATAGAACTCCCAGTGCCAGGCCATGGCAGACACTGACATGTGACCTACTGGCTAGGAGTTGTTGTGTGTCTTCATCCTCTGGAGTACAAAGTGGTCAAACAGAGGCCAGCAGAGTTGAGGAAGACCTATGGAGATGGTTGCATGGGGCTTCTGGGGAAGCATAGGCCACTTAAATCAAAGCGAACTGGGGTCCTTTATAAACCCGGGGCTGCACCCTGGGAGCTCTTGTCCTGTGCTCACGTCAGGGCAAAAATTCAACAGGACAAGACCTGAACTGCTGTTTCTCAGGTGAGGCCATGTAGACTTGTGGATGCGGGACTAACCCCAAGGTCACACAATTGAAAAGTCATTGAGGGTCATCCAAAGCGTCCCCCCCCCCCGTTTTCGTTTCTTTTTTTTTTTAAAGATTTATTTATTTATTTAATATATATGAGTACACACTGTAGCTGTATAGATGGTTGTGAGCCTTCATCTGGTTGTTGGAAATTGAATTTAGGACCTCTGCTGGCTCAGTCCCTGCTTGCTCTGGCCCAAAGATTTACTTATAATTATACATAGATACACTGTAGCTGATATCAGACGCACCAGAAGAGGGCGTCAGATCTCATTATGGGTGGTTGTGAGTCACCATGTGGTTGCTGGGATTCGAACTCAGGACCTTCGGAAGAGCAGTCGGTGCTCTTATCTGCTGAGCTATCTCGCCAGCCCCAAGGTTTTCATTTCTGCTGTGTCTCCCAGCTTTAACCCTACCAGAAAGTATGAGATTTTGACCTTGTTTCTTTTAAGGGTTTGATTAGATGGTCCCATCCAGTTACTTAGGAGTTTGATATTTGCCGTCTGCTTATTGAGCTTGTCCCAGGTGCATCTCTGTGTATCACGTCATTATCCCATATGGTACTCAGGGTAAAGCAGCTATAGTTCTGGGCCTCTGTTCAATCCAAAGTCAAGAAATTCATTTAACCCTTTGAGACGTGAGGATCTGCACCCAGGCCAGCTTTCTCTCCCTGCCCCAATCTTCTGTCACAGCTCTGGATGAGCAGCTTCAGAGTTAGCCCCTGTGCTGTCTCATCAAGAGGCCCAGGATGCAGCCACAGTTACTGTGGCTCATTCACTGGGCCTGGAAGATAAGAGAACCCCGTCTTTGTCACAAAAGCTAACTGATGACCTGCAGATTCCGTGGTGCTCACTACCACCCTCTGACAGCCAGATGTCCCAAGCCATGTGGCAAATCCTTCTGAAAGGCTGACATTGGGATAGCGTGAACAACTGTCACAAGTACTAGGGTTCCAAAACACCAATGTAACCTGTCACCAGGTCCCCAGAGGCCATCGAAGACAGTGAGTGAATGAAGCTGGGAAGGTTTCTTGGAGCTTGGGAAAGGAAGCTGTGCTTGGAGTTGTGTTGGGACCTGGGTCAGGCAGGGTCCAGGCTACAGAATCCTTGGAGTCTGGGGTCCAACACATTTGCAGGTAGATGGGAGAGAACTGGTGTGGATAGTGGATATCAGTTTCCTTGAGAGCTAAGGCTGTAGGGATCGCCCCACAAGAAGGCCTGCCAAACCCCAGGCAGCCCAGCCTGGTCCACTGACCCTATCAGTCTTCTCTCTTGAGAATATAGCAGGCTTCATTTATAGGATGGGCCGAGAGGACACTGCAGGCCCTGCTCTGTGGATGAGGACCCTCCTTTTCTATAGGAAGGCACTGATGTAGCAATAGCCTTAGGTGTGGTAGAAACCATGGGTTCCACACTAACTGGGTCCTAAGCTTTTGGTGACTTGTGCTAGGAAATGCAGCATAGCGGCTTTGAGTAGAAGTGAGGGAGGTCAAGAGAACCTGACAGGGAGGAACTTTCTTACCTAGGGTCTCTACAGGAACAGGATGGAGATACTAGTGGATTCTGGATACCCAGAAACCTCTAGCACTCCTGGTAAAAGCACCGAACTGGTAGGAGGAGCAGCTCTCCCTTCCTTGGTATGGTATCCATGGGACAGCCAAGAGGGACAGCCATGCCTGTTACCTTAGCCATAGTGATAGACACATGACCTGAGGCTGGTCTTTCAGTTTTCAATAGGAAGTTAATTCTAGCACGTGGCCAGATGTAGGCATAATGTTATTGTGCGCTGTGTAAAGATTATCCTTGTATTGCTCAAATCCCAATCTCTGTGTCCCCATATCTGGTTGCAAAAGATTGCTCTCCAAATATTTCTTGATTGGTCAATAAAGAAGTTGATCAGACAATGACTGAGCAGGGAGAGAATAGGGTTGGACTTGCTCCCAGGCAGAGGGAGGGGCAGGAGAGAGGAAGTAAGGATCCCCGACCCCAAGGAGAGTGTTCAGGAGACACCATGAAAAATACCTAAAGTAAACCAGCCATAAAATGCAAGTATCTCAGGGATTTGGGCTGGGAGGTACCCAGATTAGCAAAGAGAATTAAAATAGAGTAATGCTGCTCAATTGTTGTGCCCTTAAAGCTTGTTAAATAAATATAATAGTCCAGTCTCAACTATTTGGGTTAAGAGAAAACTACAAACAGGTATTAAACAACCATTAACAGCCAGAGGCACTCTTTCCTTGACCTGTGTGTTCTAATGTCTGTGCCAGAGCCACTGGGGTCAGTCACCTTCTGTCATACAGAGAAAGCCTTGAAGGCAGAAAGGTGAGGTCAATGTATAGATAACCAAGAAGGAAAGGAAAGACAGAAGAGAGGAGCAAGGAGAGAAAGGAAGAAAAAGGGAAAAGAAGGGGTAGAGGAAAGGAAAGGAAAAGAAAGAAGGAAGAGAAGGGGGCAATGAAGAAGAAGGTGGGGAGAGAAGGGAAGGAAAGGAAAGAAGGGAATGGGGAGGAGATGAAGGAAAGAGCAGGAGGAGGAGGAAGAGGAGGAAGAGGAGGAGGAGGATGAAGAGGAGGAAGAGGAGGAAGAGGAGAAGGAGGAAGAGGAAAATGAAGCTGTCTCCTCTTGGTAAGCTGCTGAGTCTTTCCATCCACCTTGCCCTTCCTAGTTACAAATAAGTCTCATTGCAGGGAGGTGAGGACCTTTCTTCCCACACGTGTCCACCTAGCCTGGACTGGTGACTATGGCCCGCCTCCCTCAAGATGACTTTGACCTTCAGGACCACAGGTTGCCATTACAGGGGTTCCAGCCTGAGGTTTAGCACCAGTCTCATTTCCTGCAGAGTAACTGCTATCCTCACTATGTCCCTGTGGTGTCCTTCCTTGCCCTGGCCATGTACTACTGCCACTGCTGCTCATAGAGCACCCAGCTAACACTGCAGGGCCTCTCTCCTGTAGCCATGCTGGAATGGAGGAACCTACTTCCGCTCCCTGGGGCACTCTCCAGCACACTGAGGCCTTGTCTGGGACTCAGCTGATTCTTCACTCCTCCAACACAGAAATCTTGGAATACTTGTCTCACTCCTCCTTACAAAGATACTACAACAGCCCCTCCATCACTGCCCAACACCCAGCATATCCCAGAGTGAAGGAGCTAGGCTCAAGCAGAAGCCCCCTCCTATCCTGCCGTCAAAAGCTGGAAAAGGGCTTGGAGAGTCTCCTGATCCTTTGCCTCATTCCATGAAAAAGGCCCTGACTAATCTCCCCTAGCAGAATCTAAAAACATTTACAAACTGAAGATGAAATGTAGTAGCTTGAACGAGAATGTCCCCCACAGGCTCATGTGTTTTAACTCCTGATCCCCAGTTGGTGGTGCTGTTTGGAAGATTTAGAGGGTGTGGTCTTGCTGGAGGAAGTATGTCACTGGAGGAAGGCTTAGATGTTTAAAGACTGACACCATTTCCAGATGTTCTTCCTGCTTCATGCTTGTGATTGAGGATGAGAGCTCTCAGCTCTCTACATCTGCTGCCTACCCCATGCTGTCCCCACCATGACTGACTCTGGCCCTCTGGGACCATGCCTGCCCACTGATGTCATGCAGTCTCCACTATGATTGACTCTAGCCTTCTGGGACCATAAGCCCAGACCAGCTCTTCTGTCTATAAGTCACCTTGTTCATGGTTTTTGTCACAACAGAAAAGTAACTAGGATGTAACAACACTTTGGAGGGTTGGCGATGCCCATCCCATCCCTTCTTCTGAAAAAAAAAAGAAAGTTCCAAGTCCAGAGGTAAGAGCCTCCACACACCAAGCAACAATTTTATTGGCTATTGACCAGTTCATCTAAACAAAGGAGTCGAACACAGGGCTCACCCACCTACACCAGTAGTTTCTCAGTTGGGTCTTTGGATAGATAAAGGACACTGAAGTGTGTATGTTACATGGATGCATGTTCAGGCATGGTAGCTCCTATACACTTGAGCACACACACACACACCCACACACACACACATGCACATGTGAGGGGCCAAGTGCAAAGCCCCATACCTACAACTCTTCTGCAGCTCCTCTTTTCATGGTTCTCCAGCTCAGCTTCAGCTCTTTGATCTCTCTCTCTCTCTCTCTCTCTCTCTCTCTCTCTCTCTCTCTCTCTCTCTCTTTCTCTCTCTCTCTCTCAGCTCCTGGTTTCCTTCCCATTTTTTCCCCACAAAATTATTAAATGCTTTATTTACAGTTGGAATCATTCAACAAAAAGCAAAAGCAAATGAGCCTGAAAAGGGACCTAAGCTCTTGTCTAAAATGTCCTCAGAACATTCAATACCTCAGTAGCTAAGTTGCCTTTGCACCTGACTGGCCTGACAACAGTGGCTCAACATACACAACAGTTGCACTAACAGCAGCACAAATTTCCCCCTTTGAACCTTGCCTGAAATAAAGCAAGGAGACAAAGAGAGGGTATTCCTTTCTCTTTCCTTCCTAAACAACCCTATGCTTAGCCCCCAAATATATCTTCTCCCAAGTCTTACCCCCGAGTCTCTAGGGCCCACCACATGAACATTCTCAGTTGGGAACACAGAGCATTTTGCAATCTCTGTCACAGCTACAGACTCCCTGTCCATTTCCAGAAGCCTCTGTGCCTTGTGTGGCAGCCTGCTCGGTCCCATCACTGCTTTATAAGTACTTCTTAAAAATTATTTTTCAGAAATGTACATGCCTGATGTCTTGGCTGCCTGTATGTTTGTGTACCATGTATATAGGCCAGGTGTTTGCAGAGGCCAGAAGAGGAAACTGGAGTTGCAGGTGGTTGTGAGCCACCATGTGGATGCTGGAAATCAAACCCAGCTCCTCCGAAAGAGCAATGAATATTCTTAACCACTGAGACATCTCCATAATGGGACTGAGCGGAGAACACCCTGTGTGTTTCAGTCCTATAAACTCTATTCACTGTTCCTTGAGTTAAGATTCTAGATCCTAGGTACTCTCCCTTTAAGTGCTTCAGAAAACCAGGCTCCATCTGCATACAGAATTCATGAAAATGGCTTGTCATGGGATCCCCCCCACACCACACACACATGATGCTCTTGCCTTCTTGATGCTGTCTGTCACAGGCCCTCACCACATCCAAACAGCAGCTGGCACCATGCTCTTGGGCTTTCGGAAATGTGAGCTCTTTATTCATGTATTTATTTTTACATGTTACTCAGCCTCAAGTGTTTTATTACAGTCAGAGGAAAATGCAGTAATGAACCCTCCTTGAGGACTTTCTAGTTATGGCGGTTGTGACATGTTCCCTCTTATTTTTTAAAGCCGAACTGACTTGGGTACCTAGCACGTGACACTAAGAGTTATAGGTCTGGCAATGCTCCAACTAGATGATTCCTTCACAGGCAGCCCAAAAGAGGTAGACAAGCTCAGTTAGCCTGAACCTTGCAGCTAAGAGCTAACTGATTCTCCACAGGAAAGAAAGGCAGGCCAGCAGGCCCACCTCTGCTGGGGTGCGGAAGACAGGCTGCAAACACAGGCCCCTGACTTCTGCTCATCAGCCTTCTTCAAATCACTCACTACAGTTTAGATTTGGCATTCATGTTAAATACCCCTCATGCTTCCAACAGTTAAAAAATAACCCAAAGAGATTGAGAGAGAAGTGTTGGGGTGAGGTGCTCGTCACACAAGCATGAGGACTGAGTTGGGTTCCCACAAACCATACAATATATCAGGCACAGTGTTGCACAGCTGCAATCTCAGTGCCAGGGAATCAGACAGACACATTCCGCCAGCCTAGACTACTCTGTGAGCACCAGGCCCCAGTGAGAGATATCATCTCAGAAAAACAAGGTGGCTGGGTATGGTAGTGCATATCATTAATACCAGCACTTGGGAGACAGAGGCAGGTGGATTTCTGTAAGTCTGCGGCCAGCCTGGTCTACAGAGTGAGTTCCAGGTCAGCCGAAGCCACAATGAGAAAACCTGTGTCAACCTCCCAGTCTAGAACAAACAAAAAAAAAGCAAACAAACAAATCCAAAAAAAAGTGGATGAAGCATGTGTGCATACATATGACATGGACCTCATGCGGCTGTACACACACGAACACACACAAATGCGCATGTTTCAAGTGTTTAAAAGAACATACACAAGAGAAATTGAGGAACTTAGAAGTGGAATAGTAGTGCCAGGAGCCTAAGGAGGTAGAGAGAGTCTGGGCAATGGGTACTGACTCATCACAAGAAAATGAATGTCTGCCTGCTGCTGCACAGTGGGCAGCCGTGGAGAGCAGGAACATGATGTCCACCTGCAGAAACTGGGAGAAAGAGCAGCTTATCCCAGCTAAAAAGCACACAGTGTATATGTGGACGAAGCATGTGTGTCCCATTAACATGTACAAATTTATGTTTTGGTATAAAAATAAATTTAATTTTACAAAGATGACATATTGTTCTTCAGCTGCCTCGCACCCTCACCTTGTCTTTTTCATACACACACACACACACACACACACACACACACACACACACACATACACACACACACACACACGGGGCAGGGGGGGAGGGAGGGAGAGAGAGAGAGAGAGAGAGAGAGCATATGAACAGACTGTAAGAAGGCAGCTAGCTGTTCATCTGAAAGCCAGGAATGGACAGGGCCTTCACAGGGATCACCTTGGCTCTTGCACTTTGACCTGGGACTTCCAGCCTCCAGAATGAATGAGAAATAAACACCTCTTGTTAGAACAATGAAGTTACTTCCGTTTCTC
Source organism: Mastomys coucha (assembly GCF_008632895.1). NCBI lineage: Eukaryota > Metazoa > Chordata > Mammalia > Rodentia > Muridae > Mastomys > Mastomys coucha. Next base: position 55,970,489 of record NW_022196906.1, on the reverse strand, counting down.
TTAGTTTATACAACAGGGTTTTTTTTTTTTTCCTTACACTTATTGTAAAGGGGGCTTACACATGTGCCATGGTGCATGTGTGGAGGTCAGAGAACAACTTTTAGAAGCAGTTCTCTCCTTCCACCATGTAGGTTTCAGGGATCGAACTCAGGTCCTGAGCTTTGAAGGTAAGTACCCTCACCCACTGAGCCGTCTCACCGCCCCCCTCCTCCCGGAAAACTCATTTGCTCAAAGTGAAGTGACTTGCCTTCTAAAACAAACCAGAAGCTTTGAATTTTTTGTTGTTGTTGTTTTTAGCTTTATTTTTGTTTCAGAGGAAGTTGAAATTCCAGGATTCTCTATGCACAAACTAGGCATGCTCTGCAGCTGAATGGTGAGTTCCCAAGCCACCCTGCCTCTGTGGTGATTTTTGGTGTCAAGGCTGTCAGAGCAGGCATGGGCACCTGGCTGAACTAGACCAGACATGGCCCTCCTTCAGGATCTGACATGCTCACCAGGTGTACCCTCCACACGTGGGCTTGGTAGGTGGAAAGTGCACAGTCGACCACCACCCAGACTAACAAGGCAACTGGCCTGCTGAGCCACAAGGGAGCAAGAGACAGAAAGCCAAAATGACCTCTTGGTTTGCCCTCCTCCTTAGCCGGGTGCAGGCTTTCTTTGGGATTTTGTTAGTCATCTCTGTGTATGAAATAAGTCACCACTTCCTCCTTTGGAGCTAAGTCTGGCTGGCTTCTGCCTCTTGTAATCAAAGAATTCTTTACAGCACATTCAAGATTTTGCTGACTGGCCAACTCCTTCCTGCACCTTTCTCTTCCTTGTCCCTTTTCTCAATCAAACCTGAGCTGGCTGACACATGTATATTACGTAGAATATCAAATATAGGTCAATGGATGTCACCTCAGAAAAGCAAGCAAAAGAAAGGGCCCTGGTTGGTGCTAAGTGAAGCTTGTTAGTGAAGGGAGACCACAATGCCCTCATTCCCCCCCCCCCAAGTCCCCTGCTGGCGAGGGGGTCACCAGGGTCAGCCCATGCTTTCCAGTGTGAACTTCTCATTCCCACCAAATCAGTCAGCTGAAGTGGGAATGTTTTATTTCAGCAGACATGTGTCAGCCTGGGTTTGAAACAAAGACATGCGGCCACAGCAGGCTGGGCACTTGCGGGCCTGTCACAAAGGCCGGCTGTGTGAGCCATCTCTGCTGAACGGTGGGCCTCTTTAGTGCCAGGCACCATTTTGGAAAGTTGCAAGGGAGGCTGGCTTGCACTTTAATGACGTATGAGACACATTCAAGGCCAAAGCTTTTGAAAAGGCAGGGCATTGGGAAGGTTTGGGGAGGGGGCAGCTGGGGAGGTGACAGAAATCAAATGACCCATTGAAGCTAAATTACCAGCCTCATGGAGCATTTTTAGAAATAGCGGTCTGCCTCGGCCTGTGGCCACTGTTCATTCTCTCACTTGTTCTTCCAATTAATTACTGTGTTTTAACACTATCTCCGAAGATAATTGCCTGTCAGTGTATCAGTATGTAACACCCCAGGGTGAGCGATGCTTCTGCTCTGTCTGCCAGCACTAATAAACACAGGACTGGGGGTAGGGGCTTAGAGGGGAACCCTGCCTGGTAGGAGGGGGACCCCACCTGGTGAGAGGGGTCTCCACCTGGTGGGAGGGGACCCCCACCTGCTGGGAGGGGGACAGCACCTGCTGGGAGGGGAACCTCACCTGCTGGGAGGAGGGCCCCACCTGCTGGGAGGGGGACCCCACCTGCTTTCTTTTGATGGTCCAGGATTCTAGATCTTTTTTGCCCTGGCTAGCCTGAGGTAGTTCTGGGTGGACTGCGAGCAAAACATGCACCCTGCTTGGTAGATGAGGTGCCTTGCCCATCCTGCTTCCATTTTCAACAGCTTTATGCTTGTTTGTTTCATGTTGAAGACCATGAACAGATAGTGGGCGAGATTTTTCTCCCATCTATCCCATTACTGCATCCAAAGGATAGGTGCATGAGTCGATAGGCTGCATAATTAGAGTGGGTGAAAGTCAGATCTTTTCTAAATAAATCATGGGTATAGGGGTTCTGTGCGTGTGTGTGTGTGTGTGTGTGTGTGTGTGTGTGTGTGTGTGTGTGTGTGTTTGGAACAGAATGGAAGAGTAGCATAATGTAAAGATGAGAAGCTTAGGTAGCTAAAGCCGGCTGAACTAAATAGTTCAGTAGGGGAAAAGAAAACCTCCCCATTTCAAATTAAATTGAGCCCATTTGGTGAAAATATGAGCATCATAGGGCATAACTGTCAATTACAGTGATAAGTCGTGGGTCTGGCACCGGTTTCTGGATTGTTCTGAGGCCCGCTTCCCAGTGTGGCCATTGGTGCTTTGGGGGAAATTGAAACTGATCCACCACATGAGACCTGGGAATCTTCTGAGAAGCAGAGTCTAGTTCAATACCTCTGAGTTAATTGGCATTTTATTCTCATTTAAATCTCTGTCACAACCTTTTATTTTATTTTCTTCTGTATTTCAGAGGAGGCGGCGATTCTGAGATCTTCCCTGCGGCTCCGGAGAAGCTCAGAACAAATTAGATGGTGCCATGTAATCTCACCCGGGGATCTCACAGCCTTCCAGCTCCTGTCAGGATCTGGGGGCTGAGGCTAATGCCAGGCGCTTGCTAAATAGCATAAGGAGGGGGAATGGAGTCATTAGTGGTTCAGAGAACCTTTTTTCCAGGGCCCCGATTGTATTCTGTCTGTAGATCAAGTGGCTTATTTGACAAGCACAATCCTCCCTGTGAGTATTCGTGGAAGAGATCACCCAAGAGGTAATGGTATAAATGATAAGATTGCATCCCCAACATGGCTCCAGGCATGCCTGCTAGGAACTCCTGTTGTGACTGAGGGACCTGCTGATGGTAATTCAGGTGACCCTGCCCAGGGAAATTTCCCTGGCTTAATTTCCAAATGGTGTCAATCTGTGGCCACCTTTCATTTGGCAGGTGCCTTGGGCAGGCAATATGGAGATAGCCCGTGACTTCCACATACTCCGCCCTTCTGTCTGCATAAGAACCTTTATATCAGGTCCTTCTCAGAGTTTATTTTGGCTCACAGTTCAAAGACTGAGTAAAGTACACTATGGCTGAAGCTTGAGGCCACTGCTCATGTGACACCCTCACTCAGGAAGCATGGAGAAATGGATGCTGCTGCCTTTTCAGCTTACTGTCTCCTTTGCATCCAGACTGGGTCTCCGGCCGATGGGATGATGCCACCACAGACAGGTTGGATCTTCCTAAGAACCTGATCTAGAAGCTTCCTCACAGACACATGCAGAAGTTTGTCTCATAAGTGACTTCAGGTGCTGTGAAGTTGGTGTGTTGTCTGTGGGAATCAACACAACTACGTACGTCCCATGGGCTTTCAGACCCTCAGACGCCCTCCTATCTCCTCTGGGAGGCGCTGGGCTGGGACCACTGCCTCTGTCAATGGCCACAAAGATGCTTTCTGTTCCTAACCTCCCCTCCCATACCCCACAGTCTGATCATTTTTGCGACACACTGAATTTCTCTGGGCTCCATCAGTGTGTTGGTTCACAAAAATCCTTATCATAGAATAGCACCAACCAGATTCTTCTGGACTTCTCAATTCACCTACTGTTATGGGAATCCATGCCAGGAATTTCTTCCTAGTAAAAGTATTTCTGAGGATATACAGGGAAGGTCTCAAGTGGAGTCCCCAGATGTCCATCTTGCTGCTACCCACAAAAAGTAGCCATGGACACCGGGCATTAACTCTCTTCTGCTACATTTTTGTTAGGAACTGTACCCTAGTCTGGAATCAGTCTCCCCCGATGTTTATGTTACATTTGGGATGCTATAACAACCTCATTGTCCATCAACAGATGAATGGAAAATGAAAAAATTGGTACATATACATATGTGTGTAGAACAGGATAGAATAGAATACTATTAAGCACTAAAGAAAAATTAAGTTTAAAAATTTACAGCGAACGATTGGACTTAGAGTGTATAAGCAAGATCACACATCTCAGAAAGAAAGAAAAACCTGCATGTTCTTTCTCATATGCAGAATCTAACCAATAGCATATGTGTATATGTAAGCAAATGTACACATGAGTACATATAACATGTAGAAAAAAAGGAAAGGCTAAATATTAGGGGATGAGGAGAGACTGAAGACTGAATGCAGGTGACAGACATGAGTTATGAAAGATGATCTAAAGCTAATTGTTATTCCACGTCTAACTCTGTCATAGACGGTTCTGGTTTTGGTGTTGGATACATGCATAAGTGAGATGGTAAAACCTCATGGGTAACTTCACAACTTCCACTCGGAACACCCACTCTAACAGTGTGGGAGTTCACTGAGTTGTATAGATTTTGAGGGTCTGGTTAATCTTTAGTGGTATTTTTATTTGCAAATTTGTTGTATATATGTTTTATCAAATAAAGCTTAAAACACTAAAATTAAAAACCTGAGAGAAACAACTGAGAGGAAGAAGGCTTCTGTCGGCTCACAGCGGAGGATTTTGGTCCCCAGGCTTGGCTCTATTGTTTCTGAGAATGAGGGAAAGCAGGGAGAGCTTGAGGAGGAAGCTATCAATCTCATGACTGATGGGAGGCAGAGAGCAAGACAGACAGACAGACAGACAGACAGACAGAGAAAGAGAGAGAGAGAGAGACAGAGAGACAGAGAGACAGAGAGAGAGAGAGAGGTCAATACAGCCACTAAGGATGTGCCCTCAGGGGCTACTTCCTAAAATATCAAGGACCTTCCAAACAGTGTGTCTTCTGGGGACCAAACCTTTAATAATTTCATTTTTAAAAGTGTGTGTGTGTGTGTGTGTGTGTGTGTGTGTTCATATCTGTCACTATTGGCACATTCACACCACAGTGTACATATGGGGATCAGAAGACAGCCTCCAGAGTCAGTCCTTACCTCCCACCTTGTTTGACGTGTCCCTTTATTGTTCCTCAACATATACACCATATACGCCAGCTGACCCACTAGCTGTGAGGACTCTCTCATCTTCTATCAGTGCCGTGTTAAACTGAGCCACAGCCCTAATGGGGAACATTTCATGTTCAAACATGTCCACTGCTCCGTGAATAACTTTCATGATGCCTGCAGTTCTCCTATGCTGCAAAGCAGAGGAGAAACCTGCACTTCTATCCATGAGCAGAAAAAATACCTCACAGATAGCCCTGCTCTGCCCAAGGCGTGAAGCAGCCCAAAGATCATCCCACAGACTCCGTACCACAGCATTGGGACCCGAGTCAGAGCTGGGCCAAGGAATCAGACCCTTGCTTCTCCTTCTATGGGCCTCACATCTGTTCTCAACATCTAGGGACAAGTTGGTCCAAACCCCTCCTTCCCAGGCAGCCATTCCCCCTGGGGGTGTTGCCAGCCCACCAGGCCAGCAGACACAATGAGACCCAGACTCCCCTCTGGGCCAGCTGGAATTCTGGCTCAATGTCCACGCCACAGTTTGTGAATCTCTTGGCCAGTTAATGAGAGAGCCTGGCTCAGGCCGTCCTATGATCTCATAGCCTTTGAGTGGGTCACATTCCCTAGTTCCCAGTAGCATTGCTTGGAGAGGCGCAATTCCATCGCCTTGAATTCATTCCCGAAATTGCCATTCGTCTTTCTTTTCATGTCTCTGAAGTATCTGAGGGCACGGTCTGTGTTTTACATAGCTCTCTACTTCCCATAGATGCAGTCCATTCCCTGGCACAGTACCCAGGCGGTGGACATCAAGAACTGGACCACACCCCATGTGAGACATTTGCAGAGACATGGAACTTAACCCGGGAGACCTACGGCCCTTCCAAAAATATTTCTTAGGTTATGACTCAGGTCTAAAAGAGGAGACCCGAGACGAGTATATTTAATGGGCTCCAAAGTTCTGGTGATGCCGATTCTTCTGTCACTTGGAACTACGGGCTTAGACCTTGGTGCTGAGTTTGGCTCTGGATTACTGACTGGGAACAGAGTATGGGCTTCCTGACAGAGGGGATGGGCATGGACTCTCTTCCCGGCTGTCTTCTCTTGAAGTCCTGCATGTTTCCTTCCACATGCAGCATACATGCCACATGTCACATCTGACATTCAGTCTTCCCCTGGCCTGTCCTTGATTAAGTCAATGAGCCTCCTGTCTTCTTGACTTTGAAAAGTATCCACTTTGCCTCCCAAGGAAGCATCGTCCTGGAATCTTGAGCTGTCAGTGACCCAGTGTTGATTTCAGATCTGGGTGATCCTGGGAGCCCTCATTGTAAGGACTTTGGGAAACATTACTTCCTGTGTAGAATCCTGGTTTATTTTTCCCTCTGGTGGGATCTACAGAGGACAGTTACACTCTATGATGCTCATATTTTCACCGTTTTATGTCATTGTCCTGTCTCCTTTGAGTTTTGTTCCAGGAGCTGCTAACCCTACCCAGATAAGAAACTTAATTCCCAGCTCTCCCCGACCTTCCCCTCTTGCTCTCTTTACAATCGCTGACAGCATCTAGAACTTCAAACTGCAAAGTTCGCCATCCATGGGAAGGCACTGAGGGGTCCTAGGGATATCTGAGGAAGAGTTACAATGGAAGACTCTACAGGTGAATCTGAAACTGATATCAGCTTCTAATCTAATGTGAGGCTTTAATTTTCAAACAAATTGTTATCATTATTAGGAGATTTAGTTATTCTATTTTACTATTTTACTTGGCAAGAACACCGACACATGAATAAGATGGCACCATGTTGACTTCGTGATACTGTGCGCTCAGACAGCTCCAAGAGAAGGTCAAGTGCATGGACTTGGGGGAAACCAACAGGCCACACAGAGAACTTGGACCTGAACTCACAGAGCTTTGTAAGTGTTCAATACACAAGTCTGAAAGAGTCAAGAAGACATGTGTCCCCATGTACCACTAGTCTCTGGACCTTGAAAGTTGTGATGTAAGAATGGTGGCGATCCTCCTTGCACAGATAAGGAGCATCATTAGGGAGTGTGATGATTGGGAGTCTGAGCTTGTGAATGGGAAGGCAATGGGACTTGTAGCCTGGCCAAGGCTCCCTGGAAGACTCCCCAGGGAGTGGCAGATGAGGACAAGGAACTTGTGAGATCTGAGTGTTACTACCACTGGGGTCTTGCTTGTCTTCTGAGGAGCTTTGGCTATAGGCCGATCAGAAGCCTTGTGGGAAGAAGGCTCATGGCAACCTCGTCTCGTGGCTTTAAATACCAGCTCTATGCTAATGCCGCCCACATTTATATTTCCAGCTCAGACCTCTTTCCTGGACGTCAGTCGATATATCCGAACACCCACTCAACATCTTGACTTAGATGTCTAACAGGCATCACAAACTCCACAAATCCAAAGTCCCTAAGACACCCCCTCCCCAAACCATCCCCACCCACAGCCTCCTCACGGCACCAGTCCCACCTCTAGCCTACTGCTCAGCTGAAATTTTTGGTGCCTCCTCTACTCAGTTCCACATCCAATAAAGCAGCAAATGGAGATTCCAGCTTCAGCTGGATCCACACTCTGACCATTGTCCCTACTTCCCTGCTAAGCCACCCACCAACCCCAATGCAAGCCACTATGACCATAAAAGGTGCCCAACTTTATGACAATACATTTCCTGGGTCTCCCAGCTTCCATTTCTGTCACCCTACACCCCCCTCTACCTCTAGTTGGGGACAGACTGACTGGCCAGTGAGCCACTAGGAATCTGTTGCTTCTCCCTCCTCAATGCTCAAAGGACAAGAGCTCGCTTGCTCACTCTCCTGCCTCACCTTTCATGTTTGTGTCAGAGATGGAACTCAGGTCCTGGTTCTCAGATGACAAGCATTTCACTCACTGAACGAGCTGTCTCCCCAGCCCCAGCTCTTCTTAATGTGGAGCCACAGATCCTTTGGAAGAGTAGATCAAGTCTCTTGGGCTCAGAACCGTGCGATGATCTTCCACACCATGCAGAGCAAGGTCCCTCAAGATGGCCAACAAAGCTTCTGTGTGGTCTGCACAGCCTCTCTGTTCCATGCCCTTGACCTTTGCCCTAGCAGCGAGGTCTAGCCCCTCTCTTGCAAAAGCACTCGCCCTTGAGCCCGGGTGATCCAACTTCAAAGCGCTGCTCAGTAGATCCCTCGCTCTAAAAAGCTCCTCCACCATTTGTCTACTGGGTGAACAACCTCATCTCTACCGTCACTGTTCAGATTTTTCTCTTGTCTATGAAGACACCCTGCACACCCCATTTTCCATACCCTTCGGCACATGCTCAGTCCTCTCCCGACATATCTACCTTACCTTTCATTCCCTCCGTGATGGTCAACAAACTGCATAGGAGACTTTGGTATGACAGTTAATGCCTTTCTACACTCTGGAGACAAAATGAGTCCGTTCTGCTTACCAGTGGGCTCTGCATACCATACAGATATCTACCCTAGTTTGCTTCTCTGTTGCTATGATAGAACATTGAAACCAAGGAAAGACTTTTCTTTCTCTGAAAGGTTACAGTCCATCATTGAGGAAAGCTACAGTAGGAACTCGAGGCAAGAGCTTGAAGCAGACACCATACACAGAGAACCACTGGTTTGCTCTCAGGTTCACAATTCAGTATCCTTCTCTTATAGCCCAGGGCCACCTGCCTAAGGTTGGTACTGCCCACAGTGAGCTAGGCCCTCTTACATCTTTCAGTAATCAAGAAAACTCCCCACAGACATCCTTGCAGACCAAGCTGACGGAGGTGATTTTTCAGCTTAGACTTCCTCTCCCCAGGTGTGTCAAGCTGACAATCAAGAAGAGCCATCAGAGTGTCTGAGCAGACACTTAATAAATGTGGAATGTCAAACTTCTGCCAGAGTTTGCCAGTGTGTCCAATTGGTGCAACAAGGTGTATGGCCCAGGATTCGAGAAACAACGATAGGAAGCCAGGAGTTCTTTGATTTACATACAAGAGTTACTTGAAGGCTCACTAGGAGAGTGAAAAAGAGGGCTCTTTCAAAGAACTCAGGATGGAGCTGGCAGGATGCTCAGCTGATAAAGGCACTTGCCACCAAGCCTGACAACCTAGATCCATCCCTTTGGATTCACATGGTAGAAGGAAAAAAAAAATTGAATCCCTCAAGTTGTCCTCTTACTAACACATACACACACACACACACGTATACACACATACACACACACACACACACACACACACACACACACACACACGCACACGCACACATGCACGCTCCATGATGTGTATTTCCACACACTGATGCACAATTAAATAAACAAGTATGATTTTTATGAGTCCTCGTGGCAATAATCCAGAATACAGATGTTCAATAATAAAACAGAAATCCCCCTTTAGTGTATGACTCTTTCACAGATGTGCATGCTGCCTTCCAGTGACAGACATGATGGGCTTGAGGGTTCCCCATTCCTAGTTAAGAAAAGGAGCTCAGAGAGACCGGCAGGCTTGCCTAGTACATAGCGAGGGGGTGAGTAGGCTACCACATTTGCCAAGGCTTGAATTCCCTCCCTGCTCCCATGAACTCCAGTATGACTCAGTGGCTGACAGAGGTGAGGACCATCAATAGCCTTGCATAGTCAGAGCAGCTGGGGTTGTCGCTTTTCAGAAATAGCCGATCTGGAAGGCTCTCCAGAGGCTGAGATCATTCCAAGAGATGCCAACTCGCATTCCTTCCTACAGTCCAGTCCCTGTTCAGGCACCCAGAACATTCCCTGAACATTTGCAGAATGGAGTCTTTAAGTGACCTCACCCGAGGCCATCCTTCCCCTCTGCTCCCTATCCTGAAACGCTGTCCTTTCCTTACACGGTGAGCCAGGCTCCTTGACTTCTGTTCCTCCTTCTCCCCGCTTCGTGTGTGTGTGTGTGTGTGTGTGTGTGTGTGTGTGTGTGTGTGTGTGCGCGCGCGCGTGCGCGCGCGCGCGCGCGCGCACCCACGCACACAGATAATGGAGCCAGAGAACAGTTTCAGCCGCCTTTCCTCAAAGGTTGGTTTTGCAACAACCTTTGCTTGACCTGGGACTCACCTAGCAGACTAACCTGGCTGGCCAGTGAGCCTTCATCTCCCCAGCAGTTTACAGAGGACCAGACTCAGGTCCCTTAAGCTTTGTAAGGCAAACACTTTACCGACTAAACTATTTCTGCAGCTACATTTTTACTCCTCTCTTAGGAGATTATAAAACCAATAACGGGCCTGGCAAGGTAGCTCAGTGGATAAAGACACTGTACCTGATGACTTAAATTCCATCCCGAAAACCCCGATGGTAGAAGAAAATAACCGGTTTCCAAAAGTTGTCCTCTGACCTCCACATGTATACTATGGCATGTGTGGCTGCCCCCTGACACACAAGCAAATTAATTAATGCAATAAGAAATTAAAGATCAATAATAATCATAAGAGTGAGTCTGACATTTTAACTAAAACAATAGAATTGAAGGCCAAAGGGCTTCATGTTGACAAGACAGAGGCCACACTGAGGGCCTCAGGCTGCCAGGAGAAGGGGGCTGTAACTGTGCCCGGCTAACAACAGCTGCATACAAAGGAGGTCATTCACCCTAACAAGTTTTCTAAAAGTCTATAGTGTGTAACTTGGACTCCTTGGGGTTGTTTTGTCTATGTCCTTGGATGCTGGCCCACCCTTTCCCTGGCAGGGGCTGTGGTGTCTCCAGAGCACATTCGCAGAAGTCTCCCAGAGCTGACCACTTTGGGAGGGATGCTCTTAGCAGACACTACTGGAAATGCTTGCACTGCTGCAAAACAGATCATTTGGCACGCGATCCTGGGCTCTGTGTGTGTTCATTTGTACAGTGCTAGTGCTTGCTTCTCTCTCTCTCTCTCTCTCTCTCTTTCTCTCTCTCTCTCTCTCTCTCTCTCTCTCTCTCTCTCTCTCTCTCTCTGTGTGTGTGTGTGTATGTGTGTGTGTGTGTAGTGCTAAAAAAGACCCAACCAGAGACAGGTGGTTTTCAGAGCCCTGCAGCTGGAGGGGCTCAGCCATGTCCAGTCGATTCCCATGTGAGAATTGAGGGCTCAAATATGGGATCTCAAAGCTGGCACGACAAGCCGCATGAGCACAGTCCAAAGTCTATGGAGGCCTTTTTATGATTCCTGTAGAGTCAGTGATTCTCATTTTCTAGTTGGCAAAGGCCTCTGTGGGCCTGATGCTCAGCTTTAATGGGCTTCTACTTATTGCTTTGCTTGTTTGAGATGAGGTCTCGAGCTAGCCCAGGCTAGTTCAAACTTTCTGTGTAGCTTAGGATGATCCTGACTTCTGATTTTCTTGCCTCCACTTCCCAAGTTCTGGGCTTTGAGGTACATGCCACTGTGAATGAGGTCTATGTGGTGTGCGTGGTGCTGGGGACTAAACCCACAACTTCCTGCGTGCTGGGTAAGTACCGCATAAACCAAGCCACATCCATTTTGCATCTTCGTTTTGCACATCCTTTCAGCAGCTTAGGTCACTTTGGCACTCCCTTCATTCTTCTGTTTCCTAGTGGGCACTCTCTCAAGAGTTACACTGATAAATCGACCCTAAGGCCTTACTAAGTCATGGGCAAGGCAATCTGTGCTTCTCTGTAAAGGTTCGATTGCTCCTCCTCCACACGCCAGGCCTGGCATCTCACACCTGTAAGGTTGTCAGTTTTGGGAGGCTGAGGGTTGCTGCAAGGATGAGGCTAACCTGCTATGATACACAGTGTGTTTGAGAGCAGCCTGGGCTACAGAGCAAGACTCTAAATCAAATAAAAACAATAAACGAAGGACTCCCAGGAGGGGAGAAGCTGATGGTGACAGAAGCAAAAGACATCTTAGGGCCAATAAAACCAACATGCTAAGCCCTCATATTTCCCAGGAGTCATCCACCACCACCACCCAGTATCCATTCAGTGTTAACTATGAGGTCAGGTATGGTGCATGCCTTCAACACTGGAAGCAGATGCAGGTAGATCTCTGCGAGTTCCAGGACATCCAAGAGACCTGTTGAGGATGATGATAGATCGATAGGTAGATAGATAGATAGATAGATAGATAGACAGATAGATAGATAGATAGATAGATAGAATAGTTAACTGTGAAGTAGCCATTGATAGATAGAGCTGGGGAGATGGCTCAGTTGGTGAAGTGCTTGTCATACAAGCACGAGGACCTGAGTTCAGCTCCCCGGCACTCGTGTAAAAAGCCAGGCATGGCAGCACATACTGGCCATCCTAGTGCTGGAGAGATAGAGACAAGGTGATCCCTGGAACTAGCTAGCAAGCCAATCTAGTTGAATCAGTGAAGGCCAGGTCAGGTTCCATGAGATATGGTCTCCAAAAGCAAGGCAGACAACTCCTAGCCATCAACACCCAGAGTGTCTCTCTAGCCTCCATGTACATGTGTGTACACACATGAACACGCATGCAATAGGAAAGAACTTCCCGTGGATAATTCCCAGTCTCTTTGGATTTCAAGCTTCATAACTACTGTGGCCACCCCTCAGCAGGAATCCAACAACTTCAAGGGGAGAAAGGTCTTCTTGCCCACAGGAATACAGGGCACCAGGAACATGAGTTAATGCCACTGAGTCATTCTATACTTCTGACCGCCAACCCAGCCCAGCCAATCCAATAACCCCAGCAGGCTGAGGCGACCTCTTTGCATACTCTGCCACTCTTCCGTGCTAACGCAAGAATGAACATGTGAAAGTACTTAGTTCAGGGACCTTGAGAGCCCTAACCATTAGGAAGCCCCTCGTGTCCTCTAAGACACCAACCTTCCACTACCGTCCCACCATCTCATGTCACATGATACAGTAGTGGCCAACCATAAGTGCTATTTAGATTTAAATCAAAGTTAACCTATACAAATAGAATTAAAACTTCAGCCCCGTTTGCGTTAGTTACATTTCAGGTGGCCAGAGATAATAAGACGCATGAATAAAGAATACCGCTTTCGGCTGCCCTGAAAAAAACACTTCTCAAATCTGATTGGTCCACAGGCCAATATAGTGAGTCTGGTTTAAAAAAAAAAAAAAAGATATGAACTTTTTACTCCCAGGACAGAATTATGTAAGCATGCTGCCTGCACCTTCTCTCAGACCTTCATGGGCCCAGGTTCAGAGCACCTGCCTTAAGCGTTCATCAAGCATAAGCACTGGGCATGTGTGTGTGTGTGTGTGTGTGCATGCACACCTGGGGGGGAGAGTTGTTGCATTTATGTGCCCATGTATGTGAAGGCAAGAGGACACTCTCTCATGCCTCAGGAGCCATCCACCTTACTTTTTGAGACAGGGTATCTCACTGGCCTGGAACTCATCAAGTAGCATAGATTGGCTGGCCGGCCAGCCAGTGGGCCCCTGGGATCTGTCAATCTCTGCCTCCCAGTGCTGAAGTTACAAACATGAGTCACTGACACTGTGCTCAGTGTATTGTGGGAGGGTGTTGTTGTTTATTTATTTGGATTGTTTCTTGTTTTTTTTTATATTTATTTTATCTATTTATTTTATATTTACATTTATTGTATTTTATCTAAATGAATGCTTTGTCTACATGTTTACCTGTGCATCTCATGTGTGCCTGGAGCCTGCAGAGGTCAGAAGATGTTGGATCCCCTGAAACTGGAGTTATGGATAGTTGTGAGTCACCTGGTAAGTGCTAGGACTAGAACCCAAGTCCCATGCAAGAGCAACAAGTGCTCTTAGCTGCTGAGCCATCTCTCCAGCCCCTGCCTCTTTGATGTGGGTTTTGGGAACAGACTCAGGCTGTCACGTACTTGCAAGGCAAGCTCCTTATTGACTGAGCCATCTCCCCAGATCAAGTTTCCATCCTTCTTAGAAATAAAATAAACCTCTTGGGGAAAGAGTATGTCAAGTGGCTCTCAACCATCTGTCTCCAAGAGTGAGTGAATTCATCATGTGCTCTTTGGAGCCTCGTTATCTAGTCTGGAGCGAGAGGAAGAAGTGAGAGTGTGAGAGCGCTAGGATTTTGGTGACTGGGGGGAGAAGAGAGCAGAGGCGAGGCAGGGCCTGAGCTTGCTGTGAGAGAACAGGAGCATGAGAGGCCTAACCCACTGAATTTTTGTGGCAGGTGTGAGCCACCACATTCTGAGGGAGAGAGGCAGGTGACACCCCCAGTCTCTCAGACTCTTCAGCAATAACAGCAAATACACACACAAGGAGACTTCTTGTATGTGGCACATTGGTGACACATTTGCTCATGTTTATCATCCCAACAGCCACGAGGAGTAGACCCTAGGGTTCACCCATTTCACAGAGGGTGACTGAGATTTGGAGAAGAGAGTAGTTTGCCCAGTCAGGGAGCTGATGAGTTCAGGTCAGGTCTCCTTAGCCTTGAGGCCAGTGTGGGCTCTGTGGGATCAGATTTCAGGAGAGTCATGCAAAGAGCATATAGCTGGACACTCGGGGGTCCATGTCAGGCAATCCCCTGCCTAGGAATCTCATGGGGGATGTTTAAGGAGGTCTCAGCAGGGTCCAGGCTATCCAAGTGGCTGTGTCCTGCAACATTTCTGGGATGTCCAGTACACACATCCCTGCTGGTGACCATCAGCTCTTTTATAGGCAGTTTTTTACTCCTTTTCCTCCTTGCCTTAACGTTTCCTCTATCCATGGTTTACCCTTAGCATAGGTCCTTAGACACAATAGCTTATGTGTCCTACACATAGGCCCACCCCAGGGACCACAGTCAGTGAGCTGTTGGCCTGATGACACAATGACTTCCTTAACTGTATATAAACTTCCACCCATTTTTCCATGATGGCAAAGCCACAGGTGCTGAAGCCCCTCCTCTAAGGTGGTGCTGTATTTGCATATGATTTGCATATCCCCTCACTTCCCCTCACCCTTTACAGCATCTCCAGACTCCCTAAGCTACCCAAGACAACACAAAGGGACTTCAATAGTTGTGATACTCTGCTAAAGGGTAGTGAGGGAGAGCGCCAGTGCTTCTTCAGTACAGACCAGATGTGTTTTTTCCAAATATTTTCAAACCATGGGTGATTGAATTCCTGCACTTGAGACCCATGGACAGCAAATGCTGGACTATGCCAGCCTGCTGTGGGAACTGAATGAGACAATGTATTGGCAAGAGTGACAATGGCCCAGTGTATTTTGTCTTTTCTTTAGAAAGAAGGGAACACAGAGACCCCTCTGTGCAGTCCTTGTGCCTAAAGCAAGGGTAAACAAGATGCTTGGCCTAGAGGGAGGAGGGGCCGAGTGCTTTAAGTGCTCAGTATTCATCTCATTCCACTCAACAATTATCCCTAGGACTGAGGGAGAACGAAGGCTCAGAGAGGGTAATTAATTTGCCCCAGGTCACCCAGCCAGAGAGTGGCAGCAGGTCTAAAATACAAAGACGTCCTTGTTGTCCACATCTTACTTCCCAGAAGTGCCCCCCTTGTCTCCTGGCAGGAGACAGCCTGTGGAACAGGACCTGGTGTCATGCACTTGCCTTCTCATCAGGCAGGGTTTCCGGCTGGGTTTCTGGGTCTCCCTGTGATGCAGGGTTGGGGGACTGTCATGATGGCCAGCTCGGCACAGCAGGGAGGGATAAAGGAAGGCTGTGCTTTGACAGGGGCTGGTGCCCTTGTCACCTGGAGCAGGAATTCTGGAAGTGGTTTGATCCTAGGTCCCTGTGGAAAACAAGGAGGCAGCCAGCCTAGGGCCCTGCGAATTGTCTTAGTGATGTCCGTAGGGCTTGGATTTAGGACTCCTGAGGACAACACCCTCATCCCTACCCACCTGTCACCATCAGACAGAGCTGCTCTAGCAAGAGGAGAAACTTTGCTAATTAATTAATATCATTCCAGGACCCACCTGGGCCAGGCTTCTTGCTAATCAAGAAAAGAGGTTTGGACAAGGCTAGCCCCCTTGCTCATTCCTTGTATGGCAGCCCTTGTGGGGCAGAAACAAGGCTTTGAGCATGACTGGGACATGCCTACCCTGGCTTCAATGCTTTGAAAGGTGTGACTCTGTCAAGGTCGCCTGGTACTTTCAGTCAGACTTTGCTGGCCAGGCTCAGTTCTGCACAGAAAGTGGGTGCCAAGGCAGGGCAGTCTATGGATGAAAGGGCAGCCATGATTGGCAGGCCTGTCCTGTTCCCAAGGATATTGGGACCCCACTCCCACCCCTAACACTTACCCTCTGTACCCTCAACTTAATTTCTGCTCCTAGTGGGCCCCATCCCCTCAAACCCACCAAGGCCAACTCCCTGGAAGGCTCAGAGCTGACACACATTGATGTCACCTCATATTTTACCACCTCTTCATACATTTTTAAACTTTATTTAGCCTGGTTTCCACAGTATTAAAAAAAAAAAAAAGCCTGGCCAGACATTGGTGGTGCATGCCTTTAATCCCAGCACTTGGAAGGCAGAGGCAGACAGATTTCTGAGTTCAAGGTCAGCCTGGTCTACAGAGTGAGTTCCAGGACAGCCAGGGCTACACAGAGAACCCCTGTCTCAAAAAACCAAAGAAAAGTATGTGTGCTATTTCTTCTTGAATTAAAAGAAATGTGCTGTCATTGTGTGTGTGTGTGTGTGTGTGTGTGTGTGTGTGTGTGTGCACATGTGTTCACATGAGGGGTTGTGGTGCAAATGAAGGTTGGAGGGGAATTGCAGGAATCAGTTCTCTCCTTCTACTACATGGGTTCTGTAGATCAAACGCTTGGTGGAAATGCCTTTATCTGCTGAGCTGTCTGGCTGTTCCTTTTTCAACCTTGCATGGTACAGTGGGGGCAAGGGATGGGGCACCTACAGGTCCCTGGCTGGACGGGAGTAAACTGATGGCTCCTCCCAGGATGGTCATGTTGAAGCTGGGGAGAAGCTGCAGGAAGATGCTGGCCTGTTCTTTTTCTTATTCTGGTCACAAGTCGACTTTATTGGATGTGAAATCTCAATGAGGTCCCATAGATCTCCTTCCCTGCTGCTGCCCTTCTGCTTCAAGGTTGGTGTGGGCTCAGGCCAGGAGAAGCAAGCTCCTGCTGTCTGCAGGATACTCTGTGGTAACCGAATCTCCTCTCGGTGGGAGGCAGAGAAGCCAACCGTCCATTTCCCTTGCTGTGGCTATCTTCCTGGGTCAGCTCGGTTGGCTAGGATAGATGCCAGCACAGGTGGTCGGCACGATGCTTTCTCTTCCCAGGCAGCAGGAACATACTTAAAGTTTTCTACCTTGCTGTGGATCTGGATTCTAAAGTCTGTGAGGATCGTGTGTGTGTGTGTGTGTGTGTGTGTGTGTGAGAGAGAGAGAGAGAGAGAGAG
>NW_022196906.1:55948960-55953234 GCF_008632895.1 Mastomys coucha | reverse complement strand
AGAGAGAGAGAGAGAGAGAGAGAGAAAGAGAGTATGTATGAACTCTGAGAACAACAGAAAGGCAGGGTGGCCTTGAGCTTTCAAGCTCCAAAGGTCCCTGGAGCCCCCTGCTATCCCAGACCATTACCCAATGTGGGTTTCAAATTGCAGTCCTAGGGATTTGGAGAGATTACTTCTAGGGTAGATTTCCCATCTGATGCTCTGGTCCCGCCTTTTAGATAAGAGACAGCATGTCTTTGAGATCCTGGGGAGCTACAAGAAGACAGAGGCACTACTTGAGGCGAGCATAGATGCTGGAGCATGGGTGAGCAGAGGGGGGCCAGGCCCTTGGGAGCCTCAAGCACCCATCAGCAGAAGTTAGCCATTCTGTTACTGAGTTCTTCTCTCTTGTTGGAAACAGCCATAGTCAACTTAGTATCTTCTTTCTAAATGTTAAAGATATCTTTAATTGTACTTTTTTTTTCTGGTTTTTTTCCTTCACAGTTACCATCCACTTTAGATCATCTACGTCCAGTTCTTCCCACTTTGGCAGAACTCAAAGGCAAAGGAATGGCTTCTTCCTTGCCCCTCCTGCCTCCTCCCTCCATCAAGGTGACTGCTGGGTGGGAGTTGTACATGGAGAAGGAAGGGCATTAGCTCTTATGGGGTCAGCATGGACTCTGGGACACAGAGGAGACAAGCCCCTTGCAGACACCTCAGAAGGCGTCTTGAGGGTGATGACCACTCCAAATGTACCACAGAAGGCACTGCAGTCCAGCATTCCCATGCATTTATTTACTTAAAGAGGGGTGTACTTGGGCACCTACTATGTGCCAGCAGCTCTTCTAGACTCTTGGAACTACAGAGGAATCAGAAATTTTAAAGAGATGGAGAGGCTGCTTTTTAATTTTCTTTTTTAAAAGTTGACTTGTCTTTTTGCTGTTATTATCATGTTTGCTTGTTGAAATAGGGTCTTGTTCTCCAGTCCAGGCTGGCCTGGAAGTCACTGTGTAAACCAGGCTAGCCTCAAACTTGAATCAAGCATCCTGACTCAGTCTCATGGTGCTGGGATTGCTGGTATCAGCTACCACACCCACGTTCTTTTTTTCACTTTCCCATGAAATGTTTTTTGGAAACACCTATCCAGCAGTCCCTGCTGTGCTGATCCTTGCTTCTAGCTCCGTTCCCCTGCCAAGCCAGTCTGACTCAAGAAATGCACAAGGAACTTGTCTGGCAGAATTCCGTTTGTGTGCGCGCGTGCATGCCCGTGTGCGTGTGCATGTGCGTGCGTGCGTGCGTGCGTGCGTGCGTGCGTGCGTGTGTGTGTGTGTGTGTGTGTGTGTGTGTGTGTGTGTGTGTGTGTGTGTGTGTGTATGATCCTCTAGCAATCCCTGCCTATTCCCTAGAGACAGGGTCGCTCACTGAACCTGGAGGTGGGCTGGAAGCCATCTCTATCCCTCTCAGCACTGAGGTTGCAGGCATGAATGCACAGCCATGTTTGTTGTTTACATGGTGCTGGGGATTTGAAGTCAGATCCCATGCTTATACAGTAATCCCTCTTAGCCACTTTTCAGTAATTTCTATGCCACAGAGCATCCTAGGGTTTTCACTTTCTTCTCTGGGGCTGTTCCTCATGGGTGTGAGTCTGAACCCGCTCACCCATTACCTAAGCAGTTATCACTCCCTCCCCGGGGAAGTGTTGCTAGGCAACAGTCTCCACCCTTCAGTATAATTGTTTTCTAGTTCAGCTGCTCGCTAGGAAGTCGAGGCCACAAGCACCCAAAAGCCTCATTCGAGGGTTCTCTAGCTCTCTTGGTAGTGGATTCTTCAGGATTAGATCCAGTTGTGTAAAAAAAAAAAGGAAAAGTCCAACAGTGGTAGTTTAAGATTGATGTTATCCTTTCGCCTAAGAGAGCAGCCTGAGACAACGAAGCAGCTCTATGAAGTGGAATTAGTGGAGTAGGTGGGGTTTCTAGGCCCCACCCCTCCCTGAGGAGCCGATAGACTGTAATGGTTGTCCGGAAGGAAGAGAGAGGTGTTTTGCTCAAAGTTGTAGCCACTGGTACCAGGTTCTTGTAAACAATCCTAATGAAACATGTTGGGACACACACACACACACACACACACACACAAGAAGGAAAGAAAGAAAAAGAAAAAGAAAGTGAGGGGGCAGGGCTCAGTGAGTAAGAGTGCTTGTCACCAAATCTGACAATGTGACTTTGGTTTCCATGACCAACTCCAGCAAGCTTCCATCTGCACACATGCTGTGACGCCACGCATGCACACACTGTCTTAGTTATCTTCTTTGTTGCTGTGATAAGACACCACGACCAAAGCCACTTCTAAAGGAGCTTTTTAGGGCTTACAGTTTCCGAGAGTCCACAGCCACCAGGGCAGGAGCAAAGGCAGCAGGCCAGGCTTGGTGCTGGAGTAGGAACTGAGAGCTCCCAGCCTGAGACAACAACCATAAGGAAGGGAGAGAGCGGATCCTAGGCCCTTCCAAACAGCTCTAGCAACTGGGGACCACGTATTCAAACATATGCGCTTATGGGGGGGCCATTCTCATTCAAACTACCACACTGAGATAGATAGGTAGGTAGGTAGGTAGGTAGATAGATGGATAGAAAGAAAAAAGTGTTGAATAGACATGAAAGTAGAAGACACACTATTTGAGAAGAAGAAGGGGCTGAACAGAAGGGAGAAGGGGGAAGAGATGGTATTGGGGGCTGAATATGATCAAATGTGTTATAATAAATGTATAAAAATATCATGACAAACCAACTATTATGTATAGCTTATGTATGCAAATAGGAACATTAAAAATAAATAAAACTTAAAGAGAAGTGGGAATTCCCATTTCCCCCCCCCTGCTACAATCTTTAGAATGTGCCTTTTATCTTTACAGTCTAAAGTGGGTGTTGAAGGTCCAGCTGTCGGGCCTATGTTCCAGAGGAGAAGAAAAGTGGGAAGAAAGGCATGAGCCTCATCTAGGATTCACCAGATGTGACAAGTGATGCTTTCTTCTCTCAGCGTTTGACCATGGGGTCATTCCCCAGCTACAAGGGGAGGCTTCAAAATGCAGTCTGTTATCCTGGCTGCATCAGGCTCAAAAAACAAATCTGCTAACTGAGGATGTGGGAGAGGAGAGAGTGCGCATTAATAATAAAGGATGCATCTCTTTAAGTGTGAAGCTTTGATTAAAGAAACACAATTATCACGGTATCCTGGGAAATGTGATTGTGGAAGACAGAATATGAGGGTTTGTTGGTTTGTTTGTTTATTTTGAGACAGAGTCTCATATAGCCAAGACTGGCCTCAAACTCGATGGGAATCCCAGGATGGCTTTGAAATATCAGTCCTCCTGCCTCTGGAGTGTGGATTACAGGTGTGCACACCACGCTGTTTTATATTGTTCCAGGGATTAAATGCAGGGCCTCATGTAGGGATGTGCTCTTATAAACAGGCCTATCCTGCACTTACAGGCCGCAAATACCATTTTGAAACATTCCTCTTTAAAGGGTGGTGTTCAGAGCAGAGGCAGCTTTAAAGACTTCCAGGGTTCCAAGAAGGAGACAGACAGCTGCTAATCTCTGCTTCATCTCCCCCCTTTTTTTTCTGAGAAAGACACCTTCCCTAAATCTGACCGACCGAGGACTTGCAGTGGGTTTGCCTCTCCTTAATGACCTGCTTAACTAGAAACAGCTGATAGTTTGTCCGCCCAGAGACCAGCAGGTTCAACCTCTTTTCCTCCTTCTGCTCCCAGAAGCAAATAATGGTCCTGAGAAGTCCAATACCTCCGCACTCCCCAAACTCGAGTCGGCCTGGTAGTGAGGCAGGGGTGGAAGTGATAGTCTGGCCAAATCTGGAAGCCACATCTCTATCCTAGCATTCATCAGCAATAATACTGCCATCTTGATTTCTGTCCTAACATAAATCAGAACTAACCCCTACACTGATGATGGGGTGAGGTGTCATGGGGAACAAGAAGCCCAAAATCCAAATGTGTGTTGGCTGTCTTTGTCAAGAGGGATGAAATAGAGAATTAAACCTCACCCCCAGCAGGTGTGGCCCAAATCAGGAAGGCCTGGCTGAGCC
Source organism: Mastomys coucha (assembly GCF_008632895.1). Lineage (NCBI taxonomy): Eukaryota > Metazoa > Chordata > Mammalia > Rodentia > Muridae > Mastomys > Mastomys coucha. The sequence goes on along the minus strand of NW_022196906.1, from coordinate 55,949,160 downwards.
CAGCTGGCACTTAAAGAGACTAGAAGTCACGTGGGCAAAGTACAGGTGGGTTAGAGGGAGGCATGGCAGGAACCTGGGAGAACACCTGAAAAAGGTTCAAGGATGGAGCTCTTTGAGGCGGGCCTAGGAGAAGTGGGAGGTGGGCCTAGGAGAGGTGGGAGGAGGGCCTAGGAGAGGTGGGAGGAGGGCCTAGGAGAGGT
>NW_022196906.1:55903320-55948440 GCF_008632895.1 Mastomys coucha | reverse complement strand
GGCCTAGGAGAGGTGGGAGGTGGGCCTAGGAGAGGTGGGAGGAGGGCCTAGGAGAGGTGGGAGGAGGGTCTAGGAGAGGTGGGAGGAGGGTCTAGGAGAGGTGGGAGGTGGGTCTAGCTGTCCCAGCAGATGCTTTTGTGGAGCATCATGAAAGGGAGGGTACTAGTCAGGAGTCAAACTTTCCCCAGAGCGTACGTGGCAGGGGGTGGGGGTGGGGGGAACAGGATGATCAGATACCAATTTTATTAAGTTCATTTTCGTTGCAATCCGGACAATAGAGATAGTGGCATAGAGGAGGCCGAGGAGCCTGTAGCTTGTGGATGAAGAAGCAATTGGGTGGGGGTGGGCCAGAGAGAGAAAGAGAGAGAGAGGGAGGGAGGGAGAGAAGGAGAGAGAGGGGGGGAAGGGAGAGAGAATCCAGGTGATCTTCACTGCAGAGCTGAGCAGGAAACAGTGCCACACACTTCCTGTGTATCTTCTCAACAGCTGCCTCCTCCAAGGATTGTAAACTGTGGGGGAAGGGCCCAGGTGAGCAGGGCAAGTGGATACGAGCTAATATGAGCAGCCCATTTGCAAAGGACCTAGACAGACAAGGCTGGACTGAGGAGCAGTGGTCTCTGTCACCACATAATGAATATCGGGGTTGGACAGGGCAGGGTACAAATCAAGAACAGCTATGAGCCCCAGTCTGTGAGACACAACAGTGCTGGGCTGGGGAGCATTCCAGTTGAACTGACAGTAATCTCTTCATGGGGATGTATATAATCTCAGTTGCTCAAAATTCTATCTGACAAGCCTGTGTCTGGAAGAGCACACATGGCTGACCAATCTTCCATGCGTACTCAAGGGAGAGCTGAGCATAGCTCCCTTGAGCCTGAGGGAAAGTGAGCGAGCTCCTGGTTATGGCTCATCCCTTGTTTGCAGCTTTCCACATCAATGTCACCCTGAAGGATGCTATTGTCTAAGGATGGGGGTGTGTCACGATGATATCAATCTCGATGCTATGCCTGCCACTCAATGGCTGCTTATTGGTCCCCGAACACTGCTCTAAGTATTTGGTGCACATGATCTCTTTGTAGAAGTGCTACCAGACAGATACCCCTGTCTTGTCCATTTTATAAGTGAGGAAACTGAGGCACAGAGAAGTTTCATACACATTTGCCCAAAGTGATATATATAAATAAGATGAAGGGCTACATTAGATCATGTCTCACTTATGAGGTATAGTACACCTATGCCTACTACTTGACACATGCCTGTCATTTGCACATATGCTCACCGAAGCATTCACCATATATCTAACTGCCCACCAGTCCCTTCACTTATCATTGTATCTCCCCATCTCTGCACTTGGCTATCCAAAAATTCACCTACCCACCTTCTCATTCCCCCACCAAGGCTAGGTAGGGGGATAAATAACCAACCCCCATCCATCTTTCATTCTTTCCTTTATTCATTCATTCATCCACCCACCCACCCCCTGAACCATATACCCATCTTCCCATCCCCTATGTACTCAGACTGGCTATGAGGAGAAATAACACATAAGGCATGATTACTTCTCTATTACCATGATAAAACACCATGCCCAAGGCAACTTATAAAGGGAAGCACTTAATTTTAGACCCACAATTCTAGAATGTTAGAGTCCATGACCATCATGGCAGGGCAGAGCTGGGTGGGGAGGAGGAGGTGAGAGTAGGCAGGCAGGCAAGCATGGAGCATTAGTGGAGAAACCTACAGATTAAGACAACAGCCAAAGGCAGAGTGATAACTGGAAATGGTATGGACATTTGAAACCATCACCAATAAGGCCACACCTCCTAGTCCTTCCCAAACAGTTCCGCAAAGTGAGGACCAAGTGTTCAAAAATATGAGTCTATGGAGCCATGATCACTCAAACCACCACGACATATACCCAGCCATCCATCTATGCATCTATCCATCCATCTATGCATCAATTCACCCATCCATCCCCAAATCTATCCTTCCAGTCTCCCATGAGTTTGTCCCAGGCAGCAACCTGACCCTACCCTCCAGATGGGGACAGTCCAGAGTACATTTGCTTAACTCTACTTTCCTAAGCCCTGGCTCTTCACTCACTTCTCTCCGGTTACCTCATTGCCTCCAGAAATATTTGATTTAATTTTTAATGCCTTCATTCCCCATACCCAGAGTACGGATGCCTGTGTGCTCCCCTCCCCCAGGCTCCATGCAGAATTCCCTCAGTCCGATCCCTTTGCCCACATGATCTTCTGTCCAGGCTCGGCACTCTGCACTCTGTACCTTCACACTCTAGGCTTCTCAGGCTGTATGTTGCCTGCCTCACTTACTACTTCTGATTCCTCTGCTCACCAGGCGACAGCCATCACAGGGCCTTTATCCTTGTTCACGCCTCTGACCTCATGGAAGGCTCCCCTCCCACCAGACCCCTACCCCCACCCCAGAAAGGCTTTCTTCAACACAGTGCAAAGGCACTCAACCTCTGCCTCCAACCCCTCTTAACTCTGTAGACCAGGCTGGCTTCAGATTCACAGAGATCTGCCTGCCTCTGTCTCCTGAGTGCTGGAATTAAGTGTTCACCATCACTCCAACACATATTCCTCAGTTTTCCCAAAGCCTGTCTGAATTTTTTTTTTTTTTTTTTGCCTACCAGAGTCTAGGTAATGATTGACAGCCCACTCTTCTCCCCAACCCCCCGGTTTTCAAGACAGTTTCTCTGTATAGCCCTGGCTGTCCTAGAACTCACTCTGTAGACCAGGCTGGCCTTGAACTCAGAAATCCACCTGCCTCTGCCTCCCAAGTGCTGGAATTAAAGGCGTGTGCCACCACTGCCCGGTTTGCCCAGTCTTTTCGTTAGTTAAGATGTCTTAGGTTATAAATTCCTGGTCTTGATTTAGTAGGTATAATGACCCATAAAACTCTCAGGTTCATACAGCAAACTGGCTCAGGCATTCTTGAATAATAAAATTCCTTTAAGACATGAGGAGTCCACCTCACGTCCTTGGTCTCAGAATCCTGCTTTCTGTGTCAGTGTGCTTCTTCATTGAACACCTCTGACACTAGCAGAGGTGAGCGCCACAGACTGCACACACTCACCAGAATGAGCTTTTTTCCCCTAAAATTACCCCAAATCCTGAAAGGGCTTTCTTTGATTGGCCTAGCAACCCAACCCTGAACCAATTCTTGGGATCAGTGAAGCAGTGCATTGTGATTGGCTAGGTTTTGATCACCTGGAAAGCTAAGTGAATGAGCCAACCACTAGAGCTGTACCTGATGAGGCTCTGCTAAGAGAGGGAGGGCAGACTGGAGACAGGCTTAACTGCTTGTGTTCCGGGCCACTACCCCATCCCCCACCCCACCCCCCACCGCGCCGCCCACCCCACTTTCCCTTTTCCTCCCACCAGATAGTCCCTACCTCTACCTCTGCTCCTTTGCCCTCTAGTTGAGTGACATCCGACCCTCCACCTTTAGGATGTCAATCTGTTTCTTGTTCCTTGGCTGTATGCTAAGGTGAGCCGCCCCTTGTTCCCAGGCCTCAAGTCCCTTGCTAGTGTGAAAGCAAAGTTGCTCTTGTTCAGCGCAGCTTGCTTGAGATAAACACATTAAATGTGACTCGAACATGGTGTAAGAACTGTGCATTTTGGGGGGTCTCTTTATTTCCCTCTTTTGTGGGGTGGGATTTAAGCTCTCCCAGGTTAGGGCGGTGGGAGGGGGAAAAGGGCTGTGTACTTAGGAGGGTGAATCCTGTTAAGCCAGCACATGTGGATCCCAGCACAAAGCACTGTTCTGTTGAGTTTCAAAGGAAACCCTAAACACTGCATTTTCCAACCTGTTAGTAACACACTGTTTGCGCACAGACCTCTACTGTGCACTCAGAGTGAGCAGCATCAGGATCCCTGGGAATATTTACACGAGAATCTCCCCGACGCAATAAAAATGGGGCGGGGGAATAAAATTTATATTCGCTTGGTGAACTGCGCTGGAGAGGCGCTTCGTTTTTAAAAGCAAGAAAAAGACAAGGTGGAAATAATCCCCACTCAGATGTTTAGAGTCAATAAAAGCACCGAGGAGACAGTTCCTTATGACAGGTGAGGAAATGGGGTAGAAGCAGGAAGATCCTGAGGGCTGGTACTCACCCCACCTCCACAAGCCCCGGGAACCAAACTCATGCTCTCCTTAAATAGTTGTAAGCAACTCAGGTTGCCAGGACAGCCGCTAAACGTGGGGTTCACATCTTGACTCTGCCACTACCCAGCTAAGAGATTTCTGGGGCCTCAGCTTCTCCGTCTGTAAAATGGGTTGGAAAAAACATCAGAACCCCCCCATCCTGCACCTTTTATTAATTTATTATATATACCATTCAAAGAAAACTGGCAAAAGCTCAGGATGAAGCACAGAAAACAGAAGCCCAGGTGGCATAACCACAAAGGTGGTTAGTCATAACAATGACTAACCAGGTTCTCTTTCCTCTGTAGAATAAGGTGCCTTCTGGAACCCTAGGCCTCCCAACAGTACAGTTCCCCAGCTTCTCTTCCCATGATTTTTACCAGCCCAATATGATTTCTTGTGATCTTATGACTTTTGACATTTCTCAGCCTTAGATTCTTTGTGGCATTGCAGTCTTATCTCCTTGGGCTGTGTGCCTGATAGGCCTGATCCGGGAGAAACAGCAGCTCTCACCATCCAGGATCCTACATATATGGTAGCTAGTCTGGTCCCCAGACTTATTGTTATACAGACTTCTGGGCTTCTAGAGCTGGCTAGACTCCATCAATAGAGCCCAAGTTCTTTCGGAACAGTGGAGTGGTGATTCATATTCTCCTGTGCTGTGTGTGTGTGTGTGTGTGTGTGTGTGTGTGTGTGTGTGTGTGTTGAAGCTCTGTCCTCATGACCACCAGGCTGAACTGTGCCCCATGTTCTTGAAGGGCTGACTGCCTACCACCTACCCTGACCTCTCCCATTAGGGTCTCAAAGGGTATGTGCGCATATAGAATCTTCAAATAACCTGGATGATTTTTTCAAAACAAAACTGTTTTTTGTTGGTCTTTTTTTTTTTTTTATTGCCGTTCCCAGCCCACCTGGCACCAGCTGTGATGAGAGGCACTTGAGTGGTAAAAGTGCTATTGACGAAATTGCTCCCAGCGGAAGCCAGCTCAGCTTGCTCCCTCGCAGCACTATTGGCCCTTCTCTGTGCTCCCCCGCCCCTTGTCCCTCGCCCCTCCCCTGGCTCCCTCGGCTCCCCCGAAGCCTTCCTCTCCCCTCAGGGCTGTTCCCTCTTTTCCTTCCATCCCTCCTTTCTTGTTCACGCCTCTTGCTCTGCCCCCTTTCCTTTTAGCCTCTCCTTTCCCAATACCCACAAGGCCCTCCTCTTTCCCCTTCTCTCATCCTAGGCTTGTCTGTCCTCCCCCCTCCCCCGCCCTCCAGTCTCTCCTCATCCCTCAAGGTCTCCCACTTAAGCAAGGCTCCCTTCTCTTTCAGAGATGCCCTAAGATATAGGTACAGGTGCAGGAAGCAGCAAGCGAGGAAACTCTGACAGCGAATGTGTGGTGAGTCCAGTCTGAAGGAACAGCATGAAGAAGAGACGGAAAATCCACCAAAACAGGAGGAGGCGGGGAGGGGCCCAGCTGCAGATTATAGAAGGCTTAAAAACCTTTCATCCACAGGCCTTCTTAGTCATTAGGGCACTGGTGACAAGGGGCATACCACCAGACTTTAGATTAAGGCTTCAGCATTACGTGGGCTCTGATAGCTGATAAACATGGGTCAGTTTTCTCGGGGCTCAGCTCAGTGTTTTGGTAGTCTCCTCCGCTCCCCTTTCCTAGTCCAAGTCTGATTGCTTCTCCTGCAAGCTGCAGACAGCTGGAGGCTTCCTTACTGGTTTCTAGTAGGCTAGAGGGAAGGAACACCACTCCCCCTGGCTCTCTTATGAACATCTTCCATTTCTCTGTCCAGCGGCCAGAGCTAGAGCACACATCCTTTGCCGACCCACTCTTTGGCAAAAAACAAAAAAACAAAAAAAACCCAAAAAAAACAAAAATGGTTACCTTCACACACACCAGCCACGTCCTCTGGTGTCTGGGGAGGATAAGCCCCTGGAGTCATGGAGGGGTAAAGATGGTGGAGAATGGATACCTTCTGCAGATGCAGAAAAAGATTCGGGTATCCTTCCAAGCTGAATTTGTGCAAAATGTTATACATACTGAATGATTGCAGGTATGTTACTGACCAGAAAGCACCGGCACGTGCAGTTTTAATTAAAACAAGAGAATTTCAAGAAGTGTTTTACTTGGCTGAGTCGGATGCTGACTTGCTTGTTCCTGTTTTACTTATTACTGCATTGAAAATTGGATGGGAAACACACAAGAAATGTTTACTAGATGAATGAATGAATGAATGAATGAATGAATGAATAAATGTAGCAGTAAGTCAGGCTACTTTAAGGTACCAGGAGTACCAAGAAGTAAAACCCCCCACCCCGTGTGTGTAGTGTGTAAATGTGAATGCAAGCATGCACAGGCCATAGCCTGCACACAGAGGTCAGAGGGCAACCTCAAGCCTTAGTCTTTCTTTTCCCTTGTGTGAGGTAGGGTCTCTTGTTTGCGCCTCTGACTGCTGGGTGAGCCCCCCCCCAAGCCCCTTCTGAGAACTCTCTTGTCTGTGCCTCCTCTCCTAAAACAGTATTGGAATCGCAGGTACTACATTTGGTCTTACATAAGTTCTGCAGGTCAGAACCTCAGGCCTTAGGCTTGTACAGCAAGCCCTTCACCCTCTGAACCATCCTCCCAGACTCTTAGCTTTTTTTTTTAATGGTAGCTTTAGTGATATTTAATCCAAATGCCATAAAAATCACCCTTTAAGGGTACCATTAATTTTTTTCCTTCTCTTTAGAATTTTGAGAGTCAAGAGATGGTCACCACTTCTGGAGAGCTTTCTGGAATGAGATGTGGACAATTACACACTGCCCAAGGATGACACTCATGATGTGAGGGGCTAGCGGCCCCAGAAGTTGTGGTTGGGTGAGCAGGTCTGATGGAAACAGAGGGGACATTCTGAAAGCTATTGCCAGATTAACAGAAGATGGAGTAGGCCCTGGTTGCAAGGTGCCTGCCACAGATTGGAAAAGCAGAGGTCAGGGAGCTGGGGGTGTCATTCATAGGCAAGGCACTCAGCACACAGCACTGTCCAGTTCCCAGCATAAACAGCATGGGGCTCCTGCTATAATCCCAGCACTCAAGAGGTAGCTGCAGGAGGAGGGGGAGTTTGAGGCATCCTCAGCTATATAAGGACTTCAAGGCCAGTCTGGAAAACCTGAGGCCTCATCTAAAGACAGACAGACGGACGGACAGATGGACGGATGGACGGACTGACTGACTGACTAGGGATAGGAATGCAGGCCCAGGGAACTGTTTATAGCAGGCAGGACAAAGGTATCTCCTTGTTTTCCTAGGGCTTCCATTCTCATTGCATCAAAGAGCATCTGTCTATGTCCATCTGTCCTGCCTGAAGCTGGGACATGGAAGCATGTATCCCCAAATGCACTCTGAGATAGGGGGTCAGCTAGACCTACGCAAACTGCATGGTTCTCTAGGCTGCCAGCTCCAGGCCTTCATTACTCACAAGCAGCGGGCCAAGGATGATGTGCTTCATACTTATGTCAACCTGACACAGGCCAGAGTCATCTGAGAGAGAACCTCAGTTAACACAATGCCTCCACAGAGGCAAGTCGATCTCTGAGTTTGGGGCCAGCCTGATCGACAGAGCCAGTTCCAGAATAGTCAGGGTTACTCTAAGACCGGTTATAAGCAAGCCTGTAAGGCATTCTCTTAATCACTGATTGATGGGGGATGGGAGCAGCCCATTGTGGGTGGCACCATCCCTAGGCTCTATGTGAAAGCAGGCTAAGCAAGCCAGGAGAAGCAAGCCAGTGAATAGTATTTTTCCATGACTTCTGTGCCAGCTCCTGCCCCCAGGTTCCAGCCTTGTTTGAGTTCCTGTCCTAACTTCCTTCTATGATGAACAGAGATATGGAAAGTGTAAGCCAGATAAACCCTTTCCTCCCCAACTTGCTTTTTGGCCATGGTGTTTCATCACACAATAGAAACCCTAACTAAGACAACTGGAGTCTAGCCAGCCAGTAGGAAAAAAAAATGAACTGTGTTCCCCTACTTGGGTCTCCTTGGGGGCTTGTGGGACTTCTCAGAGCTGTGCTAGATAGGGCAAAAGATGGGATGCCCAGCTCCAACCAGCTGGGTGTACCTGGAGGTGCTGGGTGGAGGAGGTTGGCAGCTTTTTGGAAGCTTGACACAGGCCTTTGCGGACTAGACTCCACAGTGTAGTCAGTTCCAAGTAGGAAGGAGATACGGATGCTCGCGCCCGAAAACAGGGGTGGGAACCAGGGCCCTCCTTAGCAAATTTCATATGTGTGCCTCTCCCAGGCTTTTAATTTGCAGGACCAATGCAAGGCATGGAGATCAGCTCTGATTTAGCCACTTCATTTTGTCTAGATGCTAGCTACATGCCTCGTGGTATGAAATCTGCAGGATGCTGAAGACAATGGTCAAAGACACTGAGCCTCGAAGTGCAAGAAATCATGGCCCTTCTCAGTGGAGAATGTCCTGGAGTGTTGGACGCTCAGCACGTCACTTCTCCATCCCTTCTCTGAGCACTGTCCTGTTTCCATGTGCCACTGTCTCTGACACCCCCTGCCCCTTTTCAGCATTCATCGTGGCTTTGGCTGTCCCAGCCTCCCCCACTAAACTGTAAATACAGCTGAACCTCCATATCCAGGGGTGCTCTGTCCTCAGGTTCAACCAAACATGGGTCAAAAGTATTCAGAAAAGTAGTTGCTCCATACTGAATATAGACAGACTGTTTTGAAGGGCCATTTTAAAATTGTATTTATGCGCAGAAAGCTCAGCAGTGTGCGTTTAACCCAGTTTAGTGTGAGGTCTTTGACCTTTGCCCTTTCCAGCTTGGCAGCACGAGCCACAGATTTTGGAGCTAGGACATCTCCTCCCTGGTGGCAGGGGATCTCTTCATATCTGTCCCTGTAATCAGTCCCGATAGCTTCCACCAGCTTAAGCCTTTGTCTTCCAGGTTAATGTGCATGAAGGCAATGGTCATGTGTATCTTCCCGTGGACAGGCGTCCAGCCCTGCCTTTCCTTTGATGATGCAGTAGGGGAACCCCATCTCATGACACAGGGCAGGTAGAAAAACCACCAGCTTGATGGGGTCTTCATCACATGCAGTCACCACCAGCTGAGCCTTCTTGTTCTCCAGCAAAGTAGTGACTACACTGATCCCTCCTGGGAGCACAGGTCTTCCGTTGGTGGGGATGTCCCCTTTGCCAGTAGCTTTCTTCTACACACTGGTCAGCATCCTTTGGTTTTTTTTTTTTTTCTCCCACCATGGCTCTGGCCTGCACTTGTGGGTGAGCTTAAGCAGCTGAGTATTTGCTGGTCCAGGCCTGAGTGAACTGGTTGATCACAGAAGGTACCCTGAGCCATTTATAGAGGAAAAGCTTTTGCCATACTTGCCTGGTGTAGCCGGTCCTTTGATGACAATGCAGGTGAGGTCTCTTTGGGCTAGATGTCCTATTCCAATGTGGGAGTGCTTAGGCGTTTTTTTTGACCTCCTGCTGCTTCACAGTGGGGGTCAAGAGGACTTGGTGTGATATCTCCCCCCCCCCCCCCCGTTTCTTTTCAACATCCTGCGCAGCAGCCAGGAAAACTTAAAAAAAAAAAATCACTATTCTCTAAACACTAACAGCTATTAACACAGCTCTTGCATCGTAAGAGTGCTAAAAGGAGCCTGTACAGGGGTGTGCACATGGTGATCTACAAATGCTAAGTTGTTCTTTGTAAGGGACTGGCAGATCTGCAGATTTGGGTTCCGGGAACCCATCCTCAGAAGATACCAAGGAAGAGTTGGCTGTTCTTCTATATAGAGTTAACATTCTCTGCTGTCAGTGGATCCTTCAGCCAAGGCTCATCTGACAATTGGCTGAGCACAGCCAGGCCTTGAGAGAAAGGCAGCGCAGGACACTGAGAGAGGAATGAGGGGGGAAGAAGCCAGGGATATTATTACTTGGTGGGGAGCCTGACTTTTGTGCAAGCAGACGGACCTGAATTTGAATCATCAGCACACACATGAAAGAGCCAGGTAAGATGGTATGTGTCCATAACCCCAGTCCTGGCGCAGGGGAGGGGCCAGGAGAAGACAGGTGGGCCCTACAGGCTAGATGGCCAGCCAGTCTAGCTGAAGCAGTGGGTTCTATGTTCAATGGGAGACTTCTCAAGAAATAATGAGGCAAGTGATAAAGGAAATGCCTGATATGGACCCCTGGCCTCCATACCCAGTATATGGGCAAGCACGGGGACATACCCATGCATACAGCTCCCATCCCCCTCCAGGGAAGGGGCAGCAAAGCCCTCATCTGTCCTCTGAGACTTGGCAGCTTTAAGGAAGGACTCCCATGGAGTCCTCTGAGCTCAGTTGGTGGGTGGCATTTTCTATAGTCAGGTGGCAACCTGGACCTCTTCCGAGGGGGAAGCAGCCCAAAAAGGAGACCTGACCTGCTCAGACTCCACGGGAAGTCAGCAGAGCAGTACAGACTCATGTCTCCTGGTCAGTACTTCCTCCGCCAGGCTAACAGGCAATGTGGGAACATTGTGAGTCCCTTTAGCTCCAAGGTTGGCTCTGTTCCCCGAAGGATGTCTCCTGATATAAAATGTTGGTGTACAGGGCAGGAGGGTATTTCTGACAGCCACAAGTTTCATTTTGTGTTGTGTATTGACCACTAATTGTTTCCTAACTAGTGTGGGACCAGGAGATCAATATGCCCCACAGTTAGTTACTATCCCCCCTGGCATCTTCCCCTTTAGTTAGAAATAGTCAAAGCCATGGCACTCTGCAAATTTGAGCAGATATGTTTCATTTTCTGCAGAATTTGGTGAACTAGAACTTGGCCTGGAATATGACTGGGGGTCTGGGACACTCCAAGACATCAGACACCAGAGCAGGGCCAGCAGTGACAATGTAGACCCACAGAGGCCCCTGAAAGAGTGGAGGAGCCAAGCTCCCTTTGATCTTTCTTCTGCTCCTGCAAGCTGCCTTGGCTTGCTTGTTTATAGGACAGAGTAATGTGGCCATTTGACTAACCTATCCCTAGAAAGCTTACTAAGGAAAGACTTGGGCATAGAGAAGGAAAGACAGACTTGTAACTACAAAAGCCCTCTTGTTCTTTCCCTGCCTCTGCTCCCTGATAGCTTGAGTCAAGATCCAAAAGGACTGGCCTGCTCCTGAGACTCGTGGGTTCTCTGCTCAGGGTGTGTCAGATGTGTAGATGACTCCTCTCCTTTTTCAGATCCCAGATGGCCTGTGGCAAGCGTGGAATCGTACACTCTGGAAGTGCTCAGCAAGTGCCCACTTGATCAACATGCATCTGTGAGGCAATGTCTAGTTGGCATGGTGAAGGTGGCATTTGAGATACAGGATATCATTTAAGGGGAAGGGGGGTCGTACACTCCTCTGGCGAGACACCAACAAACGTCTCTGTTCCACACAGGGCACTGATGCCAGACCTAAGAAATGAGAAATGATTCCACTTATAGCCAGCATGCTGAGCCAGTGAGTTTACTGTTATCCATGAGACGATGGGTGAGGGGTCACTTAGAGGAGCATGAGTGACTCAAAGGAAACCATATACTGAAGAGCCCACCCCAGTGTGAGGGACAGCGTATGCCTCCCCAGGACCCCCTGTATAACTGAGCTCTCTGTAAGAAAGAAGCCATCAGCTTATCTTCCCTGTGCCTTCCGATCACTCTTTTGGCAGATGAACCCGTGTATATGCATGCACACACACAGATGCAAGTGCAAATACCTGTGCATGTATGTGTATGCGAAAGAGAGAGAGAGAGAGGCAGAGACAGGGGTGGGGGTGGGGGACTTGGTGTCTTTCTTACTCACTCTCCACCTTATTTCTTGTTTGTTTTGTTTTGTTTTTTTGAGACAGGGTTTCTCTGTGTAGCCCTGGCTGTCCTGGAACTCACTCTGTAGACCAGGCTGCCCTCGAACTCAGAAATCCGCCTGCCTCTGTCTCCCAAATCCTGGGATTAAAGGTGTGCACCACCACCAACCGGCTTAGAGGAGCATGAATGAACCTTATTTCTTGAGACAGGGTCTCTCACTGAACCTGGTACTCACCAACTGGCTAACTGGCTGGCCAGTGAGCTCCAGGAATCCACCTATCTCTGTCTCTCCAGCACCAAGGTTACCATGCTCGGCTTTTTATGTGGGTGCTGCAGATCTGAACTCACATCCTTATGGCTGTATAACAAGCACTTTGCTAGCTGAGCCATCTCCCCAGCCCAGGATAAGTCTTTTAATTGTTTTTATTCCGAAAATGCCAGAAAGCACTGAGCTGCTGCGGCTGAGTCAGAGATGAGTCAGAGATGGGACTGGCCCGGACCGCCTGGTCAGTGAGACACTGTGTAAGGATGATGATTTCAGAGATGAGAACGGGGGAGGGGGTCCAGATTCAAGAGGACCCCCTTCTCAAAGTCAAATCCTTCTTAAAGTATTGGGCAGCACTAAGACCCTTAGTCTTGGAGACATAGGAGGCCTTCGTGCTTTGGGGCAGCTCTAGGGGCCCATCTGCCACCTGAGACCCTGAGCAGCCTGCAGTTGCCAGGCAACCAGCCCTGCTGCCCAGCACTCCCATTAGCACCTTGCAGCTTCCCAGGCAGCCAAAAGTGGTTTAGAAAAGCCTGCTTGGCTGGCAGGTAGGAACAAAGAGAGTAGGTCCCAGTTGTCAGACAGTGTCCCTCTTATTTGCATATCTTTAAGCCGTAGGCCAGCTTCAGCTTCCCTGCCAAGCTGGGGCCCTGGGCTCCAAGGGCCAAGTGGAAGAAGGTTTTCTCCGAGGCAGGCCTGGGACTCTGAGGTGGCCTGAGGAGGTGCCCCTCAGTCCTACAGTGACCCCCAACTCTTCCTTGCCTCCCCCTCAATCTGTGACAAAAGCTGAAGCAGTTTGGAGGCAGAGCGAGGATGCCCTGCAGTAGCCTAAGGGCAGGAGTGGCCACCAACACCAAGAGACAGCTGGGAAGACAATTTTTTTCTTTCTTTTTCTGTGTGTGTGTGTGTGTTGTGTGTGTATGTGTGTGTGCATGCTCACATGCATACACATGTACGCGCACACACACCAGTGTTCACCTGTGTGCACATACGGAAATCAGAGGTCAGCTTGAGTATCCTCTATCATTCTTCATGATTTTTTTTTTTTGAGACAGGTTCTCTGGCTGACCTTGTGGCTCACTGTCTGGGCTAGATTGGCTGACCAGCAAGCCCCCAGGACCTGTTGTCTCTGTATTCCCCAAACTTCTGCTTCAATGTTGGGGTTACAGGTGCACTCCATACAACTCTTGCCCTCATACTTACTTACATATCAAGCACTTTACCTGCTAAGCCACAGTCCAAATGTATCCAGCTTTCCCCCACTAACACCCCCATAACACATACCCCACATGGCCTACCATAATCCCCCTTGCAAAAGAAACACACACACACACACATGCATACATATGTAAACACACACATGCTCACACATATGCACACACATGCACACATACACATAACACATGTACACATACACACAGGCATGAACATGTCTATGTGCGTATCCACTCACACACTTGTATACATATAAGTGTGTGTATATGTACCCCCAAGCAAACACAAAGGCATGCATAAACACATATGCACATGTGTATAGTTGCACACATCTTCATACAGATTCACACATACATGCACATGCAGACACACATGAACACAGAGGCACATACAGAGGCATGTACACCCATATGCACACACTCACAAATGTGCATATACATGCACACAAGCACACATACACCACACATATGTCCACTCATATACACATAGGCATGTATACATACACAAACACACATATACACTTCTAGACACATACACAAATACATGTACACACAGGCATGCACACCCACACCCACACTGATACTTTAAAAATGCATATACATACATGCACTCACATGAATGCACACACATTCATGAACATGGTATGTGTGCATACATGCAAGATACACACATACATACATGCACACACATATAACATATACAAACAAATACATACACACACACCATACACATATACATACACATGCATACACAAACAGGCATGCATACAGATACACATACATACACATACATACACAAACAGGCATGCATACAGATAATACACATACATACACGTGTAGAAGCACACATACATGCACATGCACATGCACATTATACATACAAACAAACACATAGGCATATACGTATAAACACACATGCACTCACACACTCATGCATAGAAGTACATGCTCACACATACTAAACACACATAAATACATGCATACACAACACACACATCCATACATCAACATGTGAACATGCACATACATGCACACATACAACATATGCATGCATGCTTTCACATGAACATACAACATACACACAGGTACACAATATACACATGCACACAGAGAGGCACCACACTTGCATGCTCACATGCACAACATACACACACAGAGGCATGCATACACAGGCCCACATGCACACATACACTTATCGCATGCACACACACACACACACATACGCATGCACGCACAAGCAGCCTGGTCAAAAGAAAAACAGGAGGAACAAGCCAGGCCATATTCTTTTCCTACACTCCCTTTTTCAGGCCTCCTGGGGGTGAGCTGCTGATTGACAGGCCGCTAAATGCAGGAGGTTTCCCTGTAATAGAGAAAGATTTTTCTTGAAGCATTCAACTCCTGACCTTTAAAAGCTTGGGGAGCAAAATGATTTTCAGTCACTTGGGCCTGAGTGAAAGGAACGTGCATTGATCGACTGTGGGTCTCAGGCCGCCAAGGTCTCAGTGCTGTGTCATTAAAATCTTACAATCGAGTTACCCTAATGTATTCCAGCAGCTGCCCCCTCAGAGGTGATTAGTAAATAGTGTCTTTAAGGGCTTGCTCCAGTCCTGGGGTGACCACAGTGAGTGAGGGGCCTGGGGGCCGTGGCTAGCCTCTGCCTTGTTGTGTGTGGTGTGGCTTGGCATTGGACTCCAGTAACTTACTACTTCTGGCAGTTTTTCTCCAGTGCCCTATATTGTAGAAGTGTCTGCCTCTCTGGCCACAGGTGCTTATCTATGTACATCAAGTAGCCAGCCATGCTGCTTGGGTCCCCTGGAAACAGTGATGGGCCTAGGGCTATGGCTACACCTTACCTAGGCTTAGCCCAGGACAGTGTTCCCTGAGATGATTCTGTCCTCCTGGAGGAGCCTGAGGTGGGAGTGGGTAAACAAGAGTTGAGAGCAGCCATGTTCCCTATAAAGTGTGTTCTGTGTGCCGGAGGCAGATGATCAAAGAGAGCAAAGTTCCAATGCTGCTTCTAGTCTCTCAGGATGTCTGCCTCCTTTCCTCTCTTCTGCTTATGTCAGCCATGTTCCTTTGGCTTGTAACCTAAATCTTACCCTGTAGTAAGAACTGATGGTCCCGAGATGCAGTGGGGTGGGGCTTGGGGACAGAAAGTGATGAAGAGCAGTAGGAAGGGAGAGTCTGCCCTGCAAACCTGTAACCTACAAGATAAGCTTCTCTGTGAGGAGAGAGCCTTCCCGCACAGCCCTGCACCATCTTGCTCCAGGCTGCTGTGCAGGGCCTCCACAACCTCGTTCACTATCTCTGCTATTTCCTATTTTTTCCTCTCCTCCTGACTTCCGGAATCCATATTCAAAAAGAATCAGAATCTGGTTGGCATCGTTCGTCATCTTTGTGCTAGGCCACTTCATAGGCCCCTCTGGTGTCTGAGTCAGATGCTGACACAGAGGACATTGAGGTAGAGACTCACGTGGTCCAAAGCATCATCTCCTTAGGCAGCAGAGGTCACAGGTCAGCCAAATCCGGTTCCCAAGAGTCAGAGCCACCCTTGGCACCATCTTGTGTTTAGACTAGCTTAGGGGAGGCCAAGGACTACCCTGATATCCCCTTTCCTGGTCCATAAACTTCATCAGAGGCATGGGGCTTTTATTTGGCAGTGGGAGCCCTTCCCCCAGCTCCAGGGAGCTTGTTCACAGGTGCCTCTCTGGTGTATTTCTTGCTTGAATTGCAAATTGAATCGCTGCATAAACCCTACATAACTCAGAGCCCCATGTTGGCAGTATCTTATTTTTCAATTTCTTTTTTTTTTAATTGAATGAACATATTTTATGCAAGCCGTTCTACCTTGGTGAAGGCTGTTCCCCTGTGATTCATCAGAGTAATAACTAGAAACACCATTATTTGGCTCCATCCTCCTGCTGAGAACATCACATAACTGAGAAATGTTCATGCGTCTCACAGAGTTTCAGGGGAGAGAAAAAGGGAGGCAGCCAAGGAGGAGGAGGAGAGGGAGGGAGGAACAAACAGTCACGTATGCACAGAGAATGACATCCAGGGACGTCGTTGGACATGGGGAAAGTCAGAGCCACAAACAGGCTGGGGATCACCCCCCCCACACACACACACACACACAAAGAAGGAAAAAAGACTAACAATAATTTTGAAATTTCAAAATGAGAAGGGATGCCAAGCTGCCCACTGGTCTCCTGTAACTCAGGAAGGGAGGAGATGCCCCTATGCATCTCGTTGCACCCACACATGGTTCTGGGTAGAATTCTGCCTAGCAATAGATAAGTCATCGTGAGCACAGGAGTTCACGAGAGGTCATCTCTTTATGCCTCTTAACTGAGCTCATGTTGCTTCCTTAGAATTCCAGATACCCCACCTCTTTGACCTATTCCTCCTGACTTGTTTGTAAATGTTGTTAGTGTTTGGTTGGGTTGGCTTGGCTAAGCCCTTTGAAGTCTTCTGAAGTATCCCTTTGAGCAGAGAAATAAGTCTCTTGGCAAATGTCTCAAACTCCTCCCTCTCCCTCTTCCTCCCTCCTCCTCTCTGCCCCCCCCCCCACATACAAATCCATTTTCATGTGAATATGTTTGTATGTATAAATGTGTATGTGCAGAAACCCACAGAGGCCTGAAGAGGACATTGGATCCCTTGGAGCTGGAATTACCAGTGGTCATGAGCAGCCTGACCTAGGTGTTAGGAACCAAGTCCTGACCCTCAGCGAGAGCAGCAAGCACTCTCACCTGCAGAGCCATCGCCTCTGCCCTCAAATGGGCACCTTTAAAGTTGGATTATACTTAGAATACAGGTTTCTGAGCCCTTTCCCACGTCTTCTCCAGATTCTTGTTTTGTTTTGTTGTGGCACCTAACTATACCTCGATTCCTGACCTCTTCCCTGGACCATTGTCCTGTCCACTACCCAGGTCCACTATCCCCTAATGTCTGGTGTTTTTCTCACCGAAAAAAGAAGGTCTTCTAAAATGTGGCTCATCCCACACATGCGCACTTCCGCCCTGGATTGCCAAGGAAAACATTGAACAACAAAGCTTATAGAGTGAAGGGAGGAGTAGGAGGTGGCAGACCTACATAACCGGCCTTTACAGGAATACAGCATACAGAGACACAGGATCCCAAAATTGGAGGAAACAAACAAGAATGTCTCCCTTTCCTCTCTTCAACAATGTGTTCCCACAATCGTGACATCTTCTGTTCTTTGACTTTCAAATTCTCAGTGCCTTCCTCCTTCATGTACATTTTACAAAGGATATAGAGATGGAAATTTAAAACTCCACTCTGACAATCTCTGTATATTAACCAGAGATTCACATCCATTGAGACAGTGTGCTTTCTAATCCATGAAGATTCATTTCTGCCTTTTTTGGTACACTATGCATCTGCTTTTTTTTTAAAAAAAAATCTCGTTTTTTCTTCTATTTGATTGCTTTTTTAAAAATGTCTTTTTCCTTTGGTTTTGGTTCCTAGATTTACTGGTTCATATACGTTCTGTAATTGCTTTTCCATGATTGTAAAAAAAATTGTATTTATTTATAGTATACGTGTACATGCACACATGTACAGGGGTATGCACATGTGTGTGTATGCATGGCATGGTGTGTGTGTGTGTGTGCATGTGCTTGTGTGTGTCTGTGTGTCTGGCACATAACTATTCTCTATTCACGGAGAAGATGTTTTAACATGGGTGTACTTGGTGAGATCCTACTTCTTCACTTCCAACAGCTCCAAGAGTTATTAAATATGTTGTTTAGAATGCTTATCAACAAAGGTCCACATGGGTATATCTAGAGACAGAAGGATAGATAGATAGATAGATTAGATAGACAGATAAATAAATGTAGAAGTAGGTGTAATTATAAAGGTATATAGGTATAGATACAGATATGAGATGAATTTTGCCCCTGCATCAAAGAATGTGCAAGTGTCTTGTTACAACTTTTTTTTTCATAATTTCCATTGATTCTTTGTGAATTTTACATTAAGCACCCCATCTCCCTCATTTCACAGTCCTTCCATCTCTATATTTGTAACCCCCAAAAGAAAATTAAAATTTAAAATAAAAAAGAACCATCTTGCTATGGAAGCTGTAGAGTGTCACGGTGTGTCACACAGAATGCCCTTTTGCTCAAACAGTTTTATTTGTAATATTCACTACAGTGAGTCATGGTCTGGTTGGAGGCCTCTGGCTTCTGCTACACTATCAATACTGGATCCTCACCAGGACTCCTCTCAGATATTCTGCAGCTGCCCAGAGTCTTGGAGATCCTGTGGCTATGGCTCTGTAAGGCTGGACCTTCATGTGCTCCAGCAGCTCATAGGTAGGGTAGATGTTGAGGTGGGCCAGCTCAAACTTTGGATCTGGGCCTGGGTGGTAGCTGAGTTGGTTGGCTTACCAGCTCTCTCATGCCTACACCACCTAGGGCCAGGTCTTCTGCGCTGGCCAGTGAGGGGCAAGGCCAGCTAATGGACATCACCATGGCCCAGACATAACCATGGATTCAGGTGGCAGCACAGGCCTTGCACACCAAGCTGCTCCTCACCACTGTCACACCTGACCTCTGGGCGTCTTCTACCTGCCCACACAGTGTGGCATGCCTAGGCCCTTCACTATAAGTTTTTAAACAGTAGAGTTATCTCTGTGACGTTGCATTGTAAGTAACAGCACCAGCCTAAATTTTCCATAAATAAGTAGATATGGGGATAAAGAATTCATGTACATATACTCATAAATATATATATATGTATATATACACATATATATTTATAAACACATACAGATACATTTAATATATACATATAATATATGACACATATATTATATATATTGTCTTTGTTTTGTTTTTTTTTCAAGACAGGGTTTCTCTTTATATCCCTGGCTGTCCTGGAACTCACTCTGTACACCAGGCTGGCCTTGAACTCAGAAATCCACCTGCTTCTGTCTCCCAAGTGCTGGAATTAAAGGCGTGCACCACCATTGCCTGGCTTTATATATATTGTCTTAAGGCTGGTCATATGGCTCAGTGAATGAAGGTGCTTGCTGCCAAGCATGATGACCTGAGTTTGAGCCCCAGGACCCACAGGGTAGAAGAAGAAAACTGACATCTTTCAGTTGCCCTTTGACCTCCACTCATACAATGGCTCCCATATGGCTGTGTACATACACACAAGTGCAAAATAAATAAATTGTAGTAGAAGTTCTTGGAGACATAAAAGATATTCTTGTCTCTGGTGTACTGTGTTAGTGCAGTGTGTAATGGTCACGGATTTAATTTAGTTTAATATATATCCAGACTTGGACTGTCTGTGCTCCTGAGCCTGAGGATTATGTTAATCAGGAATTCTGAAACACACTTGGCTTTCAATGCTCCTTGTCCCTTTCCCTTTAAAGGCCTTACATGAGTCTCATTATATGTCAGGGGTGGAACTTCTTATCCTGTCTTCCGTATCTCCTACCTATTCTTTCCTGTCTCTGTGTTCTTAACTCTTTGCACACTATTTCCTTCAAGCATGCTTCCACATCTGTTAATTCTCTCTCCAATTGTTTCTAATCTTTTCTTTATCTTCTTATTGTTCATTTGGTCTAGTTTGTTTTTTTTTTCTTTCTAGTACATTCCATTGTGCTTTGTTTTGTTTTGCATTGTGAAGGCTACTTCTCACATTACATTCTTTCTTTTTAATAAATTATTAGAGGCTTATAAGAGTCTAAGACTACAGCACACACATATAAAGTTGCCTACAGAGGTCAAAAGAAGGCTGACCAACATGGAAGCCGGGAACTGACCTCAGGTCCTCTGTGAGCATCAAGCCCTCTTACTTAGCCCTGAACTCCTCTCCAGCCTCTGTGATCTTTGTCTTGGGGGTCAATCTTCCTTCAATGCATTTATTCACTTCACTCCATCTTTATAAACTATATTTCTTCTGCCTGTGGTTTTTGTGAGCACAGGGAGTTAGCATCCTATATGATTCCTTTGGGTTTCTTGGTGGCAGGTAGATCCTGTGGCTGTTTGGATATCAGAGTTTTATCCATGGGAAGCACTCCAGGTGTTGGCAAACTGTCTATGTTTGCTTTGATCCAATTCTTATCCATCTTAGTATCTTTTTAGGTGAGTTTATACATGGTTAAGGTGTCTCAGAGAACGGCAGTAGTAACTATCTTGACACATCCCAGCCTGTCCCAAGACAGACTTGAACTATAAAGTGTCAGGAGAGACTCCTCAGGACCAGAACTCAGGCTGAGGTGGCACCAAGACTCTCCAGTCTGACCTTAGTGTGCTTGGTGTTTGAGGGTCCCACCTGTGTGCATGCCTCTCACTTCAATCCCTGCACAGGTCCAAAGCCTCTTGCTCCCAGGTGGAAATACAACTCTAAGTTCAGGCCGCCCACCATTACCCCTGAGTAGCTGTGGCCTCAAATTCTGTGTTGAATGCTTTGTGTTCTATTCTGTCTTGACTAGGATCTCACAGGATACACTTAATGTGAGTAATGAGCAAGCAAAGCCCAGAGTGAATGTGTGTTGTTGATATGAGCTTAGTCCTCATAGACCACAGTCTGCAGCCCCAGAGAAGTGGCAAAGCTCAGAGGGATGGCCAAGCCTTCCTCTGGCCCCTGTGTGGATGTTGATAGAGTGTTCAGAGAATGTCTCCCGTAGCTCCCCCTGCCCAGGTGTTTACTGCCTGAAGACTACTCCTCTATTGAGACAGTCCCTACAGAGATGAACTAAACCCATCCCTTTGATCACCTATATAGAATGACTCTGCCTCCTTGTCTATCTGAACATCATAACCCTTGCCATTCAGTTATGTGCAATAACCCTGCCTTCCTGCTCAACTCTATATTATAACACATTGAGCTCCCAGGGTGCTGCTGCAGCTTCTCCATCCCAGGGCTCAGACCACCCAACCCCAGCTTCTCTGTGTCTGTCTGTCTGTCTGTCTGTCCTTCTGTCTGTCTGTCCTTTCTTCATTCCCTCTACAGCCCTAGTCAGGTTTCCAAACTCCAAGCCATGTAAGGACTCAGCACATGTGTATAGATAGGTTGGAGAGTGCATCTTTGGCATGCATGCCACTTTAGGTGTCATGCCTCAACATGCCATCTACCTACCTTTTTGATACAGGTCTTTCACAGGCTTTGAACTCACCAAATAGGCTGGATAATCAGCAAGCTCTAGGAATCTGCCTAACTCTACCTTCCCAGTGCTGGGATTATAAGCACACACAGCTATGACTGGCTTTTTAAAGTAGATTCTTAGAATTGAACTCATGATCTCATGCTTGCATGACAGGCAGTTTACCAACTGACTCCTCCCAACCCCGTGTATATGTATTTTTAGTGTGTGTGTGCGCGCGCGCATGTGCTCTCGAGCGTGCATGTGCGTGTATCTGTGTGTGTGTGTGTGTGTGTGTGTTGTCAGGCTCAGAGGTCTCAGCTTTCATCTATCTTGGCCTCATCCCTTGAGTAGTTTTCTCTATAGTGACATCAGTGGCCTGAAACGGTTTACAGGCTTTCACAGACAGATGACACAAATAGGGAGGGAAAGAGCAGACAATTTCTGAAACAAGAAAATGATCCTAGGCCTGATTTGGGCCACACATCTTTCTCTGATTCTCCACCCTTCGAGGGACACATCCTCGTCAAGTCCATTCCAACTGTGGGGTTGTTTCACCAGCATAGGAGGAAGTAGATGTTTGATGAGCTGAACCAACAGGATTAAGTCACAAATGTTGCACAGTGAGTGAAAGGTGAACATTGGCTCCTGGCCCTGTCAGGTAGGACTTACCATCTCACCAGTTCCCACAGCTGCCGCGGAGACAGTCTTTGTATTGAGGGACTAGGTCCTTAATCAAGATGTGGACATTCTCCAATGAGGCTGACCATTTTGTCCTCAGTCTTTGGGCCATTTTCTTCTCAGTCCTCCTGTCTAACCTCTTTTCTTCCTGCTTCTCCTCTTGCTAAGTGATGTTTGCTTGTCCCTTGTACCAAAATAACCTCAGTGTGCCAAGCATCGTCCTGATTGAGTTCTAAATCCAAAGAGCACCACAGACATCCCACCACAGAGCAAGGCCTTTGTATCCCACCACAAAGCAAGGCCTTTGTATCCCACTAGTTCCTGGCTATGACTGATCCTGAAGGATGGAGGGACACATGGAACACCTTTCAGGCAACCTGGAAAGCAACCTCCCCTCTATTGTGGGAATACTCCTGAGGATAGCTGTCCTGGTTATTCTTAGTTGTCAACTTGACACTGTCTAGAGTCCTCTGAGAGGAGAAGTCTCCGTTGAAGAATTGCCTAGATTAAGTTCGTCTATGGGATGTCTGAAAGGAAGTGTCTTGATTATTAATTAATGTAGGAGGGTCCAGCTCACTCTGGGTGTCACCATTTCTTTGGCTGGTAATCATGGGCTGTATATTAAAAAAAAAAAAAAAAAAAAAAAAAAAAAAAAAAGCTAGCTAAGCATGAGCCAGTGAATAAGGCAGAGTACAAGCCAATGAGCAGTATTTCTCAGTGTTTTCTGCTTCCAGATTTCAGCCTTGACTTCTTTTAGTGATGGACTGTGATCTGGAAGAGTAAGCTAAATAAACCCCTCCCTTCCCAGCTTGCCCTTGGGTGTGGGGGTTTTAACATGGCAACAGAAAGGGAACAGAGCAGCATCTGTGAGCCATTAGCATATCTAGTTCACAGCAGCTGGGGATCAGCAGAGCTGGCAAGGAGACTGTGGGCGCGGCATCGGTGGCATGGACAAAACAAAGGAAGGTTGTACTTTCGGGCCAGACAGTAGCTTTTCAGACACACTTTTTCATTTACGGTTGATAATGTCTGTAAGAGCTAAGTGTTGTTATTTACCATGTGCTAGATAAGGAAACAGATTTCTCTCAAGGCCACACGGTAGTTGGATTCCTACGACATCAAAGGTCAATCTCAACCAAACCCAGTAATGGCTGATGTGCGATAGGCAGGGGGTGACCACACCAGCAACAAGGTCATCTTGAGGATCTTGGGAGGCCAGACTTGCCATGGTCCCTGCATGAGTGCTCTGTGGCCTACCAGTTCCCACTGTCCAGGCCAGCTCTGGTGGCTGGTGTCCCCTCTGAGAAATAGAGTTTTATTTGAAAGGAACACTGACCTACCTCATGGGGGGGCATTTGGGCTACAGGAGTCACAGGGGTAGTAAATGACTTGGAGATTGTAACCTACGGTGCTGAAGAGCATTGGGAGATGAAGCCCCCAATTCCTGTCTCAAAGCAGCAAAGGCCTGTTTTCATTAATTCAAATCCTAGTGATGAGCCAGGTCTGTCGTCTGGTTCCAGTGGTTCCACATCAGGCTTCTGTTTTAGCAACCGCTCTCTGGGAGCACAAAATCCTGACTGACCAGTGAGATGGGTCGGCTTGATTGTCTGAGAAGTGCCTAGAGATTGATATAAAGCACACCTGAGTGTCTTCAAGGGCATTTCCAGAAAGGGTTAATGAGGGGGGAAGACCCACCCTGAATGGGAGTAGAAACGTACCACAGGCTGAAGATCTGGACAGAATAAAAAGGAAGAAAGGAGAAAGCTCAACAAAAGCATACTCCTCTCTACTTCTTGGCCATCACTCCGTGAGCTGCTCTGTTCCATCCCAGATCCCCAACCCCAGATCCCCACCCCTACCCTAAGCGACCCAAACCTATAAAGCTATAAGACCAATACATCTTTCTTCCATGTTGCTTTTCCTAATTTGTTTGGTCACAAGGACAGACAAATGGACCAACAGTCCATTTCCACAGTGTGACCACACACAGTGGAGCCAGGTTTAAGGAAGCCATATGATGTTCTTGCATACAGAGCTAAAGGGAACATGGCCATTTGGCACGGGTGAGTCCATGGTGGCCTCTGAACACCAGGCTTGCCCAGTCCAGAGCTAGTTGTGTAGGTGGGGTTCTACCAATGCTCACACCACAAGACCCCCAGCTAAGGAGCATTCTAGATTCAGATGATCTGAACAGCAGCCTGTTCTTGACCCCATTCTGAGAGTGAGAATTGGTGCATGACCTTGTCATAGACCCCCAAATGACCTGCAGCAAAGACATCTGTGTGACTTCAGCCAGCTCAGCAGGCCCCAGACCTGTTTGACCATCCATCCATTTCCTCATACTCTCAGGATCATCCTGGAAGGAGCAGCGTTTTGTTGTTGTTGTTGTTTTTGTTTGTTTGTTTGTTTTTAAATAGCAAAGGAAACAGTGCCTTCAGGTCACACAGAGGTACCCCTGGGAGAGAGTTTCTGCTTATGGTTTTTTGTTTGTTGTTTGTTTTGTTTTTTGTTTTGTTTTGTTTTTAGAGGGGGGAAGAGGACAAGATTCAAACGGGCTAGAGGAAAATTTTTTCTAACAAGGAACATCCATCAATCAGTTCTGAAAGATTAGCTATGGAAGGAATAGGAGGCTCTCCTAGGGCCAAAGAGAGTGAATATTCACACACAAGGGATCCTGGGAAGGGCTCTCTTGTACCAGGAGGGCATTCTGTGGAAAGTCCATGCAAGGACTCTGTAGAGGAATAAGGCTCTTGGCCACATGTGCTATCTGGGGCCTCCAAACAAGGCCTGTCAGATGGCTGCCTCTGTGGAAGTAGACATTCCAACTGTATTCATGTGTGTGGTATAATTTTAGAAGAGCTTGGATGTCATCGAATCCCAAAATACCCTTCCTTAATGTCTACTTGCTACATTAATTCACCACTAGAATTTATCTTCTTTAGCTTAATACTTGATTGCACGTTCCAACGTGCATCTTCCTGGGAAACGGGCAGTTTGTTCGAAGCCAATGCTGGCCAATACTATATCCCTGTGGTGTGGTCAGGCTTTAAGTCCCTCCTCAGTCGAGCCTTGTCCCCAGTCGAGGGCTGGGGACAAGGCTACTGGATGTCTGGGGTGGGGGCTGGAGAGCAGCAGAGCGGCAGGCCCCAAGGGTGTGGGAGTACTGGATTCAGTCTTGGCTGCCTTCATGAATGCGTTTGGGGCTGGGCCTGTCCTAGAGATATCCCAGAACTATTTTGGGAGGCAGCAAATTTAGCTGGTAGCTGGTTTAGCAGATCATCCAGATAGGTTGGTATTTCTGATGAGACAATCTGTCTCAGAAGGAGACGTGCAAAGTCTTCACAACCCGGAGGGATGTGCCATTTTGAGCACAGCTGTGGAAAGTGCATAACCCACAGTCTCTTCCACAGGCCAAGCCCAGTGAAGGGTAAACCACTCCCAACCAGGAACTCTAAGTGGGTCCAGAGCTTGCAGGCAAAACTCAGCCTTCTTCAAGCTCATCTGAACAACACAGCAGCTGACAGATGGGGAAACTGAGGCACCACCCTAAAGTGATTCTGGGACTAGATGGAATAGTTAAGACTTCAGCCCAGGGTTTTTTTTTTTTTTTTTGGTTTCAAATCCCATTGTAATTAAATTTTAAATTTTAATTTGCATATTTAATGAGCTCATCGGGTGTTATAGCTTCAGCTGTCAAATTATTGCACAAGATTTTTTTTTAAGTACCAGCTTTGCTGCCCCTCTGCCCTCCTCAGTCCTGATTTTTCAAAACCTACAGCCATCTATCTATTCCTAGATTTTAGCTATTTCTTCTTATATTAATGTCAAATTTCTAAGTAAAATAGTCAAGCTTTAGTATCTTTATCTAAAATCCCTTTTCTTTTATTTGTATGTGTATGTAGGTGTGCACATATACGTGTCTACATGTCTGTGGATACATGTGTGTGCATGCATGTATAGTGAGTGCACCTGTGATTGTTCTCCACTTTATATATTTGACATGGACTCCCTTTCTGGACCTTGACATGGCCAGTTCAGTTAGCTTCACCAGCCAGCATACTTCAGGCATCTCTTGTCTTGGCTTTTTGAGCACTGAGATTGCAGGACAGCTGCCCTGCCCAAAGACATGTCCTTGGGTTCTGGAAATTCCAACTCAGTTTCTCACATTTGTTCTCTATGTGCTTTACCCACTGGGCCATCTCCCCCATCAAAAAGCTCTTAAGAACCCAGACTCTTCTATGAAAAGGAAGGGTTTGAACTCTTTATATTCTCATGATCAATCAATCAATCAATCAGTTTCTCTCTGCTTCCCTCCCTCCTTTTTTTCCTCCCTCCCTCCCTCCTCCCTTTTGATGCTTACACTCCTTTCTCATGCTTACCTGTGTATACATACACATCCCCTTTCTTCTCTGCATACCACAATGCCATTTGGTGACAATTCTTACTTCTGAGGTACAACTGGGGATAATTAAGCTAATTAAGCCAGATTCAGAAAGACAAATATTGCATTTTTTTTCTTGTTTTTGAGTCCTGGAGTTTACCTAAAACTACATATGTGCAGATGTCAGGCAAGGACAACCAAAATTATCTAGGGGAGGAGAAGGGACTCGTGGAAGAGGAAAGGGCGCAAAGGGGGCAGAGCAGGGTGAGGGGGGGTATTTCAGAGCACATTATACACTTGCTTGAAAAGCCTTATGTTGTGCAGTATAATAATTTTTCTGAGTGGCCGCCCCAGACAGAGACTTTGGCAAGAGGATTCTCCTTAGGTAAGAATGAAGCTGAGTGAGACTCGAGCCAAGAGTCCCCAGTCTGCCAGCAAGCGCAGGAATCAGAACCCCACTGCTGCAAGGAAAACGTGGGTGACCTTCCATAGCCATCACCTCAGTATACTGCACTATGGCTCTGGTCCTTTGTGGTTCTGGATGGTCCCTTTTCCTGAGCACATGCTAGGAAAGTCAGTGAAATATGACTCCCCAACATTGAAGCCAGAGCCAACTCTGAGCTGATATGCCAGGCCTCAACTCTATTTTCTGCTCTCATTGTAGATGAGAGTTTATGTAGGTCCTTGTAAGTAACATGGTATAGCGTCCCAGACCCTCATCCCCGAGGGACTTGAGCCTGTGTCATCCTGCCCTTCTTGAGCTGTCTGTGGATGCCGCAACTCCTCCATTACTTGTTAAAACTCAGACACATGCGTGTATCAGCTGACTGCAGCTTCCTGCTTCCAGTTATAAGAACAGCCACATCCTAATGGTCGCTGTCCACCTCCTGCCAAAATGGTGCCTCCCGATTTCCTTCATGTGCTGGGCTCTTGACTCAAAGACCCCAGAGTGACCACGTCACAGTCTTAGAACTAATGGAATTCTCATAGTATACCTGGTAGAAGCATGTTTCCCCTGTGCTGGGCTGGGCCTAAAATTCCAGGGAGCTTCCTCCCACCAATCAGAGTAGAGACAGGAGGGATCTTGCTGTGCCTGCTCCTCGAGCATCTCAGAACCATCAGTACCACCTTCTGGGATTATGGTCGCTGCCCGTATGTGTGTCTGTATATATTTCTGTCATGGGTCAGTTCTCTCTCTACATAAAATGATGGCCAGCTGTGGCCTACAGCTCTGTCCGCTGAGGCTAGATTTCAGTTAAGCTGTTGCACAATGACAAGCTATTGTCAGCTGTGTCTGTATCCCAAGCTGACCCATCTGTGAACCAAAATGATCTGTCTTCTTCTCCCCCCAGCTGATTCTAAGTACTGGTTATAGAGGCAAGGACCAGTGCGGGATCCCTCACGCGGCAGGGAGAGAAATGGCGTCCGCTGCTCCTGCTCATGCTGCTTGGTTGTCCTGGTACCTGCTGGACCTCATTCTCCTCTTATGATGGACTGGGGCTGGGATTCCAGGTGTGTGCTACGATGTCCAGTTAAACCTCAGCTACTAAGAGGCAGTTCAGAAATGGTCACTTGAGATCTGTCTCTACAAGGGGCCTGAAATTGTGGAAGGAGTTTTATTACTCTAAAATCCTATATATCCACTTTGCAATCTCTTTATTGGTGTTTCCCATAAATTCTATACAGCATCTTGTCTTAAACATTTCTATTGCCTTCAAAAGTGACAGGAGATGTGGTTCAGAGAGCAGGACCACTTACCCACATCCTGGATATGCTGCAGACTCTTTTCCCACCCTGGACTCCATTCAAAGGAACCAGTCTCCCGTGTTATATGGTAGATGGAGCAAAGCCATGTTCCTGAGTATATAACATACTGACTCCAGGACCACAAGAAGCCCAGCAAGCCTTGGGCTTCTTCCTTGGTAATGACAGATACAAGACGTACTTGTATTTAGGCCATTGCTTTGGAGGGAATATTCCAGACTCATAAACTCCAGAACCTAATGTTGGTGATGTCCAAAGTCTCTCTAAGCTTCATCTCCCAGCCCTGGAACACAGCACTGCCAAAGTCCCTGTGTGGCTTGGCTTGGGACTTGACCTGGGAAGGCAAGGGAATGGAGAAAGGACAGACGTAAGTACAGAAAAACTGAGGTCAGGTGGGCTGGGCTCCATCTGATGGAACACACCTACTGTGCAACAATCAGAACCTTAGGTACTGTCCCGGAGGAGGGGTTAGCTAGTTTCAGCGGGCAAGCAGTCTTAGGCTGCAGGCAGGAGGAAGCTGTAGCTGACCCTTCCTGCACACGCTGGGCCATCGTTTGTAAAGACCAGTACTTGCACACTGTCAGTATTAGCACCATCCGCTGCGCCTCACCCAGGGAAGGCTTTGCCAGTCCCATGGATCTGAGCCGTTGGGTCCTTGACATGGCTATGTCACATTCAGTCAGGATCTCATTTGCTTTTTACATATTTACTCAAGACTTCCTTGGCTCCCCACAATGCCCTCAAAGTCCTTGTTCAGACAGGACCAGCCTCAGGTTATGAACAAGGTGCCAAGGTAGCGTTCTGTGGAAAGCCCAGAGATCTAAGCCCTTTTCAAACTAAATTGTAAAAGATAAAAAGTGGATACATCTAGCTCCCTGAAGACCTTCTGTAGTCATTTGTCCCAGTTCTAGCATGACTTAATCACTCCTATAGGCTTCACCCTGTGGTATGTTGGATCTTAGGTCTCAGCAAACACATTTTTATTTTGTTGTTCTGAGAAAGAGTCTCACGAAGCTCAGGCTGGCCTTGAACTCGAGACATAGCAGAGAATGGCCTTCTGATCAATCCTCTTACCTCAACTTCCCAAAAGCTAGATTACAGATGTGCACCACTGCAGCAGGTACAAGCAGTGCTAGGGATCGAACCTAGAGCTTTGTGTTTGTTAAGCAAGCTTTCCACCAACTGACACATAAATTTTGAGGAAATGCATCCATACAATCCCCCACACACACACTTTAAAAAAAATGGGCACATCATTTAGACAGAAAATCAACATGGACACAGCAGATGAGATACCATGTGCACTAAA
Source organism: Mastomys coucha (assembly GCF_008632895.1). Classification (NCBI taxonomy): domain Eukaryota; kingdom Metazoa; phylum Chordata; class Mammalia; order Rodentia; family Muridae; genus Mastomys; species Mastomys coucha. Next base: position 55,918,725 of record NW_022196906.1, on the reverse strand, counting down.
ATCAGATGATTCCATCTGTCAGAGGCAGGACTCTCTTCTCAAGGGCACAGGCGTGAAGAGTTCTCCAGGATAAACACGTTCAGCCAGAAATCAAGCCTTGGCCGACTTAAGAAGGTTGAAATCACATCGAATATATTTTCTTGCTGCAATGAAACAATACACTCAGAAATAGCATGAAATGGGAAATCAGTAACAGGAAGAAACCAGAAAACTTGAAGATACATGGAAATTAAGCAACACCCTGTGACAACCAAGGAGTCAAAAAGGAAATCCCGAGTGGGAAAAAAAAAATGTAGACACAAAGGGAAACGGGAACACAAAGTAACAAAATGTATCCAGGCAGCTAAAGCAGTTCTAAGAGGAGACTAGAGGAGACCCTGCTCTAAGCAAAAAGATTTCTAACAACACAACCTTGCACCCCAGTGAGCAAGAAGAGGAAAGAGAGCCTAAAGTTAGCAAAGGAAGCACCAACCCCTGAAGCAGAGGCTGGTTAAGTAAAACCCAGGAAAGGATCCCACAATGAAAACAGAGGGTGAATGCCAGGTACCCTGCTTGTACGTGGGGTCAGAGGTCAATGTCACTTCTCTTCCCAGTCTCTCTCCACTTATTTTCTGAGACAAAGTTTCTCAGTAAACCCAGGGCATACTGATTCATCTAGGCCATGCCCACCACCACCGGCCCTGGGTTTTTATACTGGTGCTGGGATTTGAACTCAGGTCCTCTTACTTGAGTAGCAAGCACTTTACTGACTGAGCTATCTCCCTAGATAACATGGACAAGCTGTCAGCCAGACTAAGAAGGAAAAGGAGTAGACTCCCTTTCATTATAAAGGAGAGGTTGAGGGTGGGGTGGGGTGGGGTGGGGATGGAAAGAGGGAGAAATAGAGAGAGAGAGAGAGAGAGAGAGAGAGAGAGAGAGAGAGAGAGAACTGTGAATAAAATCCACACCAAGCTAGTTGACTTCAAAGAGATGGATAAATGCCTAAAAATATAAACCTACTGAATCCAACTATGAAGAAGCAGAAAAAGATGAAGAGACTAATTTAATGAGAAATGAGATTGAATCAATAAAATGTTTTGTAAAAATCAATAAAAAAAAGTCTTATGAAAAAATTCAAGACCTGATGGCTTCAGTTCTGAATCCTACCAAAGGCACCAGATTAATACAGGATGCTATCATAGGCACCAGATTAATATAGGATGCCATCAAAGGCACCAGTAGTTGTCCTGTTGGGATAATTAGAATTATTTACGAGCATATATAAGCTTTCCTCTCCGTGTGTGTGTGTGTGTGTGTGTGTGTGTGTGTGTGTGTGTGTGTGTGGTGTGTTTTCCAGACTCTGAGAGCTATAGCAGTGAGGGATTCTCAGAGATGAAATCCTGATTTGCGTGTGGCGAGTCCCTGGAAGTTTCACACACAGATACCTTGGTTTTCAGTATGGAGGGTTTTAGAGGCGGAGCCTCATGGAAGGGGATTACATCACTGGAAGCATCACCTTCTACATGGTTTAGTGTAATTTCACAGACTGCAGAGAGTCTGGAAGAGTGAGAGCGAGAGCGAGGGTACACAGGATGAGCCCTTCCCTATACTCTAGCCTCTTACCAGATAACCTCTCCCAGTCACAGGCTCTCTCGGTCATGTTATTTGCTCTATGATGTGGCACAGACACGGGGGGGGGGGGGGGGGGGGGGTGTCACTCCAGAACCAGAGTCATGCTCTCAGACCTCCAGACCTTCGAGCTAAAGAAACCTCTTTTCTTTATCTGTTTTTCAGCGTCAAGTATTTACTTACAGCAATGGGAAAGTTTTTTGTTGTTGTTGTTGTTGTTTTTGTTTTTGTTCTTTATCCCTGAATATGTTTTCCCCAATGGAGAAATGATTGTGCATACTGTGTAGAATTTAATCATTCATTAATTCAGCAAAAAAAAATCCTGGCATGTGTTGCATGTGCCAGGCACTATGATAAACATGTGAGGCAGGAAACAAGATCAAACAAGTGTCTGACGTCACAGAAGGACCATCCTTGTGGGTGCAAGAGGTAACTTTATTGAAGAGAGAAATACCCACATGGCTATACAAATACTTGTTTAAAAGAGTAAAAAAATTTAAGCAATAATTTTTTTAATAGGGTTTCTTCTTAATAGTCATATCCACTCTTGTTAAGGGAATGAAAGCTGGGGCAGAAAATTCCGAGAAGCCATGAAGAGGCCAAAATGGAGATGTGTGACCCTGTAGACTATACATGCAAAGCATAAGACCAGGGCTCTCCAGGGAAGCTGCTAAGTCAGGGGCAAAGGCATTAGCCATGAACTCAGAGGAGTCTGAGCTAATGAGAGGGGAGCAAGCACAGGGGAGGCTGGAGAGAAGGTGACTACAGATGGAGGACTGGCCTGAGAGCAGGGGGCAGGAGGCAGAGCTTGCAGAGAAAGCCACTGGCCTGTGGGCCTTGGCATATTCCTCCTTCCTTGGGAGGAGGTGGCCTTGAGATGACACTTCTGACTGATGACAAGGACGGCATCAGAGTGCGTGTGTGTAACCAGGGTACTTGTTCTGCGGGTGGCTCAGCTGAGTCCACTCAAGTCCTTGGCCCCTCTCCTCTGTCCACCTGGCTCACTCTGGCCAGCTCTGGCCCCACTATCTTGGTTCGTATGTGAGTTGTGTTTCCTGTGAGGAAAGTAGGGGGGGGGGGCTAAGGCTAAGGGCTGAGAGATAGGAACATGGAACAGACCTCCTTCCTTGGTAATGGCAGAGACTCAGAGAAATGGGAAATCACTGGGTCTTGGAACAGGAGCTAGGGGTCACGGATGGATGACTCAGTGCTGCCTCAGAGCGCAGTAGGCCCTAGCTTTGAAATATCTTGTGGGTCTGAGAAAGCTGAGCCCCTGCTTTGCTGAGCAAGATCTATGGCACCTTCTAGCCTTTCCCACCACCCTGGCTTCCATGTCTGCACCGCAGGCCCAGACCAGCAAGAAAAGCACATAGAGAATCTCAGACACTCATATTACCTAGCTCACAATCACCCTGCTGTGTGACAGCTGACTCCCTGGGGATGTACACACACACACACACACACACACACACACAAGGAACAGCTTGGAGTCCCTCCAACCACTCCACTGAGACCCTCAAGGCTCTGAGCCAAATGCTCCCCCCACCTCCCCAGCTCTCACCCAAAACAGGTGCTCCCTGAAACAGCAAGGCTGCCTCAGGGTGCAGCAGGCACGCATGAGTTATGGGGTGAGGGCGCCTCACAAACAAGTCTGGTGCCCGGCTGTCTTCATGAATCACCACAGAGCCTAATCCTTCATTAGAACATTCGGCAGTAATTGCTGGCGAAATGCCACTTGCCTTTTTTTCTCATTTTAACAAAACATTTATGCATGAAAGATTTAATGCCAGGTATCAAGCATATCATTGTAAATTTACCACTAATTAAGCCTAATTAAAATAATTAAATGGCTGCGGAGTCACCATGTGAATTAAAATCTCTCCTGCTCCATGTAAGCTGTTTCTCACTTAGCTAACCCCCCCCCCCCAACCCGTTTTAGAGACAAATATATATAACTCCCAGTTTTTGTCAGCACCCTGCTCCAGCTTCACACGGGGAGGGGGGATTATTTGCAAGGCCAAGGAGATTTGATAATTAAGATAATGCTGAGACTTGACGGTGCGGTTTTTCAATTTCAGGACCCCGGGAGGTTTTCCTTTATCTCGGTGAAGTACAGACAATTTGACAAATCTGTTGCTTGGAGCAGTCGCTGGCGTTTGCATATTCATTACTCGTTGGACTTTTAATCAAAGTAGCTGATGGACCCCTTGCACCACAAATAACTCGTTCATGAATAATTTATCCGAGCTCACTGGCTGGGCCCTGCTGCCTCCTGGCACCCCGGGGCCCCTGGATTGGCTCACCAGGGCTGGCCTGTCCCAAGCAGCACATGGCCGCTCCAGATGTTCGGGTATCCATATGTGCGCAGCTCATCAAAAAACTGCAACGGCCCGCACCCAGGGGCCTCGGCTGTCCCCAGATAGGCCATCTGGAGTTGGAGGGGAAAACAAACCTCGGTGAATTGTGAGATGTGCAGTTTCTTACGATGGCACCCGGTGGTGGCCAGGAGGGATGCCCAGGAGGCACCGGAATGTGGAGGATGTGGAGATTCTCCCTTGAGTTCTGTAGCTATGCGAAGGCCCTGCACGGGAACACCCTATGCCTTGAATGCAGCTTCATCTCCTGACACTTGGGCCCCCCTACTCCCCTATTCCCCCAACGCACCGCATCGACTCCTTTCCTGCCAGGCCCTGGAATGAACGGGGGCGGGGTTGTGTCCCCCACCTGACTCTGCACCTGCTATCTCGGCATCCTCCTCGGCTTCCTTTCTCGATATCCTCCCCCTCGGCTTCCACAGCTAGGCTGGTGTTGAGATACTCCTAGGCCTCCAGTGCTATTCTCCTGGTGACCTCAGCCCTGATCACATCAAGCCCATTCAGTTTACCCACATGCCACATTAAGTATATTTTATATGTAAGCGTGGACGAGTTGAGCGGAGATGCAGTCGACTGCTTCACATAATAGTGTGTTCGGAGGCATTTAATGGACCATTGGCACAATTGGATTTGCAGTTGTCTTTTGCTATGGAGCTGATGGGTTTGGCTCCCCAGGTCTTAGGCATCTCTGCTGGCTCCAGACTAGCAAGCTGGCACTAGGCCTGCAGTGCCAAGTGGTTCCAATGACTGAGGAGACTTCTGTCACCTCCCATGACCCAAGGCTAAAGATGTTGCCCCTCCCGAATCTTCCCAGAGCAGACATAGCTCCACTCTGGCCTCACCACTCCTTAGTGATGATGACCAATTGGTTTGATTCCCTTTTCTACCGGACAGTGAGCTGAGGAAGGCAGGGTGACCCTTGTCTCTGTCACCTCAGTTTGTCCAGAGCTTAGTGTTTATCAGGCTCATTGACCAGTTAATTTGGGCAAATAAACGGTGGCTTTCTTATTAAGAAAACAAACAACAAGCAAGCAACAACAGCAAACTGGGAACAGGGGTTAGAGAGCAAGCTCAATGGTTAAGAGTGCAGTAGTGCTCTTGAGGAGGACTAGGGCTGTGTCCACTATCCAAAGCATTTGACTCACAACTTCCTGTAACTCCAGTTCCAGGGAATCCAACACCCTCTTCTAGCCTCTGTGTGTGGGCACCTGAACCTGCACCGCACACACAAACTCATGTACACACACACACACACACACATACACAAATAAATAAATAAATAATAAATTAATTAAAAACAGGAACACTAATCATGAGGAGGGGACCAAGCAGAAATCATGTGTACAGTGAATCTGAGGTAGCCAGGGCCATATACACTTTTATACACAGTGCTGAGGGCACATTCCCTATAGCTAATTCCCAGGGTCCCTGCCCAGCTGAGAGATACAAGTACAGGTACAGAGGTGATGGGTGAGCACCCCAGGTTCACATCACACCATATCATTTAGGGGCCACTTCTACTTGAAGATCTGAGCTTAAGAACTGCCCCTTGCCCTGGAGACTGATCTGACAAAGGTGGACTTCAGTCATGTGACCCTCTTTCCACTGGCCTTTGGATAAACAGGCACCTGTTGGACTGCAGAAGGTGGGGCTTATCACCTGGGACTGCTGCCCCACCCCCACCCCCCACCCCTTTCAGCTCAGATCCCCAGTCTCAGATCTCACATCTGCCCTGTTGACTTCAGGCTTAGAGGTTCTCGCCGAAGTGTGTGTGAGGCATTCACTGGAGAGAGCTGAAGCCACACATATCTTGACCAGCTGCAGATACAGGAAAACCCATGTTGGGCAGAGGTGGAGCCCCAGGGTCCCTGGGTCCCTAGAGTCTCACAGCCAGAGGTAGATAGAAGCAGAGGCAACATGGCAGGGAGCAATAGGAGAGAACAGTATTTTTGAACTGAAGGGTCCAGGAGACTCCAGGAGGCTGGCAGAGGATCCAGGAGCTCACAGCATGGCCTCCCCTACAGGAGCCTGGAACCTGCCCAGCAGACAAGTCTCACAGGGCCAACAGTCAACCAGTGCAGGGGATGTGCCTCACCCCCTCTAGCCTCTGACACCCGCACAGAGATCTGGCTGTGGCTAGAAAAGTGGAACCTTTCCTCTTGGGCACTGAGGGGCCTAGGGAAAGAGCTTGAGTTCTCCTGCCCCTGTGCAGCCAATGTGTGTACTAATGTGAAGTGGGTATTGGAGATTCCCTCTGGAATTTACACAAAGACACTTCGGAGAATTTCCTAGGTGTCACCAGGAGAAAGTCATAAAGACCCAGAGGAGGGCAAGGGAGATGGCTCAGCAGGCCAAAGCCCTTGCACCAAGCCTGCCCCCCCGAGTGCTTCTCCCACTGAGGTACACACCTGCATCCTGAAGGGAACTGCTCCTCTGAGTCTTTCTTCCACAGTGGAAGCCTTGAGTCCTCATGGCTACACCTCAGGGAGGTCTCCTCTCCACTCCAGGCCTCACTGATCTCCTCACCAGAAGCCTGCACTGGGTGGGGAGTGGGGCGTAGCAGCCATCCAAGTATACAACACAGCAGTTCAATTACACCCCTCACTCGGAAGTCCCCAGTCAGCCATCTGCAGCCATAACCATTCTCGGGATACGTTTCAGATCCCGAATCACCAGTCTTGTTTGTTTGTTTGATCGTCGGAACAATAACGTGTATTCCCAATCCCCTGCCAACTCATTTGATCGTGCTTCGGTTTGTGCCCTACTGGGGAGTTTACAGAATCTTTGTTTATGACCATAATAGCTTCAGCTCCAAAGACAAGAACGTTTTTTTACTGATGTCTCCATATAGACGTATTGGGTTAGAATGTGGTACTTAGGTCCTGGGGACAAGGATGATGAAAACAAGAACAATGACTCTTACTGTGCCATTTACTGAGTGTGATGGCTGATCTTGATTGTCAACTTTACACACCTGGGAAGAGGCAACCTCAATTCGTTCAGACTGGCCTGTGGATTTGTGGGGGCATTTTCTCAGTTGCTAAACCAAAACCATGTAGGTCAGCCTGGCCCACTGTGGGCGGTGCCATACATAGGCTGTATAAGAAAAGCAGCTGAACCAAAGTGAACCAGTAGCCAGCATTGCTCTGCAGTGTCTGCCAAAAGTTCCTGTGCCAGCTTCTCTTGATGATGGACTGCAATGTGTAAACTGAAGCAAACTCTTTCCTCCCCAAGCTACTTTTAGTCATGATGTTTACCACAGCAACAAAAAACAAGCTAGGACGTTGAGAATCTGCTCATTTAGTTAACCTGACAGCCTTATAGACTCTGTGTGTGTGTGTGTGTGTGTGTGTGTGTGTGTGTGTGTGTGTGTGTGTGTATGTATAGGGAAAGAGAAAGAGAGAAAAAGAGAGAGAGAGAAAGAGAGAGAGATTCTCTATGGAACTAGCTCTGTAAACCAGGCTGGTTTTGAACTCACAGAGGTGGATCTGTCTCTGCCTCCTGAGTGTCAAGATTAAAGGCATACTCCCCCAGCTACACTGGTATTTTTATTTTAAAATTTACCCACTTGCCAAGGGAGGAATGGAAGCCACAGAGCCAGGAAGTGGCAGAGCTGGGCTTTGGCATAGGAGGTAGGGCTTACTAATACGCTGTTTAACTCCGTGTAACAAGCACTGAGACTTTAAGTCCCATGAGGGCAAGACTTGTGATTTCCTACTAGCTAGTGGCTGATAGAGATAAAGAGGGTCCTCAATCCTAAACAGGAGACACATGGGCAAAGAGATAGGCAGCTTTTCTTATACAGCCTATGTATGGCACCGCCCACAGTGGGCCAGGCTGACCTACATAGTTTTGGTTTAGCAACTGAGAAGATGCCCCCACAAACCCACAGGCCAGTCTGAACGAATTGAGGTTGCCTCTTCCCAGGTGTGTAAAGTTGACAATCATGTGATAACACATGGCCAAGCCTGAGCTGTTCCAGAGATAGGAAAATGTGCCAACAGGAGCCCAAGGGGCAGCAGAGGGAATGACCAGCTCTGCCCAGGAGGTGACAGTAACCAGGTCATACAGTAGGTGTCTATTACCATAGAGATAAAGAGAGAAGTGGGGCAGAGAGACATCTAGTCACCAGTGTCAATACTATCTACCCTACTTGAGCTGTTAGACGGTCTCATCCTCACAGAGTTTATGGGGGATAATTTTTGTTTTTGTGGTGTGTGTGTGTGTGTGTGTGTGTGTGTGTGTGTAGTGTGTACCAGTACATATTTCATATGTGTGTGGGCCCACACCTATATGCCGGTGCATTGCACACATCTGCATGTGTTAGCCATCTTCCTCCATGGCTCTCCTCTTTACTCATCGAGACAGAGTCTTTCAGTTGAACTCATCAGCTAGTCTGGCTCACCAGCTTCCCCCATGCCCCCACCCTCCTTTCTGCCTCTTGAGTGTTGGGATTACAATCCACCATGGCAGCCCATCATTTACAGGGTACTTAGGGGTTCAAACTCTGGTCCTCATTCCTGTGCATCAAGTGTTTTACCCACTGAGCCATCTCCCTAGCCTCACAGTTAGGGTTGTGAATGGAGTCTGGCAAACACTGGTTTTGTTCTTCTGAACGCATCCTCTCCTTTTCTCCCTTCAGTATTCTTGCTCCCTGGTGATCTTTTCTCTGCTCTCACTGTGTCACATTTGATCTGATCACCTTTCCTCCAGTGACCCTCTTTGTAGTCATTTTCCCCTTTCCGTAACTGGACATGATTATCAAACAAACAAATAAATAAATAAAATAAGCAAGCAAAAATAAGACAAACAAACAAAAAAACCTTCAGATTCTTCAAAGAACCTGTCAGGATTCAGTCGCAGCACAAGCCTGGCACTGCTACAGTTGTGTCCCTCTCTCCCAGGTCACAGCACCTCCTTCCCCATGTGTCTCCAGTGTGAGTGAGCTGTCACCTCAATACTGGCTTTAGATCCCATTTTCCTTGGGGTAAACTTTGTCCACAGTGCTAAGTATGTCCATTCACACATCTGTTCATCCATCATCCATCACCCGTCCCCAGGACACACTGCATCTCTGGGTAATGGCTGAGAGGCTGAGGTGAATGCAGCCCCTTCCTTACCCCAGGCTCTTAATGTACAAGGTCAGCAGGATGGGATGTGAGTCGGAGTTGAAAGCACCTGACTGGGGGGGGGGTAAATGTGGGGGGAGGGCGGGGAGGGGGTGCAGGGATCAGCCCGTGAGGAGGGGCTCAAGGGCAACCAGAGAAGGATCAATAGAGAACTGTGTTAGAGAAACCAACAGGTTGCTGAGCAGGAGAGATGCAAACTGATTCTTTGGCAGCTGAGTGTCCTGCAGAGCAAGAATGGAAATGTTTCCCATGGGTCTGACTACAGAAGCTGCTGCCTCTGCGTGTCGTCCTAGAAGCAAAGGAGAAAAGGGGCCAAGAGTGATCAGAGGCTATAGAAAGGGAGAATTTTTTTTTAAAAAGCACACATGTGGGAGTCAGATGATAAAACTTGCAAAAGGCTTTTCGCTGCTTCTAGCAGGTAGGTCCCGGGGATTGAACCCAGGCTTGGTGGCAAATGCCTTTAACTGATGAGCCATCTTGACAGCCAGAGAACTTTGGTATGCAGGACTGTACTGGAGGCTTATGATAAATCAAAGAAATAATTATAACAGTGGTTGGAAAGACGTAAGGAAAGACGGACGTTGAGGTTTTATTTAGGGATAGAAAAGGTTTGCTAGAAGACCCTGCTGTCCCCACTCAAGACAGTAAAAGAAAGCCTGCTGTTTTCCTCTAGCCTTCCCTGACAGAGAGAGCTAGTCCTGCAGGACCGCTTACCATAGAACATAAGCTAACTGGCTTCTGCTGTCCCCAGCTCTGCTGGGAGATTTGGGACACATTCTCCAAGCTTCTGAGCTGACTAATACACTAGAGAAGCTTCCAGTTGCTGGAGCCAGTAACTGTGTGTCATGATTGGTTCCAAAAGGCACCAGCCCAAGAGCTCAACTCTGACAGACTTCAGGGGAGCCCTTATGACTGGGCAGGTGGCTCTGCACAGTGCTTCCTCTCTGGGGCTGAGTTTAGCTGGGGGTCAGGGAGTGTCCATCCCATGTCCAGCCCCTGGAAATCACCATGTAGTAACTTTCTGCTTTTGATATAGATATTGTCCCCCAAAGGTCCACATCCTCAAACTGATGGAATGGGGGTGTGTGGGGGTACTGTTGTTCTTTAATTCATTTGTCTTGTGCTATTTGCTATGGTAATGCAAGGCTGACCAATGCATTTCCCTGCTGGGCCCGGTTTCTGTGGTTTCCTGAGCATTCTGGAAAGAGTCTCCAGGGGCAGAGAACGCAGTCATACCACTTTGTGCCACACACCCAGAAAGTGGTTGACTAAGCCACTGAAAGCAGGGATATGGAGACATCTCAGCATAGGAGCATGGGCATGCCCCAGCATGTGTGTGAATGTGCTCACACGGGTGAGGTGTCTACTATAGAAACCAAAATCATGGAGCCGAAATCTATGGGCTCATCAGGTCCAAAGAGCCTCTTTAGACATCCAAGGAATATTTGTGACAGAGCAAGCCGAAGGCCATGAGCAGTTGGCTTTCAGCACCTTCCTCTGTTAACCACTGTGAGTGTCGCTAGCCTCTGGCAGCTGCTTTGCAAGCCTGAGTGGAAATGGATATTTGAGTTCAGGACCATTTTTCCCAAAGAACAGTGTGACTCAAGGTGGTGTGTACAGACTTCCAGCCATCTGTGATGGATATTGGTGGCAACATTTATAATGACGGAGTCCATACGAAGGTCCCCATTCTATGCCCAGAGGTCCCAGTACCTCTTTGTAGATCATTACATTACAGTCTTGCTCCACAGCTGCTATCCATGTTAGACCACAGCTCCCTGGGGACTTGGCCGGGTTGTCTTAGTCACTGCATGGCCCCAATACTTGGCCCTTGAATGGCCCCTGCTGCAGCTAAATTAGTATCTGTGGAAATAATTAATTCATCAATTAATTCTACCTTGTAAACCCAGATCTCCAGGTGGAAGGGCTTTCCAATGCTGACCTCAAGCCCCGTGGTAACTGTTTCCAAAGCAATCCTGCTGCAGAACAGGCTCGTCCTCCACCCACTGCCCAGGGAGGGCCCACCAGGTTCCTCCAAATGGCAGGACCCTCCACTGAGCCCAGGAGTGTTGCTGAGCCTGTGTGGAGTGCCCAGATCAGGATCCATGGCCAATCCTGAGAGGTACACAAACCCAGGCCTTCAAACAAAGACTGAGATGCAGGCTGGTGTAGAGACAAGACACAGGTGGGATGGAGGGATCGCCTGGAGTAAGCAGCGGCAGGTTCAGAGGCAGGTGGATCAGGCGGGTTGGGAAGTGTACACCGTAGATGCCGCAGCACTACACTTACATGTGAAGGTATACACGCTGCTGAAATCCTCAACCCCAGATCTCGTGTACATGCCAGGCAGTGAGAGCGGTGACTCAGGTGCTCACCCAGATGCTGCAGTGATCTGAGGCTCTGTTTTCCATGATGGCAAGCTTCTGCCAAGCAGGCAATCACTTGCTGCTTGGCACGATATGGACTTAGTGCTGCCAGAACTTTCAATTTTTCACAGGAAGGGAAAAAAAATCCAAATTTTCAAAAGAGTTCTCTCAGCTTTTCAGTGTTGTTAGTTAATAGGGGAAAAAAGTGTCTAAATGCTACGAGTGTGTGAGAATTAAGTTGAAAAACTTAAAATGTTAACCAAAAGACACACAGAAGACTTAAACAAAAATTAAGGTATACCATGTTCTTGGATAGGAGGACCTGGCGTCTGTGTTACTTAACTTCTCTCATTGCTGTAAGAAAAGTCCTGACAGAGACAACTGTTGGAAGGAGGGGTTTATTTGGGCTCACAGTTTGAGGGCATGGTCCATCACAGTGGGGTTGTCATGCCAATGAGAGCGGGAGGCAGCGGTCCTAGTGCCTCCACAGTCCAGAAGCAGAGAGGTGAATGCAGGCTACTCTTTAGGTGGTTTTAGATCCTGCCAAGTTGACAGTATTAACCATCACAGTATCATAAAGATCAGTCCCTTGGTGTTGGTACCCACATTTAGAACAGTGCTTCTTAGCAATTTGGGGGTGGGGTGGGGGGAAATAGATAATGTGAATTTAAAGTGCATAAGGAAAGACAAAATAATAACAGAAAAGTTGCAAAAAATAAGAAGCATAAAGAGTAGAGGAAGCTGCCATCATTAGACAGTGAGGGTCATCGAAAGCCTAAATAGTTCTAAAGGCACGTGAAAACCAGGGTGGAACAAATATGGCTGACAGGATGCCAAGATGAAAGATGTGTTGTCAAGATGGGGGTAGCCAAGCAGACACCTCAGAAGATTACACAGACTCAGGCCTCCAATGCACCCATGATCTCCATTTAAGGTCAATGTCCACTGAAGCTGCCTGTCTGTGTTGTTCAGTATCCACTTTCTGCCTCTGGAAGGAAGCTAATGGGAGCTGATGGACAGACTCCTCCCTTGCTGCTCTATCCTCAGTGCCTGGGACTGTGTCAGCTCGTGGTTGTTGAGAGATATTTGATGAGTGAAACTGAGTACGAGAAGCTCAAGGTCTAAATGTTAAAAGCACCTTGAAGCAGTGGACAATGGTCCCTGGGCAATGCCACATGCTCTTATGGGATAGGAAAAATTCAGAAGTCACAAAAGAATTTTAATCAGTTTTAATCATAGAAAAAAATCATTCAAGCCAAAATCCATCATAATTAAAGGAAAATATAAATGACAATCTGTTTTTTTTAAAAAAACTTCTATTTTGTATAATAGACAGAGTGCTAATAACCTACTGTAAAAAGAGACCTTTTAGAAAAAGATAACATGAAAGAAAAAATTGGCAAAGTGCAAAGAGAAATTCACTAAAAGTTGTTCATTCTTATTCATGATATGAAAATTGCAAATTCAAACTCCAACGAGATACCAGTGTTCATCTACTAACTTGGCAGGATCTCACGTTTCGACAGCGCACGGAAGTGGTGTGAACACATGGAAACAGAAGCCCCCCTCCCCTATAAATCACCGGGAATATAACTTGGCTTTCTATGGCAGGCAGTCCAACGATGCTATCAAAATGGCAAATACTTAGGCTCTTTGACTCAGAAATATCACTTCTAGGAATTTACTTTACAGATGTGTTCAATTGGAATTCAAGTGGGTTGAACCAGGCTGGACACTGCAGTACTTTTTCAGTATAGAAAGACTGGCAACAAACCCCGGTGCCCCGTTGCAGAGGGAGGATCAAATCACAGTGAACCGACATACGACAGAGTAGCGGGCTCAGTAATGTTATGAAGCCTTGGCATTGTGGTGTAGCTCTGTGTGTCAACTCAGAAAGGTCTCCAGGTCACACTGTTAGCTGAAAAACCAGTGCAGACTGGTATCACCATGAATTACCATTGCTATGATCAGATGAAAAGCTACAGGTATACACATACCTGTGTCCACATTCACAGACAGACAGACAGACAGACAGACAGACAGACAGACAGTCATACATTTCTATACTATCTCTGGATATGGGCACAGGATTCCAACAGTATCAATTTCCCTAAGGAGGAAATGTGATGAAATGAACTGTAAAAATTAGAACCCCCTCATCTTCTGGCTCACTGTCTTAGTCAATGTTCTATGGCTGTGCAGAGACACCATGACCATGGCAACCCTTATAAGGGCAAACATTTAATAGGAGCTGGCTTACAGTTTCAGAGTCTTAGTCCGTTTTCAGCATGACAGGAAGGCTTAGCAGAAGACTTCAGAGTGTGTGATCACCATTCAAGCAAGGGGACAGAACTGGAGCAGGAGGCAGGGCACATCTCCTGGACCAGGCCTGGAAGGATCATCTCATGGTCTATGGCTTTAATCTCAATCACAGTACACAGCTGCGGCAAGGGATGCTGGGAAGTGCACTCACCTTGAAAAAGGAGGATAGATTTTGGTGTCCAACACCAGTCTCTACTGAGCCAACCTTCTCTGTGTTTCTGCTTTGGTTGTGGTGGTTTTGAGTCTGATCTCTCACTCTCTAGCCCATACTTACTTGGAATTCATGGTCCTCTGGCCTCACCTTCCTGGATGCCGGGACACATTTGTGCACAATGACACTCAGCTTCCTCCTGTACTCTTTGAACTCTGAAATACATGATTGGTGTGTATAAAATAATAGACACAAATGTAAAAGTTGAAGAAAAACTTGAGTTAGGTCTGCCCTGACCTAACTCAAGTTTTCCAATGAACAGTCCTCAGACACATAGTATTTGATTCTGTGAAACTGACAATTCTTGTCACTGAGAAAAACAATAATAGGTTTTTCTTAAAGAGACATTCGATAAAAAGAGTAAATTCTGGAGAAAGGTAGAAAAGCTAGAGCTTTATCTCACTTCGTGCCTCATGAAATACTTAAGATGCATTAAGGAATTAAATATAAGAAAAGAAACAATAAAAGTCCTAGATGAAAACATAGCCTGGGGGAAAATGTCTTTTGAAGACTTGGGGCTCCATAGGCGCTAGTAAGTATGAGCCTGTGAAGATGAGGAAGGATAGGGCAGAGTCAAAGACAACAGAGTAGAAGGAACTATTTGCCCTATGAATGAAAAACAGAGGAAAAATACCCCACCGTTGTGAGGATTCCTCTCCGGGGAAGCCATAAGCAATGTTTATCCTACCCCCTCCTTATAAAATCTCAATGACAAACCAAAGCTCACCCCGGGGAACTAATGTTTATCAGACAATCATACAAAGCACGGGATAGGTTTGCCTATCTAGTTATCTTGTCACATGTGTGTGTAGTGTGCATGGGTACATGGGTATATGTGTTTGCATGTGTGAAGATGCAGGTAGGTAGGGTGTGTGTACATGTGTGCACGTATGTGTGCATGTCTCCGTGTGTATGTGTACCATGCCTGAGGTTGCCACTCATGTCTGTCTTGATGGCTCTCACCTTTTATGTTGAGGCAGGGGCTCTCTCAATTGAATCCAGAGCTTATGGAGTCAAGCCAGGCAGCTTTCCCAGAGTATCTTCTCCTATCCACTCTCATGTGTGGAGTGTGGGGAGCTGCAGCTGCCACCCTATATATATATTGAACACCTGGTCTCCGGCCAGAGCAGAGAGCATTGAGATAAACAAGCCTTAGTTGGAAAAGCTGTGTGCCTCTAGCTTGTGATGCAAGCTGGCATACTTTCTCATAGCCTATTATGCTTTGCCACGTAGCTGATGCTGATTGGGACCAGGGAAAGTATTTAACCCACAAGGGCTGGGGCTGGAGATAGAGTAAGTATGAGAAGAAGAGAGTAAGTAAGTATGTGGAGAGAGACTGGAGAGTAAGTAAGTATGTGGAGATAGGAGTAAGTATGTAGAATTAGGGCTGGTGA
>NW_022196906.1:55882402-55903020 GCF_008632895.1 Mastomys coucha | reverse complement strand
GATGTAGGAATAGAACTAAGAATAGGAATAGGAGTAAGTAGAAATAGTAATAAGTAAGATGTAACTAATAAAATGTAAGTAGAAATAAGTAAAATGTAACAAGCAAGATTACAAGGATCCTAATAAAACTGCATGGGGAAGAGCTCGGTGTTTGCCTCCTTATGTCCAGCTGGACCGGAAAGGCGTACGACATGGAGTTTGTAAGTGAAATGCTTTCCATCCAGTTTGGTTTTATTCCAGTCCTTGTGACACAATGCGAGTGTGGAGGCCAGGAGACAGTTTTCAGGAGTCGGCCCTTTCTTTTTATCCATGTAGGTTCTGGGGGTTGAACTCTGGTGGCCAGCAAGTGTCTTTACAAGCTGAGCCTTCAGGCAGACTCCACACAGGCCAAACAGCCACCTATCAGCCATGAGAGCATCTGTGCAGGAGCTGTCCCATGCTGGCCACGCGCCCAACTCTGCTGCCTTCATCAGATCCCGATATGACACAAGGAACTAGACACTATATCCCTCATTTGCAGGTGGGAGAGGGGGTGCTATGAACAATTAAAACAGTCTCCTGGGATTTCTGATTCAGACACCTGGGGATATTCCAGAGGAAACAGTCGCAAATACTTCTAGTGCCTTCACAATAGCAAGAGATGGCCACAGTGGGGCTTGTCTTCAGTGGGGAAGAATCTTTAAGGAGCCTCTCTGTCTGTCTCTGTCTGTCTCTCTCTGTCTGTCTGTCTCTATCTCTCTGTCTTTCTTTCTGCCTCTCTCTGTCTCTCTCTTCTTGCCTCGCTCCCTCCCCAAACTCCTCTCTCTATCTTATTTTAAATTACCTGCCTGCTCCTGGCTAGGCTGAGCATAGCAATTACTGCCCATTGATCGGATCAATCTTTAGAGCCTGGGGACTGCCTTCTGGGTTCATTAAAATGACTGTTGTTGCTCCTGACCAGAGGATTCAATACATCTGTGGACTAAGGCCATAGCCCAGGCTCTGTGGGTGAGGCAACTTTGCTCTCAGGAGTCATCAAAACACTTGCCTAGGCATCCTGCTGAGCCTACTCTGCCAGGCCCCATTGTAACCTCAGGCCAGCAGAGAAGCTATCAAAGAACAGGTCTAAAAAGAGTCCTCAGGACAGCAGGACATCACATCACTTGGGTGGGATGGACACCAAGCAGTCCCACACTGGGCATGAGGGGCTGGAGTATGACAATGCACTTTGGATCTCCAGGTCAAAACTGGTTTGTTGTTTAGTTGGTTGGTTCGGTCTTTGAAACAGGTTCTTGCTGTTTAACCCTGGCTGACCTGGAACTCGCTCTGATGCCCAGAGTGGCATTGAACTTACAGTGAACTCCACCGGCTGAGTGCTAGAAATGTGTGCCACCATGCTCAGCTACCTCTGCATTATTTTAAACCACTAAATTTGTGACTATTTTGTTATGGCAGCAATAGGAGCCCAGAAGAGCTTAGCAATTGCTGTAGTTAATGTACCACACTCCTAGAAACCATTTAGGAATACTGTAAGGTTAGTGCCATTAGAGATAGTTTGGAAGTCATTGCTCTGGATGGATGACAGGCTGGGGGAGAAGGATCATGTCATTCAAGGAGATTGCCTCGAGAAAGAAACAACTCGCTCCATTTTAGATTCAGCCAGTACCAGATCTATCCATCTGGTGAGAGAGAATCGCCTCCTGAGGAATGCTGTCTCCTCCCTCCTTTCTCGCTGCTAATCTCAGGCTCAGGGAGTACCTGGTATGTGCCAAAGCTACTTTTCTGTCCTGTGTCACATCTCTATCATGTCCCAAAGCTGTGGCATGGAGCAGAGTATGGTGAACTAAAGGGGTGAAGGCCACAAACACAGCTCATGATGCTCAGTGACAAGTCAGACCAGGGACAGCTATTAGCCCATCTATGAATTTGAGATGTGTACGCTAGTCAAAGGCATAGGAAACAGACAGCAGAGTCCCGCTGACCAGAGACGCCATGGAGGGTGATTGCTGGCAGCCAGTGAATAGAGCTCTGTGTGGGATGGACATTCTGAAATGGGACAGTGGCAAGGGGCCCAGTAATGGAAAAGTTCTTAATGCCACTGAACTACACACTTAAAATGGTGAGTCTTATGTGCATTCTGTAACTGCATTGAAGTCAGCCTTAAATAAATTAAATAAATAAATAAATAAATAAATAAATAAATGATTCAGAAGGCAGAAGGCCCGTTGATGGGTGATGCTCTGATTCTCTGAGGACAGCGGCGTCCTTTGGAAAATGCCCCCAAGCCTTTTGGGTGAAGATTTGAATGAGAACTCAAAAGACCCACAGATCAGGAAACCAATGATCCGTCACAAACTCGGAATTTATATTATGTGGAACTGTCACCTTCCAATGCCAAATCTGATACCATGAGCCGCTGCCTTGTATAAGGAAAGGGGGGGCAGGGAAGAGTTATAGGGTCCCAGAACAGAGGATTGTTTTCAAGTGCTGTTCATTCGCGTTTGTGTGTTTGGGGTGGAAGAAATGTGGCTGGTTTACAGGCTCTGCGGCAAGCACCAGCAAAAACGAGGCTTCAAACACAGGGCAGAGGAGCGCCAGGTGAGCTCCACCTCAGGCCAGCGAAGCCAGGAGGTTCTTCTCACCTCAGTGTCCAGAGTGACGTTTGTCACTAATAGAAGAAGAGGTCTCATGGCCAAGTATTCCATACTGAGGCTTAGGGCGTAAGTCTTGGCTACAGAGTCAACTGAGGCTGTTGCCTTTTCATCTCGGAGTAAGCTAGAAACTTAGAAACTGGAGAAATGGCTCAGATGTTCTATGAAAGGGTCCAGGTTCAGTTCCTACCACCCATGTGGTAGTTTACGACCATCTGTGGCTCTAGTCCCAGGAGATCTGAAACCCTTTTCTGGCCTCTGTGTGTGTGTGATGCACAGACACACACACAGGCAAAACACCCATATATATATGTGTGTGTGTGTGTGTGTGTGTGTGTGTGTGTGTGTATGTATATATATATAAAATAAATCTTTAGGAAACAATAGCAAGTTGGGTCAGGTAGAAGCCAAAAGGTGGATGGCTCACTCCAGGAGTGATGTGTGGCTGAGGGCACAAGTCCATACACCCTGAAGTCTGGGTGCCCCAGCTATCCCATTCCTTCCTTTAGAAACACAACTCCAAGACTGCTACTCTACCTGGCAGAGTGCAGTGGACCCATCCTGTTTTTAAAAGACTCTCCTACATAGAGACCTTGTCTCAGAACAAAACAAACAAACATCCTCTCAATGAGGAAAAGATGACAGACAAGAATTCCCTAACCAACCAATTCGATTCCATCTGAGAGGTGAGCAGCGCCCATACCAGGCCCCATAATTCGATCACAGGAAACACATCACCCAAGACCCAGAGACAGACACCACAGTGGACTTATATGGTGGACCACAATTATCAGGTGACTGCAGGAGGGAGAAGCCCCTCACCAATGGAGGCTATAACGTACTTTTAAATAACTGAGAGGAGGAGCTGGGGAGATGGCTTGATTTAAAGTGCTCGCCCTGCAAGCATAAGGATCTGAGTTCCAGTTCTAGCGCATATATGACAAGGCCAGGTACAGTGTGCACAGGACCATTGCTGGAAAAGTGGAAAGGGAGGAGCCCTGGGGCTCACAGGCTGACCAGTCCAGCTGAAATGGTAAGCTATGGGCTCAGTAATAGACATTGTCTCAAAATAACGATAATGATGAAAATGATAAACAAGATGGAGATGAGTGACAAATAAGACAGAGATTAAAGAAGATGCCAGAGATTAAAGAAGATCAACATGTGGCCTCTACTGCAAATGCACATACATGTTTGTGCACATATTCATGTGCACACATGCACGCACACACACACACAGCTGAATGGTGGAATCTCATTTGATTCACAAGTTAAGCAGTGGGTAGAGACCTGAAAAATTTAAGGTACAGTATAAAGCACAGCTTCTATAACCTGCCAAGGATACAAACCGCCATGCTTGCCAGTGTCGGCCCCTCAGGGACACAGGACACTTTAATACATAATGTCTGGCAGAATATAGCTTGTCAGTGTTAAGGTAATCTTTTCATGTGTGTGCGTGCGTGCGTGCGTGCGTGCGTGCGTGTGTGTGTGTGTGTGTGTGTGTGTGTGTGTGTGTGTGTAGGATGAAGACACAGGTGCCACAACCCAAGTGTGAAAGTCAGGGGACAACTTGTGGGGAAGTTTGCTCTATCCTTCCCACAAGTGGATCCTCCTGGAAAACAAGCTCAGGTTGTCAGGCTTGGTGGCAAGTGCCTTTACCAAGTAAGCCATTTCACCAGCCCCAGATCTCTGACATATTATTTGCTCATAAAAACTCACTACATTTGAGCCTTGCCTTGATTTTGTTTTGTTTTAAGATGGGGTCTTATATGGGGTCCTGGCTATCCTGGACTCACTAATTAGACCAGGCTGACCTCCAAGTTCTGCCTGCTTCTGCCTCTCTAGAGCTGGGATTAAAGGTGCCTGCCACCTCTACCCAGCCCATAATCTTGATTTTGAAATCTCAAAAAGTAAAAAAATAAAAAAAGAAGAGTACAAAGACCTTTTTTTTTTCCTAACATGGAAGAGAAGCCAACAGCCAAATTACAAGTTGTAAAACCCTATTAAAATCAGCTCCAAGAATAGCCCTAACAACTACTGCTTAATTAATGCCTACAAAGAGCCAGGTGTGGACAGGTTCTCAGGAGGTGTTGCTTCATCCCCCAGCAATGCTACTGAGCTGATGCGCTTGACAGATGAGGAAACCAAGACTTAGGAGGGCCATGCAGAGACATCCCAAATCCTTTTCATAAGACAAACCTAAGTGCAGGGTGGGCCCAGTTCCTAACCAGGCTAATAATTGACTTCCTGTTATGTACCAATCAGGTAAGAAGGAGGAGGAGCCATGTAGACAACAAGAAGGCAAGCTGGGATTGCAAACAGGCCATCATCAGTACAGGGCTTTGGAAGCCAGGGAAGCTGTGACCAAGAGGTGGTTGGGAGCTTAGAAGATTCTCTGGATTGGGGGAGGGGTTCAGAGACTTGTTCTTGTGTTTGGGATGGTAGGGATGAGTGAGTGAATGAGTGAGTGTGCACTTGTGTGCATACACATATAAAGTCCAGAGGTGACACTTGGGTGTTGTCCTCAAATGCTTCTCTACCCTAATTTTTGAGATGGGTCTCTCCCATTGCTTATTGTCTAGGCTGACCCAAGGGACTCCCCTGTCTCCATTTCCCCAGCTCAAAAACTACAGGCTCACACCACTGGGGACCGACTTTGGACTCGGGTCCGCACGTGTCTGTGGTGATTATCTTAGCCCAGAGTATGTTCTTGAGAACCGGAGGCTGAGGTATTGGGGGTGGAAAGAGGGACAGGAAGAACACTGACAGTATGCTAAGTATGTTAGGTGAGCAAGCACTGTGGTGGGGAACAGAACGCTCTTAGGAGCCAGAGCAAGACTAATCAGCAAAAGTTGGCACAGCCAGGGAGGGCTGTGAGAACTGGCGGGACAGAAGCTCAGCCTGGAGGGGCATGCCAGCTGGGGAAGTAGAGAAACCCCAGTAGTGGAGTCTGGCATTGCAGCCACATTCTGCAGTGTTTTCAAACAGCAAAGGTGGAAGGAACGCACAGGCCATCTGTAGAGGCAGTTACCTTATGGTACCAGCCAGTTTCGTATATGCTACTCTCTAGATGCTTGCGAAAGCACAGCCACAAACCCAGATCCGAACTGAACCACACAAGGTGGCCTGTTGGCAAGATCAGAATAGGTCACGTGACCACATTTTCCCAAGGTGTCACCTAACACAAAGTGTGATCTCATCCCTGATTTCTAAAATAAAAACAAAGTGTGTGTGTGTGTGTGTGTGTGTGTGTGTGTTCATGAACATTATAGGAGATGGTTGGCGTGGGGGGGTGGAATGAGCAAGGTCACTTTATTCAATTTTACCATCTTTTATTTTTGATTAGCATATGTTACTTATACATGATAGAATTAGAGTAACATTTTCACATGTGAGTATAATATGTCCTGTTCACCCTCTGTTCCCGTCTTGTCTCCTCCACTCCCATAGCTCCCAGCTAGTCCCTTCTACTTTCATCCTTGCTTGTCAGTGGTGCTTTTTAGTGAGAGGATTATTTTATTTTCACTTAACTGTATGGATGCTAGACAAGCAAGAAGCCACAGGCCTGAGAGGATGCCCCATGACTGACCTGATCCCTTCCCAAGTAACTCGTTTTGTGTGTATGTGTACACACATGCAATGTGCCAAGTATGTACAAGCCATGGTCATGTATGGGGGGCAAAGGAAAACCCCGACTGTTAGTCCACTGCCTTCTACCTCATTTAAGAGGCTTCTTGTTCACCCGATGCACATACCGGACTAACTGGTGTGTGACTTTCTGGGGACTCCACTGCCTCCGACACCCGTGTAGCCACAAGAGTCCTGAGACGACACTCATATGCTGACAAGCCTGGCTTTCTGTGAGCCCTGGGATCCGGACTCAGACCTTCCCACTCCCATGGTAAATACTTGCTCCACCGAACCATCTATCTCCCTGGATGAGAGCAGTCAAATGTAAGAACAGAATCTCTGGCCTGAAGGCTCCATGGACTTGCTTTCTGACTCTCACATGACTTTAGGGCCCAAATATTATTTTCAACTTTGCCTGTGATCCAGGATCAACTCCATCCACCAAGTTGCCCAAGTCCTTACAGGGAACACTCCCCTCTCCAAGAACCGCTGAAGCACCTGCCCCCAGTAAGGAGGCCCTGGCCCGTGCAGGGGTGGGGGCATCTCTTAACGTCCTAATGCCTCCAATGGATTAAGCGTTCACTTTTATCTGGGTTATTATTTTTTTTCCATGAATATAAGCCATTTTGCATTTTGGAGCCCTTCTGCAAACAGAGCAGTTTGTCTTTGTGTTTTCTCATTTAAAAACAAATATTTGCCTGCCAAGCAAATACTGTCTCTTAGGATGTGCTATTAATAGGATAATTAGGCAGCCGGTAATGAAAAGGATTGCTGGTAATTATGGCAAGATTTGTTTTGGCATTTGAAGGCAGCGATAGAGGCTGGAGTGCTAAAATCTACCTTAGAGTTAATTAGCACAATTAGAACACACCTGAAAAAATAGCCCAGCTAACAACACTTGCTTTGCTTTTAAAGTGACAGCGCCCAGCACTCCCCAGGCTGCCTGGGCAGTGCCCCGCCCCCAGGCGTTACTAAGGTGACTGGGTGGTACACAAGATAGAACCTGTTTACCCTTTGTCTCCAAGGCACCTCTTCTCTGTGGCCATGTTTTCTCCTCCAGGCCTGTCCATCACCCCTCTTTGGTCTGCTTTCCTTAGGGTCTACTAACACTTCCAACTAAATATGTTTGCATTCTTCCTCCCATCTTTCAGATAAGGAAATTGGGAGTCAGAGCTGCCTAGGGCGTCCAAGGTCACAGATGAAATCAGAGGTCATGTATAGGATAAAGGGTCACAAATAAGGTCAGTGGTGACAGCCTGCATCTAAGAAATGCCAAGGGACAGATAACTCAAGGGGGAAAAAAAGCAGTATTCTTGTTCCTGCTAGGGGTGCTCATGAGTGAAGTAGGGTCCTTCTAACCTGCAACCTTGGTCAGTGATGAGCCAAGGAACATGATGAGCCTGAAACATAGAAAATCCTTTAGCTCAGGAAAGATTTTCAGCTGGGAGTGTAGCTCAGTGAAGAGCGCTTGCCTGGCATGAACAGGCCCTGGGTTTGATTCCCAGTATCACCAGGAGAAAGGATTCTCTCTAGTCAGCTTTTCTGTCTTCTCTTCCTCACCCCCCTTTCCACCTACGCAGCCAGGTGGACACTGGTGCATCAGGGCACACATCCGATGTGTGTAAGTTTGCATGCACATGAATTTGAATAGGTTCACATGTGTATACATACTCATGGTCAGGAAGAGCTTTAAGGAAATTGAGAGCAGTGGGCGTGTTGGTACATACTTGCAATCCCAGCACTCCGGAGGTTAGACGAGTTGAGGCCAGACTGGCCTACGGAGAGGAGGCAGGAGGAGGCAGGAGGAGGGGGAAGGAGGGAAACAAGGCTGAGATGAGGAAGAGGAGAAGAACCGTTCATCTAAAGAGAGCTTGGAAATTGCAGACGAGTTAGTCAGTCTCTTTGAAGTCTTCATGCCTAAAACCTCAAAACCTCCCCCCACCTCCTTTCCTCAGCTTGTCCTTGTAAGTCCACCATGAGACAGCGAGACAGTGCGCAGCCTGGCCGCCCATCACACTCATGACTAGTCCTGTGGTGGATTCTTTCCACTAACCCTTGGGCACCCAGTCAACCCTCCAGCTACCCGTATCCAGACCCGTGGGGTGGGAAGGAGCTCTGGAGAGCCCGGGGAGAGCACACCTCACATCCCTACTCTGAACACAAGGTCAACAAATACTGAGTCACAAAATCCTGTAAGAGATTCAGGGAGGTAGAGCACACATGAGATTTCAAGCTATGTCCTGCACCGTGTCTACAACAATTTCCCCCTCAGCTGTAAACAATAAGAGGATCCATTTGTACCACATATCACACTTTCAAACGTGATGTCTAATTCTTAGAGCAACAACGTGAGATATGTTGTCATCATCTTCCCAAGACTGCAGACACTGGGGCTCAGAGAGGCTGGGTAACATGTCCTTGGCCACACAGCCAGGATTAAATTCGACCTGACTGGCCCCAAACCCAGGCTCATTCATTGATCATGAACTTAAGGATTTGGGGTCACAACAAATGGGCTTCCCGGTAATTATCAAACCTCTCTACCAACATGCCATGGCTACTAGGCATTAGAAAGGACTGGAAGAGAAACTGCATTTTGTAAACTGAACTCAAAGAAGAAAACCTCTCACATTAAAAAATGAAATCTGTGTCCCAGGCAGTAGCTGGATTTGCACTGATTAATTAGAAAATTGCATTTATATAACCCCTTAATCTGTATTTATGTGTTGCTAAGGATGCAGCGAGCTGGGCAGGGAATTACACTCAGATTAGCCTTGATCTGTAGGCAGCCAGGATGGGAGCTGCTTTCTACCCAGAACAGAGAGAATGAAAGGATTTAGGGCAGGGATCCCTGGCGAGGGCCTCTCCTTTCCTGCTGCCTTGGACCTAAGTCTCCTGGGTCTCTAAGCACCACCCCGCAGCCTGAACACCAGCAGGTCCAAAGGAGAGCAGAGGATGCTCACAGAGCTCATTTCCAGCTGAGTGCCGCCTCTGGTTTCCTAAACAAAATTGGTTTTATTCTTCTCAACATGTGCTCGGCAAGATTAAAGTTCTATCAACAGCGAGGCTTAGCACGGGCTTTTTTTGGAAGTGGCTCATGCCCCCACAAGAGGGAGGGGGAAGTGGGAGGGGGCAGGGCCTGAAATCCTGCTTATTGAATCCAAAAAGAGGATCTCTTAATGGATAAAGGGTATTGAAGTGGGGTCCCCAATGCTTTCTGACATTGCAGAGGGAGGATTTTTGATCACAACAAATCACTGTAAGGTATTTCCATTGTGATTGTTGTCGTCATTGTTGTTGTGTATGTGTGTGAGAGAGAGAGAGACAGAGACAGACATACATATATATACACACACACATGGGAGGGGAAGAGATGGGGAGGGGCAGTGAAGCACACAAGCCCTAAGGAGCCTTCTGGCTCTACCTCCCCAACACTGGGATTCCAGCTACACAACACAGCATTTTATGTGGGTGTTAGGGATTTGAACATAGGTTCTCATTTTTATGTTCCAAGCACTTTACCAACTGAGCCATCTATTGTCTATTTTATTTTATTTCCTCCTCTTCCTCCTCCTCCTTCTCCTCCTCACCTCTTCTTCTTGCTCTACCAGCAGATGAGAATCAGTGGACAGAGCTGTAGCCAGGAGAGTCAGTTCCATCCTTCAGCCTGAGAGGCAGTCTAATTCTGTGGAATAAGGAATAACATGAGCCCTGGCTACCAAGGGGCCAGGTAGTCCAGATTGGACTCCTAGGTGCCTCTGGAGAAGAAGAAGGTGTCAATGGAATTTGGCTCCAGGGCATGGAGCCTCCAGTGGATCATCCCTGCTGCCAGAAAGTTTAATTGCAGAGCCAGGCTTGGTTTCAGGTATGTACCTTAACTGGTCTGTTACCACTTGATGCTACCACACGTCTTCTGCTGAAGGGGGTTGGCTGACAAGAGTGAAGGGAGTATATAGCCCTGCTTTTAAGGACGTGTCCATCGACACCCTAACCAATGTAAACAGTGTTACCTAAACTCTCTCATGCTCCTCAGTCAGGAGAGTGTCTCATGGCTTTCCAGTGTAAGTTCTCCAGTTAGCCAGGTGTCAGAAACCCACCCTTCCTGCATTGCTCAGGAGCCCTACAGCCTCACAGTCCTTCGTCCCTCTTCCCCCTCTTTGGTGCGGGGATGATGATGGCAGCATGTGCATCACAGAGCCGACTTGAGAACAGAATAGGTGAGTATGTGCCAACATGGTAGCACTGCACCCGGGAGGGGCGACTCCTCCATCTCCTGCAGCCTGTGAGCTCACTCCCTGACTGCTAGCCACAAGCCACCCACCCAGTGTTACTCATTGTGCCTACGGGTGCATACCTTGGATAGCTCCTGGCTTGCACCTCTTGCGTGTGCTTGGCTGCATTCTCAGACCCACGCCAAGCATTCCAAAAGGAGGTGTGGGCCCATGAGCCACTTCTCCCTTCCACATTGAGTTCTGCCTGCTCATCTCTGTCTCAGCTGACTATCAGTGATGGCTGCCTCCCAACCACCATGTCTGACACACTCACACACCCACTCTTTCCGGACTGTTAGCAGGAAAAAATAATTTTTCTCTTTTTTTAGGGTCCCTTGGTACCCCTCCAAATTATAAATGTCCATGGGATGTCCAGGAGGCAGAGAGAATTTTCTTGGCAATTGTGAGGAGGTTGGGTTTTTTTGTAAGAGTCCAGGTTGCCAACTGATACCTGGCTCACCTGCCCTTCCCACCCCTAAAACCAGGACATGGTGTTAAGCCACCCACTCATTTGCAGAACATTGGTCCCCAAAAAGCTATTTGTTTGGATGAAAACCATTAGGGAATATGATTGTTGCTTTGGGATTGCTAATGAGTGACATTCACCCATGTGTGAAAGGTCCTGAGAAGTCCTTCAACAGGGTGATGAGGCTCGCCAGGAGTTCTATTGACCCAGCCCTCTTGCCCTATGATCCTTTTTCTGGCCTCTTACCATGCTGGGAGTGAGCATCTGATAGCCCTGTTTCCAACACAGGCCTTCTTCCCAGGCAACGCTAAGAAACACACCCAGCAGCCATCCTAGGAAATAGGCTTCTAGTCTTCATTTGTTGGCCTGAAGGAGAAAGAGCCCATGGCACCCTGATGTGTGTAGCTGAGACAGAGATGGGACATGGTTCTAGGGGAGATCTGGGAAGCCCAGTATGAATCACTTCCTAAAAATAAACAAATCAAAGGTGACCCTGCAAAGCAGGTTGTACTGCATTATTTGCACAAGGCTGCTGGACATCTGGACCTTTTTGGGAGCCCCCATCCCTCCTGTCTCCATAATTTAAGATAATCCTGTGGGGCTGAGGATCATAAGAATAATCCTCACATCTGTGTGGGCTTTTCAGCTTTTGAAAGCTCATTCATGGAATTATCTCATTAGTCCTGCTCGATGCCTAGGGCAGGGACTCAGGGACAATCATTGCCATTTAGCAGATAGGATGCTGAGTCTCAGAGAAAGAAAGTAACTGTCTCAAGGTCACACAGAAAGACAGACAGACACAGTTCCCCTGACACCCAGCCCAGGACTGTCCCATAAGTACAGTACCCTTAGAAGAATCCACTGAAACTCAGAAATAGACCCCCTTTGCCACAGAGCCAAAGCTCAGGACTGTGCCTGGCTTGAAGAAGTCATGGCCCTGTGTGAAAATAGGATGTAGATAGAAAGATGTGACGAACTATGTCCTTCATAATCAGATTTCCCAACTTCAAATTCAGATTCAGCTTCCTGGTCACCAGGTCTCCAACAATGTGATTGGTCCTCTGTTCCAGCTCCTCACCCATGAAGGGAATGATAACCCTATGGCCCATCATCTTCTTGGTAATGATGCTTCATCTTTTGAGAACTGTCCCTTGGCCAGCTCTACCGTGACTGCGTGACCCGGAACAGACATGGGATCCCACCAGATTGGTCAGGGACCTTCAATGAGACCCTGAGGTGAAAGAAGATCTTTCCTGGTGGGAGTGAAGATGACGGTGGGTGATTCTAACCTCATGAAGACAAGGTGTGATCTGAGATATGGGAGTCGATGTGCGGAAAGAAGCAGCAGGCAAGGGTTCTGGTGGCTCCTAGGGGCTTAGGCTTTCTTGAATGCAGAGCGAATAGACATTATCACCCTTGCTGCTCACTTTGAGAGTCCTGCCAAAACAGGTGGTGAGCCAAGGGACACTCCAAACAGCACTCAAGTGGAGAGGAAAGGCTTTCATGGACTCCAAGAAACTCAGGGCTCAACAGGGGAGAAAGACTAAAGTCCAGACCATGCATTTGGGCATAAGCGTGGAACGGTCCTCTCCATGTATTTGAATTGGGAATTCTAAATGCTTATCCCTAGTTAGGAAGGGTAGGGACACAGAGCTCAGGGACCCTGGCTTCCAGGCTGATGCTCTGTACCCTATGTTCCTCCTGCTTGTGTATATGGGGGGTGGGGGGCAGTGTGCACATGTATGTGGGGAGGCCAGAGGAGAATATTAGGTTTCTTGTTTTGATATTCTCCCCCCTTGTTTCATTTAAAAAAAAAGTGTGTGGGGGGGAGGGGCAGGTGTCTGAGAAGTCCAGAAGAGATGGGGGGCGAGAGGAGCAGGTGTCTGAGAAGTCCAGAAGAGAGCTTTACATTTCCTGGAGCTACAGTTGGAGGTGGTTTTATAAGCCTCTTGTGGGTGTTGGGAACTAGAATGGAGTCTTCTGAAAGAGCCATAAACACTCTTAACTACGGAACCATCTCTCCATCTCCACTTCCTTATTCCTTTGAGATGGAGTCCCTTACTGAACCTGAGCCTAGGCTGGCTGCTAGTCCAGACAGCCTCTTTTCTCTGTCTTCCACTTGCACTGGAGTTACAGGCGAGCGTGACCATGCCTAGCTTTTCTTGTGAGTTCTGGGGATCAGAACTCAGCTGCTTGTGACTGCAAGAGTGCTTACTCACCGAGCCATCCCCTGGCCCTGGTTTTCATGCTTTGAGAATAAGAGGCAAGCAGCTGAAGCTGATGCTAATGGGAGCAGGTTTGTCCTGTTGTCTGAGGCACTGCCATCTCCTAGTGAATGCTGTCCAGTAACAATTCAGAACTCTGTTTCTCCCACAGGCTTCCAGTTGCCCTCACCTAAGAAATCCAGCAAGGAGCAACTACCCTCGATTGCCAGAGGCATGAGCCTCAACCCATACATATGCTTGCTGCACTGGGTGTAATTCCTAACATATAAGAGAAACAACTAGGGTGGGGGCATGATCTGGCAACGAGCTCTGGTCTTCACACATTGTCCTTCTGGGACGGTCATCCTCTTGCCTTGGACTAAGAATTTCCTGAGCTTACAGATACCTAACAAGTTCCCCTAGCTTCCCCATGGGAACCATGTTCTTTTATACAAGTGTCTCACCTGCTCTTAAACCCTCTCTGTTCCTGTCCTGACTATAGGGCCTCTGCCTCTGTCCGTGGTTCTGAAATGTCTTCTGCTGTCCCAGGAGATAAGACTATCCAGTTATTCATTCAATAAATATCTTTAGTAAATAGTTCTGACTATACAGTGGCTTAACACTTAGTACCTTGAGTTTTATTCTTTATTATAGTTCTGTAGGATGTCTATATGATTTTCTGCAACTAATGCTCTGGCTTGCTTGACCTGGTTGGTCTAATATAGCCTCACTCTTAAGTCTGGTGATTGACAGCCCATTGTCTAGAGCAGTTTAGTCAGCCATCCCTGCAGTCTCTCCAGCACATTAGCTTGAGTCATTTGGATACAAGACATGAGACTCTAGGCTTTTGAGACGTGGTGACTTGAATAAGTTGCCCCCATAGTCTCCAGCATTTGAACACTTGATATCGAATTGAGGGTGCTGTTCTGGGGGTTTAGAGGGTATGGCTCTGTTTAAGGAAGTATGTCACTGGAAGGATGGGCTTTGAGATTTCAAAACCTCATGCCACTCCTAACCCTCTCTCTGCTTTTGCAGGATGTGAGCACCTCACCTTCTGTTTCAACCACCATGCCAGTCACTTCCCTGTCATGATAGACTTGTATCCCTCTAGAACTGTAAGCCCAAATAAACCGAATAGGCCAAAGTTGCCTTGGTAACAGAGTTTTATCACAGCAGCAGAAAATTAACTAATCCAAGAAAAAGTAAGCTAACAGATTCTTTCCTTTAAAAACAAAACTGTCGATGACATTTTATTTACTGAGTCTGTAGTGCGTGTGGGTGTGGGTGTGGGTGTGTGGGTGTGTGTGTGGGTGTGTGTGTGTGGGTGTACATGTTCCTCAGCATGTTTCCCCAATTTTCAGGGATCAGTGCTCTCCTTCTACCAGGTGGAACTCAGGTCATTAGGTTTGGTAGCAAGCACCTTTACACACTGAGCCATAGAGCCAGCCCTCAGAGGTTCTTTCCTTAGGTGTGTGACATATTTTCTAATGTCGATGACATATTTTCAGTTCAAATGAATGAACCTTGAGATGGTGTGGAAGGAACCAGCACACAGGTGGAGAGATGATTGCAGCCATCTTTTTAAAAAAATTTTTTTTTCATTTATCCTGCCTCGTCAACCCACCATATCCTACAAATGATAGGATGTCCCTCGGCTGAACCTGTAGCAGAATGGCTTCTCTCCTGAAAATGTTTGAGCCAAGAGTCCTCTTAGCCTCTGCCAAAACCACTTTCATAATTGCATCAGGATTGATCAAAAGTCTTCCAGCATCCATCCTTCACTCCTAGTTCTTGCTGAATCAGATTTTTTTTTCCTACTAAATAAGCAAATCCCCTTTTGAATCCCAAGGTTTCTCCGTAGTTATCAGCATCTGTGTGTGTTAGTTGTGCACGGCTGGGTAATGGATCTCCAGTTACCTTCCTGGATAAAAACAGAAAAGCTCCAGGGTGCCATCCTCTGCCCCCAAGTTCCCAGTAGGAATGAGAGCTTAAGAACTGCCTTCTGGGGGCCAGAGCCCAATGCCCAATAGTGAATGCGCATCATGTCTTCTTTGCTTCATGGAGAAAAAGTCTGGTATGGGGAGCATCTTGATCACATAGCAATAATTAAAACTCAGGTATTCATGGCTGATGTGATGGCTTGATGTGTAGAGGTTCTTGTCACCAACCTGACAAAACTGATTTCCATTCTTCAGAACTTAGATGGCAGAAGGAGAGATCTGATTACTGAAAATTGTCCTCTAACCCCACACATACAGTGTGGCACATGCATAGAGCTCTCTCACCACACACACACACACACACACACACACACACACACACATGCACACACATGCACAGAGAAGGAGAGAGAGAAATAAATGCAAATTTTTAAACTTAGACTTTTAAGTAAAATGCAAAGTCAAGGCTCTTTCCACAAAGCCCATCACTGTGGGGCTCCAGAACATTTTAACCCTGGGTCTTTAATTGCAGCTGGTTCTAGCTCCTGTGTGACCTTCAGGTGCTTCTGTGGTTGTATGTATATATATTGTGTTCATTGAGGACTACATGTTTGTGGGAACCCACGTGCACATGTATGAATACCCTAGACAAATTGCAACCTTGGGCATCATTCCTGGGTCATTGTCTAGCTAGTTCTTTTGAGATGTGTCTCTTTCCAGTCTGAAACTTACCAAGAGGGCTGTGTTGATTGGCCAATGAGCTCCAGAAATCTGCCTAACTCTGCCTTCACAGTGCTGAGATTACAAGTGTGTGCCTCCACATCTGGTCTTCTTTTCATGAGTTCTTGGGACTGACCTCAGGTCCTTGTGCTTACAAGGCAAACACATTACAGACCAAGCCATCTCCCCAGCCCATTTCATGTCTAAGTAGCTAGAGAAAATAACTAGGTTGACAATTAACAGTCATCACCTTTAGCAGTAACAGATAAATGATGTTGACCTTTTGGGGCCCATTTTCTATACTCGAGGTATTTGGATTTTCCACACACAGACTTACACAAAATAGAAGTCTAATGCTTGGTGTTACTCTGAAGATTGCCCAGAGAGAGAAACTGATTTTTCATTGACGCATGGTCAACAACAGGTAGATCATGCCACATCCAGTCCTGCCATTTTGGTTGTGTGGCCAAACCCTTCAGGAAGCCTATCAACTGCGTAAGCCTGAAGACAGACAGACTAACAAAAGACAGGCTAGTTTTGTTAGAATGTGAAGACTGGCACCGGGTCCTAGCCAGGCACTTCTTGCCAAGCCAAGTCCCTTGAGTCTTGTTGAGCCCTGTTTTCAGCATCTGTGTAATGGGGTAGAAGATTTCAGATCTAGGGGTTGAGTTTCATGTAGTGGCTGAGAGTTAAGGAGGCAAAAGGCACAAGTCCGACACAATCTAGGTCGTCAGCATGGATGTCCTGTGAAGATCTTCCAGGGTGGGGTGGGTGGTTCAGCTAGTAATGTGCTCGCAATGTGAATGTCAGGACATGAGTTCCATTCTAGCATCCAATAATCCAATAGATAGATAGATAGATAGATAGATAGATAGATAGATAGATAGATAGATAGATAGATAGATAGATAGGCAGGCACAGGCAGGCAGGCAGGCAGGCAGGCAGATATACCTGCCAGGTGACATAATTTATATTCTCAGAGCTTGGGAAGTAAAGGCAGGCAGATTCCCTGGGACTCACTGGCCAGCCAGCCTAGCTGAATTTATAAGTTTCAGACCATTGAGAGACCAGAAAGCAAGATGGAGTGTGCCTGAGAAACAACACTTGAGGTTGACCTCTGGGCTCCACATGCATGTGTATGTCTATGCTTGCACCCCTGCACCCTATGTGTACATATGTGCCAAAAGAAAAACCAACCCCACAGTATTTATTATTATCCCTTAATAACTATCTAAGAGTCAATAATAAGAAATACAGGAGAAGAAAGCCAACAACATTTGCTGGGGCTGTGATGGCTCACTGTTGTGGTAGCATGCAGAGCCTCCTATAACATGGGCTGGCTTCATCTCCCTAAAGCAGGACGAGAAGTCTTCAATGCCTTACATTGGTCCCTTAGTAAATATGTAAAGCAGGAGTGATGGAGCATCCATATATACCCCTCGTGCTCCAGGAGCCACACCCATGAAGAATGGCACCCTTGAGGTCTAGAACCAGACAAGCAACAGGTTCGAGCCCTGACCCATATCTGAATGTCTTGGGACCTTCAACTTCATTCTATAAACATCAGGGAGAGACTGCCTTGAACTGGATGAGGATGCATCACTGGGTGGATGGCCACTGTGAGCTATCAGCAACTAAGTAAAAGGGTGTTCCAGGGGCATGGCTCTCCTGAAAATGGGCACCAAGGACATCGTGTGTGTGTGTGTGTGTGTGTGTGTGTGTGTGTGTGTATGTGTGTGTATGTGGGTTTATGTGTGTAGGTGTATGTGTGTGTATGTCTATGTAGGTGTATGTGTATGTGTGTGTATGCATGTGGGTATATATGTATATGTGTATGAATGTGCATGCAGCTATATGTGTATGTGTATGTGAATATGCATGTGGGTATATGTGTGTGAATGTGTATATGTGTGTATATGTGTGTGTGTTTGTGTATGTTTGTACATGTATATGTATATGTATATGTGGGTATATGTGTGTATGTTCGTGTGTGTGTGTGCATGTGTATATAGGTTTATGTGTATGTGTGTGCATGTGTACATGTGTATATGTTTGTGTGTGTGCTTGTATGTGTGTATTTGTATGTATGTGTATGTATATGTGTGCATTTGTGTATGTGTATGTATGTGTGTGCATTTGTGTGTATGTGTATGTTTGTGTGTGTGTGTGTGTGTGTGTATGCATAAGTGTGCGGTGGTCAGAGGACAACTTTCAGAAATTCTTTCTTTCCTCTCACCACATGGGTCCCAGTCATTGAACTCAAGACATTAGACTTGGCACCAAGCTCCTGCTAAAATCATCTCAGCAACCCAATAAGGGGTGATCTCTCCAAGTGAGTAACGAGGTACTGTCCACAGCAGCCTGGCACACCAAACTTCTCCCAAGTCCAGCACTTGGATGGCATTCCATCTACCATGTCCCCAGCCGTGGATAACCTGCTCAGGAACAGCCTCAGGCTCCTGTCCCCTGGGTACCTGCTTCCCCTCCCCCCACCTACTGTTACAGCTTGTCACCTCCTGGGAAAACAAGACACACTCATCCACAGTGAGTCAGCAGACAGCGGTGGCATGCCTGTGAGCAAGGCAGGCGATCACACAGGAAAGCCCTGAATAGTCCAGAAGGCCAGTGCTCGCTAGGTTGTACCTCTCAGCAAGAGCCTGCCCTCAGGCTACAAACAGAGCCAGGACAATTTCAGATCAAACTCCCAAACACTGGGTTCAGGCCTTTGAACTAAAGAGATGGGGAGGAAAAGGGAGAGAGGACATCGCAGCTTTCTAAACCCCGAGGCTGTGCCCGGGGATGTTAAAAGTTCTAAGTCCATCAACTAAACAGAAAGCAAAAGAATATTTGAGAGAAAAGAATAAATCAGAAGTGTCTGGGTAAAATTGTCTTGTAGGAAACCTTTAATTTTTTTTCTATTTTTTTGTGTGTGGTATGTATGTGGGTGCACACATGCATGGTGCATATGTGGTCAGAGAAGTATATGTGTGGGTACACATATGCCACAGTGCATATGTGGTCAGAGGAGGAGTATATGTGTGTATGTGTGGGTGTTGGTTTTCTCATTCCACCCTTGTATGGGTCCTGAGGAACAAACTCAGGCCTGGTGGCAAGTGCCTTTACCCACTAAGCTGTCTTCCCAAGCCCGGAGCCTTTGCTTTTGAACTGGCACCGATCTTTCCATTTCATGCTGCATGCTCTCGGGAGGGTTCACTGTTCCATTTCTACGGAAGCACCTGCCTGTCCCCAGGATAGGAGCACCAGCAGACTCGGGGCCCTTATTGCAGAAGCTCCCCTGGGAGCTTGTTAGAAATACAGAACCTCGGACCCACCCCAGCCCGGCCAAGGGAGAATTTGCATTTAGCAAGGACCCAGGTGTTCCGGGTGCTCATGTGCTTGAGAAGTTGCATGAGCTCTGAGGAATGAGAGTTTCCCATGTGAGGTGCATTCGTCCTGATGGGAGTGGCCAAGTGGATACCAGTGTGAAGACATACCAGAGGAAACACTTGCTAGTTAATAATAGCTTTTTAACTGTAATGGCTGTGAATGGCAAATAGCATCATTCACAGAAATGGTAAATCAATATGAATTGCTCTGTGGGGGGGGGGTTCACAAGTGTGTGTGGTAGGTTCATCTGTGTGCGTGCGTGTGTGTGCATGTGTATGTATAGGTTCACATGTGTATGTGATTTTGTGTGTGTGTGTGTATGTGTGTATGTAGTTTTACATATGTGTGTGTAGGTTCACAGTGGGTATGGGTTCATGTGTGCGTGTATGTGTAGGTTCAAGTGGGGGTTTCACATGTGTGTGGGGGGGTGTCACATGTGTGGGTATGGAGTTCTGAGGACAACCTCAACTGTCCTTTGGGAGCTACCTTTTCTTTCTAGACTGTCTTTTGTTGATCTGGAATTCTACAACCCCCAGTTATCCTTGTCTCTGCCTCCCCAGTGCTGGGATTACAGTCTCTAGCCACCATGCCTGGTGCTTTTTATTCCTAAATTCTCAGGACTAAGTACACATGTGACCATCTGTCTGTGGATGAGCTGGATGCTTTCCTTAGGTAGGGGGTGGGGAGATGGGGAGTGCACAGCCAATCCACAGGTGAAGGGGCTTGCTGGAGGCCACAGCGAAGCTGCATAGATGTGCCAGGCTGTAGTTCTGCATGACACAAAGAGGCAGGCTATGACAACTGGAGTCAGTCCAAAGGATGTTTATTTGAGTTGCTTCCTGGGGGAGGTCCTTAGAGTAGCCAGGGAGGCCAGGCCAGCAACAGCTAGAATGTGCAGAGTCAGGTTTTCTCAGGACCTCACCAAAGGCAGGCATTCCTTCCAACCACGGAGTGCCGATCTCCCACAAGAGACTCTCTTACCTCATTCTCTTTTCACTGCCAGGGGTCAGGCACAGACTCTAGCTCCATTTAGTGAATCACTTGGCTCCCCTGGGAAAGGACAGGCACTTGGTCTAATAAAAGAAACCCTTCCCTCATGGCATGTTTGCTTCCGTGAGGATGGAGCCGGGAAGGAGGAGGGCTTCAGCCTGACTTGGTCCTCCTGGTGTTCAACTCCAGGTCAGAACCCTGAGGGACTCAGAGAAAAATGAACAGGGGGTGGGGGATGGGGATGAGCGGATGCTTTTTCCTCCCAACACTGGGGAGTGATGCCCAGGCAGGCTGCCTGTCCAGGAGCAGTCAGAGCAGAATCAGGGAACCTCCCTAGGCTTCCAAGGGAAATTCGTTTTTTCCTCCTCCTCCTCCTCCTC
>NW_022196906.1:55871007-55882312 GCF_008632895.1 Mastomys coucha | reverse complement strand
CCTCCTCTTCCTTTTCCTCCTCCTCCTTTTCTTCTTCTTCCTCTTCCTCTTTCTTTTTCTTTTTCTTTCTTTGCTTCTTTCTTTTCTTTTCTTTTCTTTTTCTTGAGACAGGGTTTCTCTGTGTAGCCCTGGCTGTCCTGGAACTTGCACTGTAAAAACGAGCTGGCCTTGAACTCAGAGTTCTGCCTGCCTCTGCCTCCCAAGTGCTGGGATTGAACGCATGCGCCACCACTACTCGGCTTCCTTCCTTCTTCTATTTTCTTTCCTCTTGTTTTATTTCTTCTGTTTAATTGAGACAACGTTTTTCTGTAGCTAGTCTACAACTCACAGTATCCTCCTGCATCAGCCTTCCAAGTGTAGGATGGCAAGCGTCCACCACCATGCCGAGCCGGAGGACATTTTCATCTACAACCTGTTAACATTTTGGACTGTCTCAGATCCCAAGGCTTCTCCTCTGGAGTCCAGGCAGGATAGAAGGCAAAACAGTCAGGCTGCCATCTCAGCAGGCTCAGACCATGAACTGTACTGCTCCTGTAGAGCTATGGCTCCAAGCCAAGTGAAGACAACCAAGATGTCAAGACAAATTCTTCTGTGGCCTCCTTCACTGACATCCCTACATGAATCAACACATACAAGTTCAGTGACTGTGGGGAGTTGGAATACTGCAGGTCAAGTACCTGGTTACCTA
Organism: Mastomys coucha; assembly: GCF_008632895.1. Lineage (NCBI taxonomy): Eukaryota > Metazoa > Chordata > Mammalia > Rodentia > Muridae > Mastomys > Mastomys coucha. The sequence goes on along the minus strand of NW_022196906.1, from coordinate 55,881,624 downwards.
AAATTATCTTAACCTACTATCTAGCCATTTACTTTTCCCTCTCTGTTTGATCTAATATCCTTGTGACTATTCATTTTCTTCCTACCTGTTCCAAAGCTGAGAATATCACCAGACAGCATCTGAGGTCCCACCTTCCTGTAGCCCTCCTCCCCCAGTTGATGTTCCCATCTATGTATTTGAAAATACCTTGGTTTATGACTTTCTTTGTTCTTTTAACAACTAAGATGAACTTCAGAAAACTTACCACATTATAATATTGTATTTGAGGTAACCAAAATCTGTGTTTCCAGACTGTGGCCACTCATAGTTGGCTCCAAAATAAACTTTCTCTTGTTCCCTGTAAGTTGAGAGCTATGTTTTTTGTGTTGACAACAGACTACTTGGTTTTTAGTGTAAGAGACTGGTCATATCAATGGCCTGGACAGACAGACAGACAGACAGACAGACAGACAGACAGGAAGGCAAGCTGGCAGGCAGACCTGTAGGCAGACAGACAGGCAGGCAGGCAAGCAGGTAGGCAGGCAGGCAGACAACAAGTGCAGACACACCATACACACACACACACACACACACACACACACACACACACACCAATAATATCCAGCCATTACCACTTGACCTTGAAGCTACTGCCACAAAAGTACTGGAGAATATTTCCCCACCCTAAGCTAGGTTGGGTTGATGCTGTCTTTGGCCTACAACACATGGCAGAAGTGGCATCACTGTATGTCATTTTCCAGCCTTGTGCCACTGTTCCTCCCATGAGTACCTGGTAGCAACTGCCAACATACTAGGGTGTAGTTGGGGAGTCAGGAGCTAATGGCCACCAGTCCCCACATGATGAGGTTGTCCCAATCCAACCAGCAACAGACACCTGGGGGAATCTGCAGGGCCTTCCAGGATGAACATCAAAGGTCAACAATGAGTCTTTCCCAGGAAGCCTGGGAAAGTGGAGGGAGTGCAGGCATCATCTGGGTGAGAAGTATAGAACTGGACTGCAGATACAACACTCAGCTCAGCCTAGGGAGCAGCCTACAGCTCTGCTATGCTGACACTCAGCCTGCTCAGCCTAGGGAGCAGCCTACAGCTCTGCTATGCTGACACTCAGCCTGCTCAGCCTAGGGAGCAGCCTACAGCTCTGCTATGCTGACAGCTCTAGCAGGATCATGGGATGAGGTGGCAGCTCTGGGTAGCATTGCTGACCCGGAACCACAGTGGATCCGGTTCAGCTTCCCAGAGCAGCCCCCGACGCATCCTCCCATGGATCCCTTCTGGGGAGCTGCCAGGCATGGCTTCCTGTGTCAACCAAGCAGAGGTAAGCAATTCATTTTCTGGGTCTGACTCTGGCTAAATAAATGACAGTGAGTGCTTCTGCTGGGGACAGAAAGTGCACCCAGGTCAGGCAGGCACAGAGAAGCACAGACAGAGCAGGGGGAGTGGGGAAGGCAGGGGAGGCAGGCAGGCACTGAAATCCTTGAGGCGCCCCCTCTTCTCTTCACAGGTGGGAAAACTAAGGCACAGAGAGGGACAGCCATATGCCTAGGGTCACATAGCTGTCCAGAGTAAGGCACTGAAGCAGAATGAGGAGCCCCAGCCTCACCAGAGTGCCTCTTGTGTTCCAAACTTACACAGCCCCTGAGTTCATTGGTTCTCAACCTGTGGGTCACGGCCATCAGGAAACACACATTTCCAATGATCTTAAGAACCGAGACGCGACTCAGTTCCAAAATTACCGTTATGAAGTAGCAATGAAAATTATTTTATGGTTGGGGAGGGGGATCACTACACCATGAAGAGCTGTGCTAAGGGTTACAGTGTTAGGAAGATGGAGAACCACTGCTCTCGTGTGAAGCAGAGACTTGAACTTCACCTCATTCTTAAACCATGGTCTCAACCATAGCTCAGCAGCATACCCCAGGAGACTGAACCCAAACTGCCCACTTCAGACCACAGCCAAGCCCACCTGACCACCATGGAGCACACCCCAGGAGACTGAACCCAAACTGCCCACTTCAGACCACAGCCAAGCCCACCGGACCACCACGGAGCACAGGCTTTCTTTTCCCTTCCTCTCATCTTCATCTCTGTTTCCCCGTGTCTCTTTACCACCGTTCCTCTGCAGACAGGAGTGTCTTTCAGTCCTGGATGTGTGTATGTATCTGTTTCTGCTGCTTTCTGAACAACAGAGGGACAGAGCTCGCACTGAGCGGGCAGATGGATGGATGGATGGATGGATGGATGGATGGATGGATGGATAGGAGACTGGCTCTATCCACAAACAGCAGACTTGGTAATGAGCAAGCACACCCCAGCTAAAGCTGTATGGCAGTCAAGTCTCACAGTCATTGATCCACAGCCCACCTGACACTCCCTCCCTGCAGCCTGTGCATTCCATTTCTGTCTTAACGCAAAGCTCCTTCCCCAGGGCTTGATGGCTTGCATCCAGCTTTATTGTTGATACAGATCTTTATCTACCCCAGGCTTATAACTGACATTTAAATTACTCTGCAAACAACCAATCAATATTTATGGATTCCTGGACCCATGCATTTGCCAGGCTCAGTGTCCTGAGCTTCTCCCTGGCCAAAGAAGCAGAAGACTCAAGGTCAGGGCTCTGTCTAATTAGAAACGGGGATGCTGGGCATGCCTCGAGGCAAAGGTCTGGAGTTCGAGTAGAGCCGCAGGTCCCTAGACTGTCTGAGTAGAGCAAGGTGATTTCCCACTGGAAAGCCAGTCTACCTCACAGCATTTGGTGGGTATCGCCTGTGTGTGCAGAGTAACATAACAAGCTTGAGAGAGCAACAGGGAGAACAAGATTAAAGACCTCATCCTGCAGAGGTTCTCCCTCTAGGGGCAGAAGAGACAGGCGTAGGTGACCACAGGCAGGCTACATGGTCCATGGGAGACAATGCAAAGAAGAGATAGCCCTATGACAACTTCCTGGAGGGCTTCCTGGAGGAGGAAGGCATAGCAGGAGAGAAGAGGGAGAGAGAGGGAGAGGGAGAGGGGGAGGAGGAAGGGGAGGGGGAGGGGGAGAGGGGAAGGGAGAGGGAAGAAATATACAGGGCCAAGTGAGATGGGACAGGCTTTAGGGATGGCAGAAAAGAGAAATACAGACCGTTAAACTGAAGTCTGATCCTGGGTGGCCCTGGATACAATTGGCAGCTTGTGGCTCTCCCTCTATAGATCAAGGGAATGAAGGAGGGCTTTGCAATCCAGAGCCGCCTTGTAGGAGCCATATGGACCTGAGGCAAGGGGGTTCTTCTAACAGTTGGCCTCACTCCCCAGGCACAGCCAGGCTATTTTTCACCCTCTATTTTAAAAAGTGTAGCCCTCACCTGCCTTGAGAAAAACAAAGAACGCCCAATGAATGCTTCCAGGGCCTCTTGGTGCCATGAGTTATAGCGGTGGCCTTCATCTTAGAGGCCAAACCGTTTATCACTCAAGTGAATTCAAGCTCTGGTTCCAGGAAAAACAACCTCTTGTCCTGGTGTCAGCAACAACATGGAGGACATCATCCAGCTGCACTCCCCAGCTTAACCACACAGTGGGGACCTTGGCTCCCCAGGAGCAGCACTCCCCAGCTTAACCACACAGTGGGGATCTTGGCTCCCCAGGGGCACCTGACTCCACAAGGTAAGGGGTGTAGTCTGCAGAAGCTAAGTTTCACTAATCACCCCACACCCCTACCCCTACCTCTCCCCCTACCCCTACCCAGCACATAGAGAGCTTTGTGCAAGGCCTAAGGCACTTGCTTGCAGGCCCCTCTGGGTTATCAGCTAGGATGGGGGATGGGCTCTTCTCAACAATACTGATTTATCCAGTAGGTTCAGCAGGTGTTTTAATTCCTTTTAAAATCAAGAGGGGGAAAAATGAATATGACCCACCTTGATGTTTATGCATCAATATGCCAATGCAGCTCTAAATCAAAATGATACACCTGAAAGCTGGGCGTGGCTCACTCTAAGACCCACCCAGCAGGCATGAGAACCTGAGTTCGGTCCCCAACACCCATGTAAAAGCCAGGCATGGGAGTTCCCAATCCCAGGGTTTGAGAGGCCAAGACAGGAAGATCCATGAAGCTCAGTGGCCAGCCAGGTTAGCTGAGTCGGTGAACTGTAGGTTCAGCAAGAAACCCTGCATTAAAAACCAAGGTGAAGAGAAAGACACCCTACATTGGCCTGGAACTCCTCTGACAGAAGAAACTTGATCAAGTCAAATCATTACTGTGTCATGTGACACAAAAAACAGGTCCAAACCTCAAAATTATATTCAAAGCACGTGATATACTTAGCAATCATGGCCTCAAGTAACCCTATATAGAAATAACCTGTAAAAAATTAAACATCTACCAAGGTAAAAACAAAATGTTTTTATGAGTGAATGAGTAGATATGTAAATTAAAATCTATGAATAATACTATGTATTTGAACTGTACAGGTATAGATTGGGCCTTGGTGAGACCCCTTTGGCCTATGCATTGTGGGTAATTAGAAGGGTCAGGTGTAGGGCCAGAGCACAGCTCCCTTATGAAACATCCGGACACCCAGCAGAGGACATCTTGCTCAAAGGTAGCACTAAAAGGGTCTCTCTGTGCATAAATGGGAGCTTGGGGGTTTTCACAAAGCTTTGAAACTTCAAACTTCAGTAGAACCCATATCCTAGTTTGTAATTAGACTCAGTGGAAATAATGTAGATTTATTCACTCAACAAAGATTAGCTAGGCTTTGACAATGTGCTTGGACCAAATACGCTGAACTGAAGGTGACAGAACACAGGTACATTTGAAAGAAAGAGAGAGAGAGAGAGAGAGAGAGAGAGAGAGAGAGAGAGGAGAAAAGGAAGGAAGGAAGGAAAGAAGGAAGGAAAGAAGAAAGAAAGAAAGAAAGAAAGAAAGAAAGAAAGAAAGAAAAAAAGAAAGAAAGAAAGAAAGAAAGAAAGAAAGAAAGAAAGAAAGAAAGAAAGAAAGAGAAAGAGGAGCCAACTGTCTAGAACTTTTCATTCTGGAAAGAAACTTATACATCATACATCACAGGCAGCTAAAGCCTTGTGACCCTGCTGGTCACTGCTGCATAATCAGGCCGTGCTGGGGCCAGGCTGAGAGCTCTCTAGGAAGGACAAGGTCAGGGCAGTGTGGTGCCCCTCACCAAGAATGAAGAAGACTGCTATCTGGGAGGAGCTACCACTTATTCCTCCCACCCAGTGCCTTGTTCTCTAGGGATCTCTGGGTGCACTCAGTTCTGTCAGAAGGACCTGACTTTGCACTCCAACCTCTTAGAGTTAAACATAACCTTAGACCACCTAGTCTGGCTGTTGGCAGTGTGGCACATGCGTGTATGTGAGCATGCACAAACAATGTGTGAATGTGTTTCTGTGACTATGAACATGTGAATAGAGGTCTGTGACAGCATGTAAATGTATGTTAATGAATTCGAGCACTGGCCTAGTGGAATACATGGGGAGGATGTGTGTGGCTCAGAGTGAATGTGTGTGTGTGTGTGTGTGTGTGTGACACAAGGATTGTGTCTCTGTGCTAGCTTCTGCCCTAGCCAGGCTGCCTTTGGCTCCTCCTCCCTCCCCTGCTGCTCCTCCCTCTTCTCTGGATGGAAGCTGCAGGAAGGGGCCAGATGGTCTCCCCTGACCTGCTATTTATCATCAGGCAAAAGCTTATTCAGTTTAATGCTCGTCGGCAATTCATTTAAAGGCTCTGTTTGTTTCTGCTGATGAGGGCTGTTAATTTGCACAGCGGTCTCATTAGGCCTAAACCACCAATTAATTCCTTTTGTTCTCATTAAATGGCTGATTCCTAAACATTCTGAGGACAACAATGGGCCGCCCAAGCCTAGCCTGGCGATGTGGGAGGGGACAGGGACAGAGTGGCATGAGAAGGGGGCTGGGATCAAGTCCCTAAGTCCCTGGTACAGCCATCCTGCCAACAGAGATCTACAAGGTCTTAACTGCCACAGCTAGGTCAAAGTCCAGGCCCTAAGGACCATCACTTGGAAGAGCCAGAGCAGCCCAAGAGAGTAATGGGTGGTACCCAAATAGAATGTGCTAGACAGAAGATCTGTGCTCAGGACAGGGTTGCTGTATCCAAGGGCCACAATCTATCAAAGGCCAACCCTCTGCCTGGTGGGCATCAGCAGGCCTTCTGAGGAGCCCTTGCCTCACAACAGCTTTGAGCTGTCTGCCTTTGTTCCATGGAGAGGCCAGACTATAGAAGCAGCCACCCGCAGGATGCCCAAGATGGGCACCCAGAAGCAGAGGTTGTGAGAGTGGGAGAGGTGGTCCTTAAGGTGCCCAGACAAGTTGATGCAGTAAGACTAGTTTAGGATGGTGGCATGTCTCCATCGTCCTTTTTCCAGAGCAGTAGAACTCATTGCTTACAACTCATGAAGGAGCTCTAGGGTGAGATCAGCCTGCATTTCTATCTCTATCTTAACAGATTGTCCCAAAAGCCTATATCCTTCCTTAAGGGCACCAAAGAAACTCTAGAGGTCTGATCCTGCCCCTGCTTCCATGGACCTCAAGCACCTGGCCCCACCTACTTTTTCTCCTATTAGGGCAATTATGCAATTGCTAAACTTATGGGGCATCAGGAGGATGGAGTGAGTGAGATGCCACACTGCAAATGCCATGGAAATTTCCAGTTAGGTACAGCTGCATCTATCCCAAGACTATTGCTTAACCCCATCTGTAAAATGGGAGCAGTACTGAACCTCCCTCACAGTGACCGGGTCAAGTGGAATGAGTCAAGGCTGAAGTGATGGACAGCTCTAGGCACTTGACAATGCCATTAGCACTGAGTATTGGTAGGCAGGCCTTACTCATGTTGACTACCTCCGTTCCTGGCCTCCCTCTCGCACATGTGATCTCCTTATCACTCCCTTCTCTCAATTAGCTCCCTTACACCCACAGAGTCACCAGAGTTAGTAAAAGTAGAGGACTTTAGATTTCAAAAAATGATCCTTTTAAGTCAATGTTTCTCAATATTGTGGAGATCATTTGTGTACTAAAGTACTAATATTTAAAACAGACATGGTGGCTCACACTTGTAATCCCAGAATTTAGAAGGTAGGAGCAGGAGGATCACCCAGGAGTCCAAGTCTAGCTTAGTCTACACGAGTAAGTTCCAGGACAGCCAGGGGTATATATTAGGACTCTATCTCACAAAAGCTAGTAAATAAATACATTTGAAATTTAATTGAGCTGTGTCATGTGTGATTTGGCAGTTGTCTGCTCAAAACACAGCTCTTCCTCTAGAGAGAATTGGTTGTTTATTCTGAGTTGACTGGCTTGGGAACATGGTAACAGGATATTTGTACTGACACGCTCCATCATAGAAGACATTGTGTGAGCTTTTCTAGTCATAGGACAGAATAAACTGATGAATCAATGAGTTTACCATCGAGGTAGAGACACCGAGTTATAACAAACTTGGAGGGAAACTTTGCTACCGATTCCAAATGTTATCTGAAGGCATTCTTAGACGTTAGATTGGTAGAAGATTGTGGTGTGCTCGGTTAATACAGCCCAGAAGGTTTACCCAGTGGTCACCAAGTTGCTAGGTCAGATCTGTCAGATCAAGAGGCTGGTGGTAACAAATGACTATAACAGAGCCTAAGATAATTTGGGGTTTGATCTGCAACATTCCAATCCTTTATACTGACAGGAGTTTTGTTCATTGGATAAGGACACAATCCTCAACATAAGCAGGGCTATTTTAAGGAAAGTCAGTCTTCCAGCTTTAGCCCCAGCCCATGAGTGTGGCAGGCTTCTACTCACCCTTCTAGGCTCAGGTGAAGTATAATCACCCCCCAAGAAGCTGTCTCTGATCTTCAGTTGATGTAGCTTTCTTGCTGGTGCTTCCATCCTGGATTCCAGGGTCTACATCCCCTGCTTACTGTGCCACCGTGTGTGGCCTGCATGTCTGCTCTTCTCTCTAGCCTCTGGGACCCTGAGAGGGTGGATAGGGAACTGAGGTTGGGTAAAGCACACAATACTTCTTTCCCCAAACCTGCTCTCATGAGCCTTCTTCTCTCTTCTTTTTCACTTTCAGGGATGCTGTACTCTGTAGAGCATGTCCCCAGTTTCAGGAACTCTTTTCTGCCTTTAACCCAAGATGAGGGTGGTAGATGAGATACCAGAACTTAAACAGTGCCTAGGAACTTCCACCCAACATCTTTATAATCCCTTCTTCGTGGCTGACAGAGTCCTGCCTGGGGCAGCTTTGTGTGCAGCTTTGAGATTACATTTTCCAGCATCTTAGTCACTAATTTATCACTGTGAAGAGACACAATGACCAAGACAACTCATAAAGTATGTAATTAAGAGTTATGTGTTGGCATAAGTTCATACCCCACTCCTGGTAACAATCTCTGTCTTAGTTTGGGTTACTATTGCTATGATGAAACACCATGACCAAAATCAAGTTAAGGAGAAAAGGGTTTCTTTGGCTAACACTTCCACACCCATAGTTCAAAAGTGAAGGAAGTCAGAACAGGTACTCAAACAGGGTGAGAACCGTGAAACAGGACATGATGCAGAGGCCATGGAGAAGTGATGTTTAGTGGCTTGCTTCTTTTTGTTATAGATCTGCATAGAGTGATAACTAATAAGTACATGACAGTCAGTACGAGGCTATCTTGAAATCTCCTCTGTCAATGTCATTGATCCAAAACTCTTCAATTTAACCGAAGGTAGATTTTTAGCACAGGGGCAAAAAGCGGCCATACTTTTTGCCAGAGTATCACAAAAATGGTTTCTAGGTCACTTATTAATATTTTTTCTCTCTGAAAATTCTTGATCTTGGCCCCCAGAGTTCTAATTGCCCTTAGTACTGTCTTCTATGCTCCTTGGATGGTCTATTAACCCCTGCTTAAAGCATCCAACTACTTTTCTAGTCCAAAGTCCCAAAGTCTTTCATATTCCTCCAACAAATAGCATGGTCAGCCCAGTCTTAGCAATATCCCACTCCTGGTACCAACTTCTGTCTTAGTCACTGGTCTATTGCTTTGAAGAGACACCATGGCAAAGGCAACTCTTACAAAGGAAAGCATGTAATTGGGGGCTTGCTTATAGTTACAAACATTAGCCCATTATAATCACAGAAAGATCATGGTGACAACTATGGTACTGGAGCAATAGCTGAGAGCTACATTCAATATAAAGGCAGAAAGACAGAGACACCAGACTTCATGGGTTTTTGAAATCTCAAATTCCACCCCCAGTGATACACCTTCTCCAACAAAGCTGCACCTCCTAATGCTTTCAAATAGTGCTACTCCCTGGTGACTAAGTATTTAAATATATGAACCTATGGGAAGCATTCTTATTTAAATCAACACACCCAACCTCCCTTGCAGCTAGGTAAGACAAAGTAACTGAGAGACTGAGAGAGAGAGAGAGAGAGAGAGAGAGTAAAGGAGTGTTTTAGTGGAATGTCAAGAAGGTTGAAAAACAGTGACTTTGGCTTTTTCTTGTTCCTCTTTTCTGCTTTCTGGAATGCAATGCAAATGTGCTGACTGGAGCTTCAGCAGCCATCTTTAGCTACAAGATTAGCCCTGGGTTAGAAAGCTTAACTTACTTTTGGAAGTCACCCTTTATACCACAAAGAGTTATAAAAACGTCAGAAATCTGACTTGAGTTAGCCTGCCACAGATTTACGATGTCAGCAGGATAGGGACTCCTGGGTCAGAAGCACAGGCTTCCCACTCTTGGTACACGGGCAGCATGAAGCTCAAGGCTAGGCCAGTTTGCACTAGTTTTCCTTGCCCTTTCATCCCAGGGGACCTTGAGCAATCAAGTAGATCCTGTTACACAAAGGAGTAAAGGTTGGGTTCCAGGTTTAGGACTCAGAGCTTGGAAACTCCTAAGCCTTTATAATGGAAGACTCTGCAAGTGTGACCTCCCACCATTGCCCGAGCAACATCTCATGTATATATATACATATATATATATATATATATATAGAGAGAGAGAGAGAGAGAGAGAGAGCATCTATGGATACTGTCCCTCAGTGATTACTCATGATTTCCTGAGTCATGGTGACTCCTGTGTATACAAGTTACCAGTTTTCAATGTCACAAGAAGCTTTATCCACAATGAGTCCAAAGTAAAAACCGACTGAATTCAGATGTGGAAAATAGCATTTTTTTCCTCAATGTAATCAGATGGACTTTAGGGGACATTCGCACAGGACTGAGGTTTACTGCTTGTCTGTTGGTGTGAACAGTTGCTTAGAAAAGTATTCCAATGGTGTCATTGCTGTCGATTTTTAAAATACAATGATTGCTGACCAATAAACAAATTAACTAATAAAAAAAGTATTCCATCAGCCAGGAGTGATAGTGCATCCCTTTAATTCCAGCACTCCAGGTGGATCTCTGTGAGTTCAAGGCCAGTAGGATCTATATAGCAAGCTCCATGGTATGACCTTGTCTCAAAAATCAAAACAAAACAAAACAAAAAGTCAAGAGTGTCCCACTTTAAGAAACAAGTAGAGCTGGGCAGTGATAGCGCACACCTTTAATCCCAGCACTTGGGAGGCAGAGATGGACTGATTTCTGAGTTTGAGGCCAGCCTGGTCTACAGAGTGAGTTCTAGGACAACCAGAGC
>NW_022196906.1:55869234-55870997 GCF_008632895.1 Mastomys coucha | reverse complement strand
AAAAAAAAAAAAAAAAAAGAAAAGAAACAAGTAGAAATAATTCAAGAAACTGTACTTTGGAGCTAGAGAGATTGATCAATGATTATGAGCTCTTACGCTTACTGTTCTTCTAATGGACCAAAGTTTAGTTCCCAGTACCCATGTGGGGCAACTCACAACCATCTGTAACTCCAGCTCCAGAGGAGCTGAGCCTCTAGTCTGCACCCAGACTGCATATGCTAACATACACACAATAATTAATAGTAATACATTAAAACCCTGCTTCTACTGTCTAGGTCTCCATGGACTGCTGTATTATTGACTCAACATGCCCTATATTTAAACATTCACTTTGAGAAGCTTTCCTCCACTGTGTAACTATCTGGGAGGTTATAAAGAAACCCCTCGCTTGGCTGTGACTGTGTGACTCAGACCCCTTTCCTACCGTTCTCTATCCAGGTGAGGAAGGAGGAGGCCTTTCCACATCTGACAGCAAGGCTAGAAGCCATGGATGGGAGCTGTGAACAGTCACCAGGCTCAGCCTCTTGTCTAGGAGGTTAACGGGGACATGATACAGAAGACACTGAGCATCTGGTAGCAGGGCTTATACGAGCCTACCCCACTGCCACTTACTCTCCTATAACTCCACCCTACAGGTAGCTGAACTCCTCTCTGACTGGCTTGAAGTGGAGAGCCATAAGCCACACCGCACAATCCAAACCCACTGTTTTCCCAGCAGTCTGGGAACCTTGGCAGAAGCCGCATGCTCACTCAGTATCAGCCCTTGGGAGGACTGCAAAGAAGTAAGCAAAGAGGGGCTGGAGAGATGACTCCGAGGATGCAGTGCCTGCCATGCAAGCCTAAAGACCGAACTTTGATACTCAGAACCCATCAATCAGGATATCAGGATCCTTGGGCCTGCTGACCAGCCAGCCTAGCTGACTCAGTCAGCTCCAGGCCAGTGAGAGACTCTGATTCCAAGCACCAAGGTAGGGGCTGATGAGATGTCTCTGTGGGCAAAGGCACTTGCTACCATGCCTGACTGCTTGAGTTCAATTCCTGGAACCCACACAGTAGGAGAAAATGGATTCAAGCAAGTTGTCCTCTGGCCTTTATACATGTGCTGAGACACGTTCATGTGCACTTGCAAACACACACACACACACACACACACGCCAGTGGAGCTGAGCCTCAGGACTAATGGTTTAGTAAAGGATTAAAATATTCTCAAGCCCCACTTCCACCACCAATGTGGAGAAGCCCATGGCAGAGGCTCAGCCAACTTTTGTCACCCGTTGATAGTCCTGAAGTCTCAGTCTGAGCCATTGAAGCTCATCCCAGGAAAGCAGGTGCCACCTGCTCACTCCATGTTCTAGGGTTATGGGTTCGAGTCTGTATGGTCCTTTCTTCTTCTTACCAGAATCATTGTTCTTTGGGGGCTTGGGGTGTGGGAGGGCGGGAGGGGGATGCTTTTGCTTATCAGCCCACTAAATGCTTGCTTTAGACTAAATGCTGCACTTTGTGGCAGCTCACCCAGGAATACTGTGAGAGCCAACGGTTGATTGGCCTGCCTCCTGTCATCACTGCCAGGCTCATTTCAACTTGCGTTTCCTTCCTATCTAGGGACAGCCATAATGGAAGTTCCTAGCAATAAAGCAATAATCTAGTGCCCACAGCTCCCAAAAAAAATCTCCATTGCTTTTGGTTTCTTCTCTGTTTGTCTCTCTCCTTCTCCCTCTCCCTCTTCCTCTCCTTCTCCCCCCTTTCTCTCTCTCTCTCTCTCT
>NW_022196906.1:55833377-55869178 GCF_008632895.1 Mastomys coucha | reverse complement strand
TCTCTCTCTCTCTCTCTCTCTCTCCCTCTCCCTCTCTCTCTCTCTCTCTCTGAGATCTCATGTATCTCACATGCATTAATCTTAAACTCACTATGTAGAGAAGGATGAGGTTAAACTGATCATCCTGAATCCATCTCCCAAGTGCTGGGATCACAGCATGTTCCTGATTTATGCATTGCTGGGAATCAAACCCAGGGCTTCATGAATGCTAGGCAAGCACTCTACCAATTGAGCTGTATCCCCAGCAATTCCCTCCCTCAGAGCCCTTCTCACTGGCTTTCTCTGAATTTTGGAGACCTTCCTAACTTCAAGAGGACACACAGCATGAAAGGTTTCTTTGTCTCCTGAACTGCCAGCTGCCCCTCCTCCAAACAGTGTGTCTGTTTGCTCAGTCAACAAGCCGCTACTGTGCCTGCTGAGGGTCAAGCCCAGTGTTAAGTCCTTCATGGATGTTGTTGCATATAATCTGATCTAATCCTCAGATGAAAGAGGTTTTATTATCACTCTGTTGCAGACGAGAAGCAGAGGTCTGCAGAGGCGGGGAGTGAGGACTGCTCAAGGTGAGGCAGCTCATGGCAACAGAGACGACAGGGTCACCATGCAGTGTCATTCCAAAGCTACCAGCTATGCCCAGCAGCCCACATTGGGTCTGCTCCCCTGTGTCCTGGCTATGCCTGACACACTACCTATGGTCATGGGACAGAATCACGCTATCCTACAGCTATCCTTCAGCCTCCAACGTGGTCCGCAATAGTGGCCATGGCCTCAAGTGATGGATAAACACAAATGCAGGTCTCCTTGCAGTCCGCCAGATCTCCACTCTAGTGGCCTTCTGTTCTCTGAGATGCACCAGCTAATCCTTAGGTCAGGGCACATGCCTCCTTTCAAATACATCCACTCTCCAGGAATCATTTGCTATGACTTCAAGGTGAGCAGTAGCCATGTCCATGGGTGGGTTTAACCAGCCACCACTGTGGGCCTTCCTACTCTGTAGTTAGCATTTGGCCTCAGCTTCCTGCCTGAGACTCCCTGAGCCATATAAACAAGGCAGCTACTTCATGGATCTAGTTTCTGGTGCTCCTCTGCCACATCTCCAGCTGCTGCACTCCTCAGACTTCTGGTCACACTGCTTCCAGACATTCCAGGCAACCTCATGCCCCAGGGCCCTTGTACTTGTGCTTGTCTGGAGTGCTTCTCCTCTATGTACTTGCTCCTTTCTCCGGATCCCTCCAGTCTGTTCTTATACGCATCACTTCACGGAAGCTTAGCCTCTTTGACTGCTCAGGCTGCTGGAGCAAAGCACAGAAGACTGACCAAGAGGATAGGTGGTTCACTGAGCATCACACATCTCCCTCCCTGAGTTTGGGGCTGATGGTGAGCTGGACGATTGGCACAGGTCTGGGGAATTGATTTCACTAGCATCAAATGTCTGTGCTTCTTTATGAGGGACACGTGAGCATTTATTGGGCGTGAGACTTGAAGCTAGACAGAAGGCTGCAGGATGTCCCTTGGGTGTGCTGAGTCACTGCGCAGGCCATCTTGCAGGTGGGAGGAGCCAGGAAGGGAAGGGGCACGGCAGATATAGTGGGTGTGGGGTGGTATCTTAGGGTCTGGAGGCCATTAGCATCAGTGTAAGGGGCCCATCATCCACTCTGGCAGCCGTAGTCCCCTCTTGGTCTCTCAATCCCTTCCACATTCTCTGGGAGGCTCTCATGGGAAACCATCTCCGGAAATGGCACCCACAGCAACTGTGTTGGAATCTAAGACACTGCCAATCTCCAAGTTCCGGCTTTCTCCTCTGATGCCCCCTGGTAGATGACATGTGGATCAGGCACAGGCTTCCTTGTATCTGTCTGGTGCTCCCATCAGATTCTGCCAACCCTGGCCTAACATGAAACTTGAATTCAGAACTGGGCTGAGAACAGGGAAAGACAACCTGAAGGCTCCTGCTTTGTTGGCAAGCAACAGGCGTCAAGGCTGCCTCTCCTGCCTCTCCCCCGCAGCAACTGCGGCATCAAGGACATTTCTAATGTATAGCTCCCTTTCTCCAGACCACCTAGCAACTCTAACAGCCACCGAGTGCTTTGTGATGAACCCCTGTCCGAGCAAACAGCTAAGTGGAATTTTCCATTGACAACCAACTCCCGTTTGATTTCTTCATTGGACACCACTGTCTCTCAGGGCCTTTCTGTCAACAGACTGCTTGTCACTATTGAATATCAAGGGCTGCCTGTGATTCTGCACACAGTAGGTACACAGAAAACAGTAGTGATGTGCCAGGTGAGAATCATTTCGGGACCTTGTCGGTGCTTCTGAGAGAAACCTGGAGGAAAGGGCTGTGGGTAGAACTCTGTGTGATACGCGTGTCCTGGGAGCCTTGCATCCCAGGGGCAGCTGGAAAGCAAGCGTGTGCTTCCCAGCCTTTAAGGTTTTCTTTTGTTTCCATTTTCTCTGTCTACCTGACTTTCTCAAGTGGCAGGTGATGGAGAAAAGAAGAGGGATCAGCAGTCCATCTCCTCCCTCAAGGGAGTCTTTCAAGTCCACACACTCACACAATCCTGCAGGGCCCCCAATTGTTTCACAGCAAGGCAAACCCAACCACGAGGCAAATTAGCTATATTGATTTGCAATTAGAAGAATCAATTAAGAAAAAATATCACGACCGTTCCTAATCCTTGCATAAAATTCAGTTCTGTGGAGAGTTCCCAGGTGGTCAGGCTTTCCCTGGTCCCTCTTGGCAGCTTCATCTTAGAGAACAAACCCTCTTTCCTTGCCATCCTGAAGTTGGGAAGAGTGGAGGGAGGTGACCTGGAAGAGTACAGGTGTCCCCTCTGGAGTGGCCTCTAGGCCAAGTCCTCTAGGCTCATGAGGAATGATTCAGTCTTGCTCTCACTGGTTAGGGCACAACCACAGGCCTGAAGAGGTTCCCCAAGTGTTCCTGAGCATCAACAGGGGTATCCCACACTCAAGAGCAAGAGCAAGCACTTCCAGGTACCACAGCAATCCCTCCCATTCCTGCCATGTGTACCTCATCCAACCTTAAGTTCAGCCCTACTGAGGTATACTTAGACTCAACCTGTGCTCCCAGCCTTCCGGAACTCTGGAAGCCCAGGAGCATATTCAGAGCCTTCTCTTGCCTTGAGCAAGGCCTTTGGGCAGATGGGGAAACCATCAGTGAGTTGCTTGTGCTGGAAGACAAGGACTGCCCCAAAGCATACTTCAAAGCAGAGACCCTGGGCATCAGGCTTCCCTATTTACCAGGCTTCATCTCCAGCACTCCAGCAACCTAGATGGCACGTGCCTATAATCCAAGCACTTTCGAAGTGGAAGCAGGAGGACCAAGAATTCAAGTTCAAGTTTGAGGCCAGCTTGGGATGGGCCTCTTTGCTTTGAAAGCTAACCATTCACTAAGCAAGGCTTCATACTATTTAGGGTATGGTTCACCTCTTACCCTCTGGAGACTCCGTAGCCCCTGTTTTGCTCATACTTTTTTTTTTATTTTCTGCCAGCCTGTTACTGGTCCCTCTAGACAAGTTGTTTTCAACTTGTGGGTCACAACCCCTTTGGGGGTCAAACAACCATTTCACAAGGGTTGCCTAAGGCCATCAGAAAGATATTTACACTACAATTCATAACAGAAGCAAAATTACAGTTATTAGATAGTGATGAAAACAACTTTGTGGTTGGGCGAATCACCACAACTGTATTAAAGGGTCACAGCATCAGGAAGGTTGAAAACTGATCTAGATTCTAATGGTGAGCTGTCATGTAGGCTCAGAGGAGGACCCCTTAGAAGAAGCACTCCAACTCTCACGTTTGGTCAGAATGTTCTCCCTTCCAGAGACCCTCTCACTGCACAGAACCACAGGGATACTGCCAAGTCTACCAGTCATTATCCAGATCAGGCCGGGTCAGAGGAAGGATGGGCCAGTGGATCTCATCTCAGCTGGTTCAGTTACTGCAGGACACTATCGGTGACCTTCAGTTGCTCTTCTCTGTCATCCTCAGGAGGCTGACTTTGGTCCTCAGCTAAGCAACCTTCACACTTGGAAGATGGCTGCTGTAGCTCCAGGTATCACCCAGTACTGCCGAAGGGCATAAGCAAGAGTCCCTTCTTGTCGAGACACATTTTCCCAGAAACTCCAGCAGGTGGTTTGTTTGATTCGTTTTATTTTGTTACTTTGGAGGAGTGTATCACCTGGTTTGTCCGTTCCCATCACTGCTGGTTTGGATCGAGCACTAGTCCCTGCCTGTGCTGGTAGGGGCAACCAACTCCTGCCCCTGTGTTCTCCTGAGGTCTTCTGACACAAAAAGAGCAGAGACAACAGTCCTGGGCAAGCATGGGTGAAAACAAGGCGCCTGCCCATAGCTTACAAGAGAGACAGGAAATATGCCAAGGCTTACTTCATGGAGGTCAGAGCCTGCTCCCGGGATACATGGCCACAGAACGTAGCTCTCATCGAACATCCTGCTCTGTCCACTGGTGATAGGACAGTGAGGTAGGGGCAGGAAACAAGACTGAGACCCTGCCAACCAGAGGTAAGACTTCAAAGGACAGCGGAGCTGTTCACAGTCCTTGCAGACTCTACTGGGGGGTGGAGACTCCGCTCCCAAGGAACGTCCGAAGTTACCGTACTAACACATTTCACCCTCGGGGACTGCGGGAGCCTCCTCAAGTGTGTGCTTCACCACCTTACATCTGTATTCCTCTACCCTCCAGGGAGACTGCGAACAGGACAGTTTATACTGTCCTCTGCTACAAAAACACCTGACCCAGCAGCCATTAACAGAGTCACAATCAATTTCTCCAGAATGTTCTCCATTGCCAGTGAACTTAACAGAGACACAGAGTCGGTCTTTTGTCTTTGTTTTTGTTTTTCATTATGAAGGAAAGGGAAGGGGCATTTGGGTAGGTAGCAAAAGAAGAAAGGCTGGCCTATTCTAGATCAGGTCCCATGGAAAGGCTACTCTCGGAGGTGGTCAGGAGTCTGCAGCACGCCCACCATATGGTAGGGAATCAGCCAGAGAGAGAAGGTGGGGCTAATTAGGCAAGTGGCCATGATGAATGCCTTATCTCAGTAATACAACAGGGAGGGTGGGCGGCAGCCACTGCATAAACGTTATTGAGGATCAGCTTGGGGCTGGTGACGATAGGGAAGACCAGGGAGCAAAGGCAGGCTCAGGGAGCAGTGGGGTGCAGGAACCACAAGCCTAACTAATAACAGCATTGGCTTTCCCTTGCTGAACCAGAAACCTCTGAAATGTCACCTTGTTCCCACTGCCTCCATGTCCCAAGATTGTAGGCAGACTGGGTACAGTACACACTTCCTGTATCCCTAGGGGAGGTCCCCTCATAGGGCTGCTTCCTCCATAGAAGAAAGGCCTGTCATGCTGGGGTATCTTCTCTATGGAGGAGGGCAAATGAGGCTGCAGTGAGCTGTGCATGGATCTCAGTGGGGCCATTCTCCCTGGAGCTGTGGCAGAGTGATGTGCTCTGGAGGCCAGCCCTGGCAGTGACTTTTGAAGGTCTCTCCTGGGCAGCCAGCTGTCCTCATGAAGTTGTAGCGGAGGGAGGTGGGGGAGTCCATTTCTCCAGGGCCCACCGGCAGAAAGGTTTCTTGGAATAGAAACAGGCAGTTTGGCTCTGATAGCTCCCAACTGCCCTGAGTGCCCATCAAGATGTGCATGGCCTCACCAAACCTGCTCCCGTCCCTGAGCAAGGGGGCTGTGCGAGGTAGTGTTCTCATCAGACTATCCATTCTCAGGCCTTTGGTGCTGAATTCAAGCGGACAGAAACAGATCCACAACAGCCAGACTGGGGTACAGATGGTGGGATGGGAGGCTCATTGGGGTGGTACCCCTAGATTTCTTTCTTTGATTCTCTTTAGATTGTTGCCTGGCAACTCAAGCAGAGATTACCCCATGCCCTGCCTGTGCATACTTTCATTCACTCACAATCTTAACCAGCCAAAGACTTGGTCACAGACTTGGTGCTTGGTGTAGGGGGCCAGACATGCTTTCTAGCCCCAGGGATCTGACTTGAGGAAGGCTACAGAGGGAACAGCATCTGATCTGTAGGGGCTGAGACGGACTCTAACCTTACATTTTCCCAGCTGTGGCACCCAGGATGAGCCCGTTAGCCCCAAGTCTTTCTATCTGGACAGTGAGAGCCATGTTTGTGTCAGCACTTGGAAAAAAAAAAAAACACTTGAACAAAAGAGCTTAGGACCATAGCCTTAGCCAAATGCCTTGGGCAGGAAGAGTTTGAAGATTCAAATCTCTCAGGACTCCAGAAATGGAGAAAAGGAGCGTGCTCTAGAACAGCACCTTGGGGTAAACTCATACATCTCTGCATATGCAATCCGCAGAGCAAAGACATAACACAGCTGCTCGGCAGTTTTATCAGAGCCGTCTGTGCCTAGTGTTGGGGAATTTGGGACAGCAGAGCAGGGTACTCTGGAGAATAACAACTGCGGCTGCAGAGTGCTGAAGTCTTGTGGATTCAAAAGTGTTTTCAAAAGTGAGATCCGTGGTGATCCTTGCCTTGGGGAGAGGCTAGGAGACCACAGAGGTTAATTCACGGCTCTTGAATTGAGTGCACAGAGGTTCACAGGCAAAGATTGGCCCTGGGAAAGTCAGGATTCAGCCTCAGCTTAGACACTGAGGAAGGAGGTGGAGATGCTCATGGGGCCTCTGTGGGGATGCTCATGGGGCCTCTGGAACACCTTGCTGGTCATCTTCATATAACCTGGAACAAAGAAACAAATTATTTCCAAGATCTGCTTACACACAGCTGGAGACAGCAAACTCCCAAACTTACCCACTGAGCTTCGAACATATGTGTATGTAGGGTCCCACCAGTGTCTAACTCCCTGGTACCCACAAGAAGTGAAGACACAGTGGTCCAGACCCAAGGACTGAAAACAACCCTTAGCCCCCTATGATACCCCTGTTCAGAGAGCTTCAGCCTGCTCTTGCTTTCTCACTAGGAGTCAACAGGTCTTCTGGGGGCAGTATCCAGTTGGGCCTGTTGCTGTCAATAGCTTGGCTTCTTCCTGATGAGGTCCGCACAGGAAAGCAAGTTTCCTAGCCCAGGACTCAGAGCCACCCCAGTTCAGACTTGAGATCCCTTTCTCATAAGGCAGATGCTTTTCTACCGGAGTTTTCAACCCACTGTGGCCTTGAAGGAATTGCGAGTCCCATCAGCATTCTGGGTCAATGAATTTCGATTAGCTGACTGTAGGTTGGAAACATGCAGGAGAAGAAATTGCCTCCCTATCGAACACATGCAGACGTTTTTCTTGCCATTGCTCCTCAAAATATACTGTACCACTTTGATCTGGGGACATTTATATTGAATTCTAATGGGCATCACAGAGAGACAGTTTAAAGGATAGGAGGATGTCAGTGTGAGCAGATACAGCGCACGCCATGTTATTTGAGAACTTCAGCATTCTGGACCTGGGTGTGAGTACATAAGACAATGTCGGCCTTCTGGGTGCTCAAGGAAGCTGGAGCTGACCTGATAGCCTCTGTCCCCAAGAGACCTGCTGGATCCCTAAAGAAAGTCCACCATCACTACCCCATCACTCCATGAAGAAATCTGCATGCCTGAGATAAGCCTTGAAAGCTGCTACTGGGCTGGTCTCTACAGAGCCTCGAGGGCACCTACCCGGAACTCTCATGCCTTCTTCCCACTTATTCTAGCCACTGTTAATTTCCTTTGAAGAACATAGGGTCCAAAAAACAAAGAGCATAAGGTCATCCACCCGCCCACTCCACCCCTACCCCCCAGTTTAGCTGGGCTCCTACATGTAGGGACACAGAAATTGCATGCTGTTCCTTGTCTGCTGTCTGTTCTTGCCACCTAGAGACACGGCTGTGCTGGGCATAGTCCTCCTTTCTGTGGTCATCTATCCCCTAGTGCAACAGTCCCATTCATGTAGTCCCAGAGACCCCCAAAGCCCAACCTCAGACTTCAACTTGCTCATGGGGCAGGATGCACTCAGAGCTCCAAGCATAAGATGTGGCTTCTGGCCATCTGTCCAAGGAGAGATGGATCGCTGAAGGACAAGTCAGATTCACAGTGGGGTGGTGAACCAGGAGTCCAAGTCTGAACTCTGATCACATCAAGCATTAGCCCTGTTCATCTCTTCTCTTCAGCCCTTCTGTTCCTCGTCTGTGGGTAGAGATGATAATGGTGTTTACTTCAAAGGGCTGGTGTGAAGCTTGAACATCAAACAAGATCGTTGATTTAACAGCAAAGATGCATTGAACACTCGTTGCATTGACGGCACATTCATATGCTTTGGGTGGATTGCTGGGCCAACAGACTGGGCCTTTGCTGAATCTACATTGGGCAAATCCAAGCTCAAGTACCCAATAAAACCAAATACAATGTAAAGGACTTGGCTTAATAATTAAGAGATCCTATTAGCTACCTTAGGTGTGGACATGCTTAACACTGATTTGTTAAAGCACGGCTATGCATCAGCATCTGCTAGTCATTCATGGGTTTCATGAGCATTAACTGGATTTAAAATTGCCTGAAACCAAATGTGTGTACAGATGCCTGGTACCAGAAACCCCTTATACAACACTGTATAGAAGGCATTCTCCCCAGTCCTCCGCTGAGGAAAGTAGTTTTGGAGAGGTTAGGTAACAGACACTTGACCCCAAGGCAGGCTCCCCTCAAGCATGTGTTCCAATACAGGGTGATGCTGCTCCTCATTAACTCAGAGGGGAATGGGAAAAGGCTATGCAAATCCTAGATCCTGGACAGGATCGAGGAGCTACTGCGACTCCCTGCTCTACTGTCCATCTGGTCCTTTAGCAGGACACAGCAGAGAAACCAGTGACAGGAACCAAGGAGACAATTGCATGGGAATCCAAAGGAGGACCTGGCCTCCCATGGCATGGTGGGGAGGACATTTGATAGGCACAGGTGCCATCCCACTGGCTGATGCTGTGTCCAGGTTCACTAATAGCTTAGAGATGAAGCATCGCTGGAAAGCCTCTATTGTTCTGGGAACAGTCATTAGCTGGTTACTCTTTCTGTTGTCACGAGGCCAGTTTATCCCCTACATGCTGCATCTGCTCTCTAGGAGCCATGGACCTTAGAGAAAGGCAAACTCAGTGCTGAATGCCAGCATGGCAACCTCAGATGGGCCCTCTAATCTCACTGCCTACAGTGTTGTCAGAATGGGAGGTGACATCTGCATAGTCCAACAAGACTAGCCCAGAGTCATCATTCCATGATGGTAAGAGACAAGGACAAGATGCCTCAGAGGGCATGGTCAGAGAGAAGCCCTTTGTGACACTGCTTACAGGTGCAGCCAGCCTGCAAGGAGCAGAGATGACACCTAATTCAACCAATTAGGAGAATTTCCCATAAAAATTTAATTCTCCAATAAAATAACAGTGCAAAATGAAATAGGTGAAGCATTTTTTAAACTGTAAATTAATGATCTATAGTTATAGCCATAATAACAATAATAGCTACCAATTACAGAATATGGAAGGCTGAATCTGGGCCAGGAACTAAGTGTGGGAAGCTCTGGACTTCTGAGATTGGAACACTCAGTGACACTGGCAGGCAGGAGGTAAGCCTCAGAAGGGCAGTGGCTTGCTCATGACTCACAGGCACGGTGTGGCAACACTAGCCTTCCTCAGTCCTACCTTTCCAAACATCCTGAGGAAAATGTAAAGAAAATCAGCCTGCTCCCAAATGAAATAGAGT
Organism: Mastomys coucha; assembly: GCF_008632895.1. NCBI lineage: Eukaryota > Metazoa > Chordata > Mammalia > Rodentia > Muridae > Mastomys > Mastomys coucha. Next base: position 55,859,439 of record NW_022196906.1, on the reverse strand, counting down.
CAGGCCCTTTACCCCTGTTTCCTGATACTGGCTCTGCTTCTGCGCCAGGATCACCTTCAACTCCTTCCCCTCCTGGGTCAGAGTGAGAAAAGACTCAGCCCCTCTGAGGACTGGGGCTTGTGAACCCTGGAGCAAAGTTATCAGGTTTAAACCTTAAACTGTGTCTACCTCAGTGTGGTTTTGGGAGAGCTCATTGGCCTCTCTATGCCTCTACCTGTGTACATGCATATTCATGTGTGTGCACAAGCACACACACATAGAGAGGAGTTACACATGCATGTTTGTGCACATGCATGTGGAGGTCAGAGGGCAATATCAGCTGTCATTTCTCCGGTGTCTTTTTTTTTTTTTAAATTATTTCTTGCTGGCCTGAAGCTCACTAAGGAGGATAGGCCGACCGACCAACAAGCCCCAAGTTTGTGCCTGTCTGCACCTCCCCGGGGCTGGGATTGCATGAATGTTTCACGGCAGCTGATGCTCACTCTCAGCCATGGCTTTAAGGATTCCTCCAACAAGAAAGATGAAAGGTGAGCTAAACCCTGCTCAGAGCCATGCCCTACACTGAGCTCTTAAATGCATCAATGCCAAAAAGTTGCTCCTCAGACATGTTGAGTGGCACACAATAGTTGTTCAATAAATGTCAGGATCTCTGAACACAGAAATTGCCTCTTACTTTGGTGGACACTATAGAACGACAAGCTTGGAAGGTGTGGGTCAGCCAGTGGGTAACTACAGTTCCAAATAAAAAGTCTGCCCTCGTAGGAGTAAGAATGAAAATCAGTGAGGGGCATCTCTGGGACTAGCTGGAGACCTGGGATGGAGGAGATTATGGGAAGTCTATGGGGGTGACCCTAGCTGAGATTCCTATCAGAGGGGGATATAGAGACTGGAAGCCAGGCAGGACTTCCAGGGGAGGGAGGGGGACATCAACCCACTCACAAAACCTTCAACCCAAAATTTGTCCTGCCTACAAGATGGAGCAGAGACTGAGAGAATGGCCAACCAATGACTGGCCCAACTTGAGATCCATCTCCTGTGAGAAAGCCAATACCTGACACTATTAATAATACTCTGCTATGCTTGAGGACAGAACCTAGCATAATGTCTCCTGGGAGGTTTCATTCAGCAGGGGATGAAGGCAGATACAGAGACCCACAGATAAACATCAGGTGGAGCTTGGGGACTCTTGTGGAAGAGTGGAGAAAAGGATTGCCTGAGCTGGAAGGGTCAAGGACACTATACCACAAGAAGACCTACAGAGTCAACTAACCTGGGCCCATGGGGGAGCACAGAGACTGACCCACAAACCAAAAAGCAGGCAGGGGCTGGACCTAGACACCCCACACATTTGTAGCAGATGTGCAGCTTGGTCTTCATGAGGGTCCTCTAACAAGTGAAGCAGGGGCTGACTCTGACTCTGTTGCCTTTCCTTTGAATCCCTTTCCCCTAGCTGGGCTGCCTGGCTGGGCCTCAATGGGAGAGGATGTGCTTAGTCCTGCTGCAACTAGATGTCCCAGGGTGGGGTGGTACCCAAAAGGGGCTTCCCCGTCTCTGAGGACAAATGGGGAAGTGGGGGAGGGATTTGTAAGGGTGGGACTGGGAGGAGAGAAGGGAGGAGGGAGTGTGATTAGGATGTAAAGTGAAAATAATATATGGAAAGAATAAAAGTCTGCCCTCAACAATATATCTGATCCTTTTCACAGTGCTGGGGATGGACTGAGCCCAGGCATTGTGGGTGCTAGCCACTGCACTACTGAGCTACATCTCTGGCACTTGGCTTTTTGAGACAAGATCTCATTATGTAGCTAAGACTAGCTTGGGTTCTTAACCCTTCCTTCCTCCCTGGTTCTAGCATACCACCATACCTGGGTGTTTCTTAAAGAAAATGAAATTGGTCTCTGTCTCTCTGCTGGGTTTTTTTGGGGGCTGGGGGTGGGGGTTGTTGTTTATTTGTTTGTTTGTTTTTGAGACAGGGTTTCTCTGTGTAGCCCTGGCTGTCCTGGAACTCACTCTGTAGACCAGGCTTCAACAGAAATCCACCTGTCTCTGCCTCCTAAGTGCTGGGATTAAAGGTGTGTGCCACCACTGCCCAGCTAATGACAGTTCAAGACTGCTGGGAGCCATCAGGCAGGAGCTGGGACTTGAACCGGGGTTCTTTGGATCTAGTCATCAATCTTGCCTGCTAAGCCACAACTCTGGCATTTTTAAAGGAGCCATTTTTAAAGGTTACCCACTGTCTGATCCACACCTCCCAGCGTTGTCATTCTTGTGGTAGCCCTCAAGTCCCATCTTCTCAAGCCTTGATGCTCAGCGCTCGCCTGCCTCCTATCCAGCCAGTTCTCAGCTTCTGTAGCTACCCCTTTAAATGCTCACCCATCTCAGGCTTTCCTCTCTTTAGTCCGTAACTGTGACAAGTCCCACCACTTTTTCCAATCAGTCTCCTGTCCCAGCCTCAGTTGCTGCTCAGCAAACACACACGCACTCAAGCACGCATGCATGCACGCGCCACTGCAACCCTTCCACTCTGAGGCTAGCTTTCCTCCTGGCCTCCCTAGGGCTAGCATGTTTCACTTTCCTAGTTCTGCTGAGAACTCTGAAAGGTAGCACCTTGTTGTAAGCACTACAGAGGCCTGCCAGGCCCCCAACCCTGCCACACCTGACCAGGGAGCACACCAAGCCATCTGCAGCTTGCTCTGCCAGGCCTTCATCGATAGGGTGGCTGGTCCCGTGCTTTCCAGTCTAGTGGGGCTGGCTCTGTTCTCAGGTTGAGAAATGTTCAAGGGCCTGATTTGCCGGTCTGAGAACTAGGTGTGGTACTGAATGTCAGTGGCTAATTATGCTTAACCATTATTAATAGGTCTGCACTAATTATCTCTTGCACATAGGCAAGATTTTTACAGATGAGGTACAAGGACATGGGGAGGGGTGAATCTGCCCAAGGCTCCCAGATGAGTGGGCGGACAGACTGAAGCTGGCACTGGGGAAACTGGGGTACTTAGTGGGGACTCCTCTGGAGGTGAGGAGGACATGAGTGGGTGGTGTTGGGCTGCTGAGCTGGGGCTGGCCTGGGAGAGCAGTCTTCCTAGGTTGCTAGATCTTCAGGCTGGCCTCTCCCTTCCCCCTCCAGGAATGCAATCTATTGGAACCTCTTATTAAAAGTATTCTGCAGGTGATAAAAGTGTCAGCAAAGATTTGCTCATTTTCTAAACTGTCATTAAAACAAAATTTATAGTCCCGGGAAATCTCAGCAGTGGAGGACAGAGTGGGCTGGGAAAGGGAGGATGATTTAAAATCTCTCCCTTAATAAATTAAAAGACGCTCACTTAGAAGAGAGGGCTTGAAAAGGAAATTGCTAGAAAGTCATTGCTTTCTCTGCTCCTGGTGGCCAGTGTCTTTACAGGCTGCCAACCATGCCTCAAAGTCCCTTACTCCCCCATCCTACCCTCCTGCCTGCCTGATCAATTCCTGCAGCCAAATGCCCCTACCCTCCACAGTCTCCTCAACAGACTTTGGCCAAGGCCAGTCCCTTGGGCTCTGGCATTTGAATCCCAAGTGACCTGCTTCTCATGCCCACTACACTGTAAGATCCATGCCTGTGCTGCCTGGTTTTCATCATCCTGACCGCAAACTAGATCTATCTAGTTTGGAGAGGGAACTTCCATTGAGGAATTGCCTCCTTCAGATTGTCCTGTAGGAAAATCTGGGGGACATTTTCTCATAATGTTTGATGTGGGGGAGTCTAGATCTCTATGGGTAGAGCTGCCCCTGGGAAGACGGTCTTGGGGTATTATAAGAAATCAGGCTGAAAAAAAAAGTACAGAATACCCAAGATACAGTCCACAGAACTCAAAATGTCAACAAGCTGAAGTACCCAAGTGAGGATGCCTCAGTCCCACTTGGGAGAGAGAAGAAACCAATCACAAGTAGGGAGGGAAGGAGGGAGGGACTAGGAGGGAAAGTGGACTGGAAGGGGAGGGGGGAGGGGGACCTGAGCTGGTATTGGGTGAGGGAAAAGGACTGAAGCCCTGAGGGCCAGCAGAAAGAATGGAAACAGGCAACCTCCAAAGGTAGGAGGTTGGAGGGACCCTCCAGAATGCACCAGAGACCTGGGAGGTGAGAGACTCTTAGGACTCAAAGGGAGGGGACCTTAGATGAAATGCCAACAGTAGGGAGAGGGAATTTGTAGAGCCCACCTCCAGTAGGAAGACAGGACATCAAGTAAGGAATGGGGTTGCCATCCCAGAGTCGCAACTCTGACCCATAATTGTTCCTGTCTGAAAGAACTGCAGGGATGGAAATGGAGAGAAGCCTGAGTGGGATCCAGCTCAAGGGGAGGCCCCAGGGCCTGACACTACTACTGAGGCTATGGAGTGCTCACAAAAAGGGACCTATCATGACTACCTTCCGAAAGACCCAACAAGCCGCTGAAAGAGTCAGATGCAGATATTTGCACCCAACCAATGGACAGAAGCTGTTGTTAAATTAGGGAAGGCTGAAAGAAGCTGAGGAGAAAGGTGATCCTGTAGGAGGACCAGCAGTCTCAATCAATCTGAACCCCGGAGATCTCTCAAACACTGGACCACCAGACAGACAGCATACACCAGCTGATATGAGACCACCCAACACACATACAGTAAAGGACTTCCCAGTCTGTGTTCATTCAGAGATGATGCACCTAACCCTCTAGAGACTGGAGGCCGTAGAGAGTTTAGAGGTCAGGTGGGGTGGGGACATCTATGTGGAGACAGAGGGTAGATGGGGGGCGGGGAGTAAAACATAGAGTGTAAAAAATAAATTAATTTAAAAAAAAGGAAGAAAGAAACCAGGCTGAGTAAGCCATGGGGAGCAAGCCAGTAAGTGGTGTCTCATCATTACTCCAGGTTCCTGTCTCAAGTTCCCACCCTGGCTTTCCTCAATGGACTGTGATCTGATGTAGGCAAGTTGCTTTTGGTGTGTGTCACAGTGCTAGAAAGCATACTGGGACAGTACAGGATAAAGTCCTGTCTCCAGTTAGTACTTGATTCATTATCCATAGGAGGCCCCACATGGAATGGCGGACTTCTTCCCATGGAATTTCTAAGTACCAGCAGAGTTATTAAGGTGAGAGACTGGGTCCTGGCAGCCCTTCCCAGGGCTCCACCGCTGATCCCCAATAATCCAAACAGACAAGTAATGGTAAGAAGCACAAATGGGGATCTATTCACTTGAGAAGAGGAACAAGAAGGTGTGATGACCCTCCCCACCAGCATCATGACTATTTTAAGGGTCTTGAAAGAGGGCTCAGGTTTAAATAGAGGGCAGGTGCTGTGCTGTAGCTAAGCAGTTTCGACCAAAGTATGTCCGCTTCATTGTATTGGTCCTCGACTCTCTTGCAGAGTGGTCTGACAAATTATTAGAATTCTGTGAGATCACTTTCTGGGAAACAAGTTGTCCCTTTTCGGCACCAGGGACCCAATGTTCTTTTTCTTCTTCCAGCATGAGAGTCCCAGGGAAATTCCAGTGTCTTGAGTTCCCTTGTTTAACAGTCTGACAGTCAAAGGGAGGGAACTCGTGTGTTTCTTCAGAATCTGCATTCCTGCAAGGAAGGTTACAAAAGCGAGGTAGTGAAGGAGCCAAGGAGTCCAAGTTCTCATATCGCTCTCGAGGACGTGACGGCATTCACCCAAGGCCACACAGGACAATTACCAGCACCCTGCCTTGCCTAAGAGAGTACTCAGGAGCCGTGAGTGACTGTGACTCTTCACCACGCGCTGGCTATATGATCCCAGTAAGTCTCTGGGCCCCAGGTCCGGTGCCTTTGGTCACCTGAGCCACTCTGTCAGCATAGACACTGTCAGTGCTGTGCTTAGACACCTACTCATCCATCATCCCTCACTCCCCCCCCCTCCACTGCTACCTCTGTCCCTAAAGCCAATGGGGACAACATGGTGGCTGGGAGCTGGCAGAGCTGCTGTCCCTTCCTGACCCATGTTATCTGCCCCAGCCTAGGGTACAGCACAGGGAGTGTGGGACCTTTGGGGCAGCCTTTGATCCTGGGAACAGAGGGTGGGCTGGTATTCCCTCATCCACTTGGAGAGACCAAGGGTCTCACCTTGTCTCAGAGGATCGGTGTCCCCGGAAGTCTCTGGGGAAAGGAAGAGGGTGTGTCTGGCTGAGGTGAGGACAAGGATGTGGGGTGCTCAGCAGATGCCCAGCCACTGAGAAGGAGAAGTGAGAAAGCAGATGGGGCCAGGTTGGGGGTTCTCAGATCCCAGGCAGGTCAGTAAGGTGCAATGTGCACCCAACTGCTCTGCTGGGATACTGGGGAGACTTCAGAATATGGGCTGGGGTAGGGGTGGGGCTAATTCAGGTCAAGGCTGAGTGGCTTGCCTGTCTCTTTCTTCTCCATTCACTGCTTTCCAAACTAATGGTCAAGTTAAGGATGGGGGCTCACACCAAGGTATTACACCTTATAGGAATCCAAGCAGCGCCTTCCAGAACCTTATGAGAGCTTTCCGTGAACACGCCAGAAGGCCTGGGATGTGAGGGGAGAGGAGCAGGGTGCTTGCTTGCTTGAATTACAGGGCACAGATACTAAGTCTCTGTAAGTGACAGCAGCCTGATGAGATTCCCAAGGGCTAAGACCCCCTGTGGGCTTCAGGGAGAAAAAAAGGAGAGCCTGGGGCAGGTTTTACAGGCACATAGGCTGAGGGAAATAGCAGGCCAGGAGGAGAAAACTCTAGAACATGAAGCCTCAGCCACTGTAGGCGGACATGGGCCCTCTCTTCTTGAGCTCTGGGGAAAGGATGGGGATTGAATCACTAAGAGGTTGAGGAATGAACCCCACCTTCTCAGAACTCCCCCAGCCTGTTGGGGGTGGGTTATCAATCTCTGCCTGGCAACCTCCATGGAAGGGAAGGGAAGGCAGCCCCACTCACCAGCTTGAGACCTCTGTGGCTAACCTTGGTACTCCTGTGGCTCCTCCCTTCCCCTCTTCCCTCTCCTCTTCTTTCTCTTCCTCCTCTTAGTTACTCTTTTCTATGAAACACTACCACACTTACTGTCTGTGCCTCTTTCTTGGACTGGGTTTTTTTCGTGGTAGCAGGCCTAGTGTTTTTCTGTTCCTTACCTGCCCCTCCCCCAACACAGCTTACCCGACCGACCCTGTTCCTATGTGACTGTCAGTCTCTGCCCCTCCCTTTGTCCCAGCAATAGCTGTCAGAGGTTGGGATTCCAAGCCAGAGCTGCTCTGGGGACACCAAGCAGGTCTCCTGGAGGCTTCTGCCAGAGGGAGAACTGGCCCCCCACTTTAATCCCAGGGTGATCTAACTGTGGCTCCTTTGACCTCCCCTGCCTTTGATCTCTATCTCCCTTTGAACCATCTTGTTGAAGCAGCCTATTGACTTCAGATGTTCTCATACACCCCAGGCAGCTGGAAGGGGCATGGAGCAGCAGGCCAGGAGCCAGGCTAGTACCCTAGAGACCGCACAACTAGCTCCTACTGGGCCCAGCCAGAGGCTGCCAGTAACACGGATTGCTTGGTCACGTGGGGAGGTGGGTTCTCATAGGGGACTTGAGCTAAAGACTTAAACCAAACTTGGAGCTCTCACCCAGCTTGCAGCCATTGCCCTGTGCCAGGGACAGATCTCATTTTCTCCTGCGGATGTTCTGTTCTTTTAGTTTGCAGAGATGATCCTGAGTCTGGGGCTGGATGCAGTAATGTGTGAGAAATGTATGCTCCAGGAACTTCTTGGTGTATAGCAAGGGCTCAAAACCATCCTGCTTCCTCTTCTTCGTCTTCCTCACCTCTCTCCTTGGCTCACTGAAGTCCAGGCTCAAAGGGCATCCCTGTGATGACGGGGGCAGGGGGATGTTACTGTGACAGCTTAATAGATGGCTGACCACTGCATGGAGGGGTTTAACGCTATACATTCCCTGCTGTTGGTCCTGCCCACCCACAGTGAGCAAACATGAGGCTGTTTCTCTGCATGCTGTACCTCCTGACCGCTCAGATATCCAAGCTCAGTCATTCGAGGAGGGCCATGGAAGGCCAGGAAAATACTATCAACACACACAGAAATGAGACGAGCCACGAAGCTAATCCTCTCAATCCATGCCTTTGTTAGCACCTGTGGAACTTCACCCCAGACCAACCATGCACGTCTCATACAGGAAACTAGGTGAGCTGAGAGGTCACAGGTAAGAGGACACACCAACTCAAGACCAGACCTGAGGCTCTGCCTGGTTGTCCAACTTCCATATTAGCCCACTGGATGTACACCAGGAGATTCCACACATAGTCCTCTAAGTAGTTTTCTTTGGAGGGTCTGAGATGTTTCCCCTGGCCTGGTGTCTGAATGGAGGGGGTAAATTTTGCTCAGCTTTCTCCTGTAACAGAGGTTTTTTGGGTTTTTTTGTTTGTTTGTTTGTTTGTTTGTTTTGACTCATGGTGGTCCACCCCTGATCCTTATAAGGGCAACTGAGGCCAAGGGACTATGGTTATTGGACAAGCTGGAGAGAGGCCAGCGCAGTTGGCCTCCTGGGTCCTGCTGCTGCTTGCTACTGACAGTGCCTCTGGAACTCACTGTCCGGGTTCATTGGTGGGTAGAGAAGTGGGAGCATTGAACTTCGCTGCCAGCTTGACTCTTCCAGAGGCTTTCACCAATATTGATGGCTGGAGTCAGCCCACAAGACTGATGGGTCTGAGGTGTGGCCAAGCATCGGGGACATTTAAAGCTCCCAGAAGCTCCGAGGTTCGGTAAACACTGAGGTCAGCTCTGGGATGTCCAACTTGTGATAACATTTGGAGCATGTGTGACACAGGAAGTGCTGTCTATGCATGGCATGCAGCAGGGCTAAGAAGGACCGCAGATACTTATATCTTTTAATTGCATTGATTGATTGGTTGAATGGTTGATCGATTGAGAGCATGCACAACCCATGGCATGTGTGTCAAGGTCAGAGGGCAGTTTGTAGGAGTTGGTTTCTCCCTCCACTCTCTGGGTCTCCGGTCATCAGTCTTAGTGGCGAGTAACATTACACACTGAGCAATCTCACCTGCCCAGTCTTCTCACTTTAGACAGAGGACTAGGAGGGTAAATGACTTACATTCCATTCCAAGGTCCAACGCCAGACCCAGCCTCGCCAGCACTGCCTATACCTCAGAATCTAAGGCTGAAAAGGGGACACAGAGACTGGCATGTGGGCCTCTGAGTCTTGTGCTGTTGACATGAGTTCTTGCTTTGTTTCCTTACCTGCTGTAAAAGGCTAGGTTCAGCTGGCTATGGCCTGGATTGCAGCAGAAACAGGAACGCAGCTTCTTCCCAGTCACTGAGCCCGGCCAGGTCTTCCTTCCCAGCTACTTCATGCATGTAGGATGCGCCTGGGTGAAGAGAGACCAGGTAGAACTCCCATCCAAGAGTTGTTGGTAGCCATGTGACCTTGGGTGCAGTTAAGCCCTGGCTTCCCCTTGGGGTGAGTGGCAGGTAATATCTGCCAACCTCCTCCACAGAGAAGCTAGAGTTGAGTAGGCGTGCCCAGGAAGGGTGCATATATACAAGAGATCACCACCGTGCATGAGTTGAGGGATGTCCCAGTATGTCCCCTTCGCTAGCCTGCTAGGCTTTGTCCCCTCTGTCCTATCTGGCCTTCTAAGTCAGAAGATGTTCGGTGACCCATCGCCTTGGTTTTCATGACACACTCTAGGCTTTGCCCTGACCACTCCATTCATCCTTGCAACACGACCTGTAGTCACCCAGCTGCAGGAAGAAGAATGAGCTAGGAGGAAAAGGCCATGCTGGAGCAGACATGGAATGCTTCAGAGGGAGGCTGCAGCTGGCTGCCCTGAGGCCTTCTGGGCTGCAGTACTTGGGGCGCTTGTTGAGTGACTATGGGAACCTAGAAATAACCGGCTCAGGAGCAAGAAGAGCTGTGAGCCCAAGGAAAATTTAACTCACTACATTCTGGCCTTTCAGAAGGACCCAGGCCCCGGAGCCCGACAAATCTGATCCCATGCAATGGATCTTACCCATCTCTTTACCCTCCCCGAACTCAATGATGGTGACACAGGTAAGCAGGAGGAGATAAGAACAGTTGCCTTGTGGAGTCATTTAAGGATTAAAATCACAAATGTTAAAACCAAGCACCTGTTATTGTTATTTACAGCTTCGCTGAGGCCCTGCCACAAGCTCACTCTCTCCCAGCATCCCCCTGTGCTGTTCACCCTCCAGGCTGGATGGAGTGTACTCCAGGAGAGAGACGGGGCAGAGTCAGGCGACTTAGGCTCTAACTCTCCTTCTCACTGGCTTGAGGACCATGGGGGAGTCTCTTTACCCCTTAGAGCATTTCTATAAAACCAGAATGGGGAGCGGGAGAGGATTGGCAATATTAACAGCTCACACCTGCCCAGCACTTACTAAGGAGGGGGCAGGCCCTGTATAAGAGTCTTTAAAGGCTTCAAAAACACCTTCCTTCCTTCCTTCCTTCCTTCCTTCCTTCCGTCCTTCCTTCCTTCCTCCCTCCCTCCTCCTCTCCCTCCTCCTTCCTCCTCCTCTACCCCTTCCCCACCTCTCCCCTTCCTCCTCTACATCCTCCTTCCCCTCCTCTTTTGATATAGGATCTAACTCATTAGCTTAAGCTAGCCTTAGCTCACCATGTAGTCCAACCCCCATTGAATTTGCAGCAGTAATCCTCCTGCCTCCACTGTAATGCCTATAGGTGTGTATCACCGTGCCTTGGCTTGACGTAGATCCATTTACATGTACCTATCTGTCTTTATTTATGTATTTCCTTTTTTTCTTCCTTCCTCCTTCTTTTTCTTCCTCATTTTTATTCTTGAGACAGGTTGACTTCAGTCTCACTATGTAGGCAAAGATGACCTTGAATTCCTGACCTTCGTGCCTCCATTTCCTGAGTTCTGAGATTACAGGCACATGTCCTTATGCCTGCTTCTGCTCTTAGACTTTCTCCTCCCCTCCCCTGCCCTTCCCTGCCCTTCTCTTCACTTTACTTCCCTTCCTCCCAGTGGAGAGACTCAAACCCAGGATCATACATGCTAGGCAAGTGCTCTCTGCCCCTGAGATACATCCTTAATCCCTTTCACAAGCTTCCTGTGAGGGACACTCTCTACTACAATCTTAAATGGTCCCTTCTATACCTGAGTATAGAAGTATATAGTGAGTAACCTGAAACTGAGCTTCAGTGGCACGACCAAAGAAAGGTCTGCTGGCTTGAGAAGAGCTGAGCTTTTAATCCGAGTATAGGTGGATGCTGCTTCACAGGGACAGGGCCTGAGCACAATCAAGGATGACTGCTGGGGGAGCCCAGGCCAATGTCCTCAGATGAAATCACCTCCACAGTGCCTTCAGCCTGCCTTCTAAATTGACCCCTCAAAGATGGGTCTTCACTGACTACATGGCCTTCACAGAGCACACACTACTCCTTAGAGGAGGGCACCAGGACCAGAGATGCCAAGAGATCCTCTGAGTCTGGCTCCCATGGCAAGCCTGAATCCAAGGTAGGACTCAGCCCCCATCCGCAGCTCTCTCCTGCAATGGTGTTGGGACTCCACTACTTTTCCAGATGTTTGGTGGGATGCTGGGATATATTCTTTATGGGGTTGGGCCCTTGATGTTGGCTTAAGAAGTGCTTAGTGTTGCAGAGATATTTTGCATGTCTGGAAGCTTCCAGATTGGAACCCCTAACAACTCATAGTCTAGGTTCTGATGAGAGCCAGGCAACCGTTCCTAAGGAATGTTCCAGAAGCTTTTTCTCTGGCCCTCCTCTTTCCTGGAACACAATGGCGTGTGTTAAAGAGCCTGCAGTGTGGGATTCTTTCAGCTTCCGGGGCTCCCCTTCAGGCTCCTCTCCGGGTATTTTTAGGTGCATTTAATTTGGTGGTGCTGAGCACTTTTGATTTCACAATGATTAGTTAGAGCCTGAGCTCTCGCCTGTTTTTCTTCTTCCTGCCGCCTGTCTCCCCCAAGGGAACTGGGTGTTGTTTTGACTTTTATATGCTACAATAAAAACTTTCATTGTAGCAAAATGTTTGCTCGTCAAAATTAGCTTGGTTAATTCCAAAGAATTGTTTCATCTTGGCTCCACAGGCACCAGGGATCCTTTTTACAAGGCGAATTGGCCACCAGCCAGCTGTCTCCCTGCGTCCTCCACAGCCTTCATCCTCATGGAATTTACCTTTGAGGAGGGAAAGACCTGCCTCCCAAGGCTTTCCAAAGTGTTCTTGGTCAAAGTGCTCCAAGGCAGGACAGGGGTGGTTCACAAAGTGTGTGTTTGGTTTTGTTGACCTTTAAAAACAAAGGCATCAAAGAGAGCCCTGTACAGAGACACGTGGAGACAGGGCACATATGGGCACACCAGATCCACACCCAGGGTTACATTTACAGGACACTTGAAGCACCCCCAATCCTTTACAGGGGACTAGCAACTTCTGCTTGCTGGGTGCCTCCTGCATCAGTCAGGGAGGGAGGCAGCAGAAGGCATGCTGATGGTTATTCCAAATTGCACGCTCAAACACCCTCCTGGCATAACTGCCCAAGCGAGCTCACATTAGTTCTCTAAGTCTGCTGATGCTGAAAAATGATCATGTGTGCCGATCCCAAGGGTGTGCGTCTTTGAGGGAAAGGCTGATGAACTAACTAGCGTGGATAACAGTGGACTCTGAAGACTCAATATATTACTTCCCCAAAGACAAAAATAAAAAGCCACTTTTGCTAGTGACTGAGCTGGAGAGCGGGGAAGGTCTCTCTGGAGGGCTCGCTAGCTGAGAGGGTAGAAGGCGGGTGGGCCTCTGATTCAGAAGATGAGTTCTGGAAGTCTGTAACAGTGACAGGGTTTTTTGTTGTTGTTATTGTTGTTGTTGTTTGTTTGTTTTTGTTTTTTGTTTTTTGGGGTTTTTTGTTTTGTTTTGTTTTGTCACCTTGACACAAGCCAGGGTCATCTGGAAAGATGGAACTTCATCTGAGAAAATGGCTCCATAAAATTGCCTGCAAGTCTGTGGGACATTTTCTTAATTAGTGATTGATGTGGGAAAGCCCAACCCACTGTGGGGGCCAACCGTGGGCAGGCAATCCTGGCTTGTATAAGAAAGCAGGCTGAGGAAGCCATGAGGAACAAGCCAGTAAGCCGCGCCCTATACCACCTCTGCTTCAGGTTCCTGCCTTGAGTTCCTGCCCTGGCTTCCCTCAATTATAAGACTGTGATCAGAACTTGTAAGCTAAATAAACCCTTTCCTCCCCAGTTGCTTTTGCTCACAGCAATAGACAGCTAAGACAGTACGTGAAGAGCTCCCCAGGCTGGAGTGCCCCATGAGAATTCCACCTACACCATTCAGCCCCTTGTCCTGGGGGGAAAGCTCCACCCTAGCTTCTGGGCTCTCATCCTCCCCAGCTGCTCCACGAGCCCTTTTCTTGGGCAATGCTGGCTATTGTAAGGAACAGCCAGGCCCTAGGCCAGGCAAAGCAGCTCTAGACAGCTCAGTCCAGTGCTTTTGCATGCTCGGATGCAAATTCCACCTTCATGAGCTGCTGACGAAGTCAGAAGACTGCAATGAAAACCCAGGGATGCAGCGAGATGACTGCATGGTCTCCCTGCAGGAGAGAGGACTTACTGTGGTTTGACCCACAGCGCCCTGGTGAGTATGCTCTCTCCTCATCCTTTACCAGTGTTTACCATGCACCTGTGTCCCACACAGTCCACTAAGTGCCTTGCATGCCACAGTTCATTTGGTTCTCCCAGAACCTCAGCAAAGGGCAACCCCTAGGGAATTCTCCGCAAAACTCAGGCAGAAGTGTCTTTATCCAGTGCTCCTTGTCGCCTTAGAAGGCTGCACGCCAGGAGCCCTTTGTTTCTGCCTGCCTTCCTCACCTGTGTGTACCCTGCTTCGGGGGGCTTTCCTGTTCCCTACGCCTCCTGGTCAGATGTGAGCAATCCCTGCTAATTCACCGACCCTGAGCCAAGAGCACCATTTTTAGGACCCTTGTCCAAGCTATGGCTGTGGACCAGGCCAGAATGCACTATTGTGGCTGTTATGGATTCGTCTGCCCTGGAATGGGGAAGGTGGCCTTCCTCTTTGGAAGAGAATATGGTTCTCCTGGTCACCTCTCCTCTAAAGCTCATTGCTATTCCCCCCCACCCCCAGTTTCTCCTAAATGGCCACAGTTAGGTGGAAGCATGGAGCACTGTCCACTCCCCTGCCAAGAATGGCTGCCATGGCACCAAATTCATGGGTACAGAGCCATGACACATGGCAGCAGCTGTTGCAGCTGCCTCCTGAGTCTCATCCCATACAGCTAGGCTCAGGTCAGCCTGACCTAGAGTGGAACAATAGACTTAGCCAAGAACTTGCTAGCCAAGGGCATCCTGGCAGGTAGACAATAGCTGTTGCCCAGCGTGCTGTAGAGGCAGCAGGTAGGAACAGACAATGCCTGGGCCCTCACTGGGCTCCTATCTCACCCCTAGACCATCCATTTCTGCCCTAGCTTTACCCTCCTGATGTGGGGACATGGTACGGCAATCTGGAGGCCATGAGGATTAAACCCTTAGTGATTGACAGAAGGTGGCAGGCTCCCAGGGGTCCCTTTGCACTCCAGAAGCAGCAGTGATTCTAAGAAGCGGGAGGGGTCTGTATCAGTCTATGGCACGAGTGCTGTGTCTTTTGAGCACCTGCAGGTCAGAGGTCACTTACCACTTGCCATTTGAGACACCCTTCAAAAGTAACCTCAAACTTGACTCCAAACTCCTCCCAGGCTGGAGTAAAAGCATCCCTACTAAGCACCCCAAGAGCTGAGAACTGCTTGTGCAAGCAAGCACTTCCTTGGAGAACATGTGTATACAGGAGATCCAAAGAGGAAGAGCAGGACCTGGGTCACCTGCAGGACAAACCAGCTTCCAGGAGTAGCTGAGGTCCGGGACAGGGACATTAGACTTGTGGTGGTCATACTCCAGGGTCAGTCAGAGTCCCTCATCCCTCCTTCACGAACCTGACTGTCCACAAGACACACTTTGGGGGGAGGGGTACAGAATCTATGAGTCCAGGCTAGCAAATTCACTATGTGGTCCACTATAACCTTGAAATTCTGATCCTCACACCCCTACCCCCTGAGAGCTGGGGCCACAGGTGTGAGCGACTGTACTAAGCTCGTGCAGTGCTGGAGACCAAATTGGTCTCATACAAATTGGTTTATGAGCTTGACCAACTGAGCTACACCCTCAGTCTCTACAAGACTTATTTTTTACCAGTTTTCTTCTCAAGCTTGTAACCTTGGGAGACAGGGTAAGAGACTAGGCTCCAGACAGACTCTGTCCTTGTGCCTCCCCAACACTGCTAACACATACAGGTGGTGAATCCAGAGCTCTGCCCATCACAGGGTCACCCAGACCAGTCAAGAAGCATGGCTAGAGCTCACCTCCTGGATCACTGTGATCTTCAAGGAAGCAAACAGAGGAAGTTCAGTAGCTCTGGGCCACCAGTCACTTTCCACGTTCTAGTGTTCAAGGTTGTCTAGATCCAGGGTAGAGCCTGGATCTCTGAGAAGATGCTGATATCAGGTCCTACAGAAAGAGACAGCAGTTGCCTTGACTCCAAGCACCACCCTGCTGCATGTTCCTCCAGGAAGTCCAGGCAGGTGGCAGAGCTGTGAGCTCAAGGTAAGGTCGGGTGAGGCACCTGGAACGAAAGGTACTTTCCTGAAAAGAAAAGGACCTTAACTGTCTGAGGTGCCCTATCCCAGGCCTATGTCCCTAGCCTTTGGTGGGAGTCCCCTTCTGATAGTGTCGACCAGTAGGCTTCATTTAGGTTAGGAAAGGCAGATTGTGCCTCTGCCGAGCAGAGCTACCCAGGTCGGAGAAAGCAACAGAGCCTCAGCTCCACACCAGGAGAAAGGAGGAAGCTGTTGAAGCAGTCTGGCCTCAGAGGTCTGTGGGGGCAGTTGTTCTGGGATAGCCACTGTGTCGCGCATTTGAGAGAGGGGTGGTGTCTCAGCTCCAGGATACTTTGGGGGTCTGCATGGTATCTCCTGAGAGGAGAAGGTGCTCCCCTTTACGCTCAAGACCCTGCCAGTAGAGAACTCAGGTAGAAAGTCCAGCATCAGACACAGAGTGGAGAAGGGCACTGAAGTACGACGATCAGGGCTGTGAATGTGCATGTGCATGCACACATGAATTTGCAAGAGCAATGCACAAAGAAGCGTCAGCTGTCAGATGAAGCCCTGAGGTCCATCAAGAAACTGGCAATGTGGCTGTTTGGGAACAAACATGAACTATGGGTCCCAGTGCCTAGCCCAGCACACAGGATGTGTGTCACTGTATATTCATGTACTTGTGGGACTCTTCTGGTCTTGGATTTGAGGAAGGAAGGACTGGGAAACAGTAAATGCACAGGGCATGTACCCCTTGTTGGTATCCCTTGTGCCCACAGAACATGAAGGCTGGTAACTGCTTCAGCTTCCCCAGAGAGCAAGAAAATGAGCTTTTCATCCTAGATGTGGGTGCTTCATCAAAAGACAAGGTTCAAGGCCCAGAAAACCCTAAAACCTGGGCCATGTGCTCACAAAGAACACTTCACCAAAGTAATCATTGTTTTCTGAGAAGCTGGTCTCCAAAGAGCACTTGATAAGCTTTCCCAAGAGGTACTCCAAGAATAAGCATCATGACTTGCTGAGAGGGCGGCTTGCATCAGGCAACCAGACTTACAAGCTCCACTCTGTGAAAATGATGAGAGATGAAGGGGTCAGAGGCTGGGAACTGGCCTGCACCTCTGCTGGTGCCTGGCTTTCAAAGCACAGGTTTCATGAAGCTGAGCATCTAGTATGAACTAGTCCAGTCTGTGGGTGCAAAAGAAAAGGAGAAAAAAAGGGCATAGCCCATACACAGTCCCTACGCTACAGGGCTCAGTGGGTACAACTCTAAGAAGAAGTATTATTTAAATATTGTAAATCTTATTTATTTGTAAATATCCATAAAGTGTAAATAATACATGTTTATATAAAATTATCATCACTTGATGGAATATAAAAGCTGTGCTAGGATGTAGCTGCCTGGCACTTGGGTAGTAGAGGTGGATCAGGAGTTAATGGTTATCTTCACTCATAGAGTGAATTCAAGGCCTGCACGGATTGCAGGAGATGGTCTCAATAAAACCAGAGAGAGTGGAGTGGGCAAGGGAGAGAAGGGAAGGGTAAACACTGTTACAGGGAAAAGTGGAAGACACATCAGATGACCTCTGACTTCTGAGCTCATCATTGTAGAGCAGAGCGCCTCGGCTCTGGGCAAATGTGGAAAGAAGCCATGTGGATCTTGCATGTGATCCAGCCCACTGCTTCTCATGTTAGGATGACCAGGCTCTGCCTCACATGACCATGGCCTGGTACAGGGATTCATATTCTTTCTTTCCCCATTGTCCCTTGGTGGGTAATTCCTACCAGTCTCAGGTGACTTCCCTGGCCCTTCTCATTACCGAGTCCCTGGATATCATGAAGTGGCATCAGCTGTTGGCATAGCTCACAGGAACCTGGGTAATGTCAGATCTGACAGGACACCCTAAAAAGATCCCCTCACTCTCCCCAATAGGTGGAACAACAAATTATGTAGGGCCCTGTTCTTTTCCTGTGGCTTTGATTTAAAAAAAAAAATAGAAACTCTGCACACCTTTAATCCCAGCACTTGGGAGGCAGTGGCAGGCGGATTTCTGAGTTCGAGGCCAGCCTGGTCTACAGAGTGAGTTCCAGGACAGTCAGAGCTACACAGAGAAACCCTGTCTCGAAAAAAACAAACAAACAAAAAAAAAAAACAAAACAAAACAACAACAACAACAAAAAACAGAAACTCTGAAAAAAAGCAACTTAAGGGAAAAGGGCTTTATTTCAGCTTACAGTTTCACGTTGCAGTTCATCACGACAGACGAGACAAGAAGAGGCCAGAGTGAGGCAGCTGGTAACATTGTATCTGCAGTCAGAAAGCAGAGAGCAATGGATGCTGGTCACATTGTATCTGCAGTCAGAAAGCAGAGAGCAATGGATGCTGGTCACATTGTATCTGCAGTCAGGAAGCAGAGAGTGAGGCAGCTGGTTACACTCTATCTGAAGTCAGGAAGCAGGGAGCAATGAGTGCTGGTGCTCACCTCACTTTCTCCTTTGTATAGAGTCCAGGATTCTCACTCATGGAATGGTACAACCGGCAGTGGGCAGGACTTTCCATCTCAATTAGCCTAATCAACAGAATTTCCCCTTAATCATGCCCAGAGGCCCATCCCAGGTGATTCTAGATTCTGTCAAGCTCTCAACTGAGATTAATCATCACAACTGTGCTCCAACTCAACCAAAGGCAGCAGAGCTCAGGGATGCTCATTGCCCAGAGACAGCATAGGGGACATGACTGGTCTCCTGGAAAAGATAAACTGTCTTGGGTGTTCACTCTTTGTGAATACTTCCCTCCCTCCCTCCCTCCCTCCCTCCCTCCCTCTCTCTCTCTCTCTCTCTCTCTCTCTCTCTGTGTGTGTATACAGGAAGAGCCTTAATCTTAACCTTAAGCTCTTGCTTCTCTGTTGAGTAGAGGGGGCCTGGAGAAAGTACGGAAGGAGAAATGCTTAATGTCTCAGAGCAAAGTCATTTGTCATTTGCATGCTGAATGCCCTACACTAAGCAGGCTCAGCAAGAGGTTGCAGCTGGGTAGCCAGCCTTCCAGCTGTGTGAAGTAGGAGGGGGCGGGACAGACAGCCTCTGAGCCTAGGCTGACAGTTCTGGAGAGTACCCCTCCCCCAGCAGAGTTGTTGCAATAGGTCTTGTGATGAGGACTCACTCAGACTTCACTACAGCAGTATGGCGGTGGGGGAAGCAGCAACTGTAACTCCTCTCTTATGGTTTTTAAAGTCTGAAAACCTGGGCAGTCATGAGCGAGTCTTTAGTCCCAGTACTTGAGAGGCAAAGGCAGGCAGATCTCCTGGTCTACAGAGCGAGTTCCAGGGTAGCCAGGGCTGCACAGAGAAACCCTGTCTCAAAAACAAAACGAAACAAAACAAAACCAAGCAGAACAGACGTCTGAAGGTTGACTCTGTAGCTCAGTTGAGAGTGCTCACCTAGCTTGCCCCCAGCATTCTATAAATCCAACGTAGTGGTACATGCTTATGATCTTGGCACTTGTGAGGTAGAGAAACAGAGATGTTAGAGTCATCCAGGACTACATAGTGAGTTCAAGGATAGCCTGGACTAGAGATTCTTTTTTTTTTTTTCTTTTTTTTTAAAGACGTGTACCTTGAAAGAATACCAAAATGAAGAGGACAGCAGGGTGACTATAACCCTGTGTCTGGAACACAGTGGCCTCTGTCACTGCCATTCTTTTTCTTCTTGTTTATCTGTATCTCCTAAATTCTCCACAGTCTGAATTCATTGTCATTTCAAATTGATAACACAGTGAAGCACAAGGCAGGCACCCACTGTGGAGATAGTTGCCTCCATACTGGGGAGGGGAACTGAGGATGGGCAAAGCCGGGGACTCAAGCCTGAGGCCTGGAAGGAGGCAGTACCCCCTCTCCAGTAGTGCAGATCCCTGCCTGGACCGCCCAGCTCACTGGCTTGTTCCGGCTGTGCCTGGCTCAGACAATGTGAACGCACAATCATTCATTATAACTCAATTACAGTGATTAAAGCTGGTGGCATGCAGAGGCAGGAGGGAGTGTTGCCAACAAAATTTACACTCCGTGTCATCAGCAAGAGATAACAGCAGCTGACAGCCCGCTGCCTCCCCTGCCATCTGCTCAATGTGGCCGCCTGAGGGGCAAGAGCAGCCGCTGTGCTCACGGTGGCCTAGAGTGCTGAGATGAGCCGCCTTGGGGCTGGGCTAGGATTGAGCGGGGTGATTGTGGGTGTAGGGCAAGTGGGGTCCTGGGCCCCTCCACACAGCTGGCTCAGACATCCAACATGTAGAATGGGGTTGAGGTAGGGCAGGGACTAAGACTATACAGGGGTTTTCATCCACTGTAGCACAGGTTGGCTTTTCTGAGATCTGGTTTCCCCTCCATGTTCTAGAAGAGCAAACTGAGGCACAGATACACAAAGGACAAATCAAGACAGTCATCTGGGACAGAGTCATAGCTCAGACCCTCCCTCTCACTCCCTCTTGTTTATATGGAGACTAAGCAGTGTGGTAAGTTAGGCCATACTTAGCTTCAGGGAGGTAGAGCCAAGATCAAGCCATTCAGCCTGGGACCCAGAATAAGTCCCTGATAATAGCAGAGGGGCCTGTGAGGTAATGCAGGGGCACTAAGCCCAGACAGTGCTATGGAGAGACAGGAACATATGGCAGTTGTCCCAGATAGGAGGAGACTCAGGTCATGGCTACCAAGAGGGACTGGGAGGGGAAATGGATGCAAAGGTCTATACTGTGAGGCTGAGAAGGGTGAAGAACAGAACTGCCTTTCTTAGTGCAGGATGACAGTGACTCATGCCACCAAGAACTTGGAACCTGCAGCTCTGAGTTTTGGGGCAACAGGACTCCTATGCACTGGCCCAGCAGATGGACTGGTCCCTCATAGAGTGCCTTTGCTGAGCTCTAGGGACCCATGATGCATCCTGTAACATAGCAAGTAAAGGGTGGGGGGGCTTCTTCCCTTGTTTGTTGCAGAATACTTTGTATGTTTGTTCATTTATGTATTTATTTATTTATTTAGAGATGGGGTCTCATGCAGCCCTTGTTGTCCTTTTGTTAAGTAAGCCCAGGCTGTCCTTAAATGTATGATCCTCCTGCCTCTACCTCCCAAAAGAAGAAGTACAGGCAGATGTTACAACTAGTTCTATGGGATACTGGGACTCCAACCCAGGTCTTTTGTGCTCTACCAACAGAGCTCCGCCCCATGCCATGGTTGCTATAGGTCACTCTTTCAAACTCATGATTCTCACAATGCCTAAGCCACACTCACCATGGTTGAGTCTACCTGGCAGCTGCACACTGCCAGGCGCCTCAGCCCTTCCTCGCCCCGGTACCTAACTAACTTCAAACCCTACCCCAGAAACGCATACCCTTGGCTCCCTGAGGACATGTCTGACTCCTCACAGGTTCTTAGTGGACCCCTCTCCCTGCTCTCTGTGGGGCGGGCTTTGCACATGCTGCAGCTACGTGCACCGAAGTCTGCCCTCCCCGGGGCTCTCCTTCTTCACCCATTAGTCCTTCAGAGTCCAGCTCAGATCTCACCTCCTCCATGAAACTATCCTGACCACAAAACTCAGTAGACCCTTTCTATGTATCCTTGTGCTAGTGTCCTGGGAACCCTGATCAGGGGACATTAGGGTCATCTGGGGACAGGACCACTAGCTGTCTTCAAACCCTAGCAAGAGCTTGGAGGCAGGGGCTGGGTACTACTATGGTTTTTCTTTGTTGTTGTTGTTGTTTGGGTTATTTTAAGACAGGCTCTCATGTAGCTCATATTTGCCATGTACTCATAGGTATCCTAGGATGACCTTGAACTCGTGATCCTTCTGCCTCTGCCCCCCTGTCATGGCTGCAAAGATGCTGAAGCATGGAGGAGAGAGCGGACAGGTGCTGCTCACAAGGAGAAGAACCAGTGTGGGAGGACAGAAGGTCCTGGGATGTACCCTCCCCTATTTCATTCATGCATTCACTCCTATGCCCATCCAACCCCATGGTATCTTCCACCTCTGGCTTCCAGGAAGGTAGACAGGGCAGATGATGGCCCAGGCAGGGTCTTGGAGCTGTGGCCAATTGAGCTCTTGAGAGCCACTGAGAGGGGGAAGCTATGGCCTTCTGTCCCCAGTACTTGGCTGGTCAGGACACCTAGAGACTGAGAAACTTGGAGGCACAATAGAAAGTATGAGACCCAGAGAGAACATTGTTCCTCTGGAGGGCACAGTCCCTGGAATTCCCCAGCAAGAACTGAAAGAGGAAGCTGAACAGGGTGGTGGAGCGGGGGAGGGTGGGGAGGGCTACCATGCAAAATCCAGGCACCTGGCTCTGGGTACCCAGCTTGAGCAACTGGTTCCTCTGTTCTGCAATTGCACTGGGCACTGGGGACTGGGGACACCAAGATTTGACAGTGTCTGCTTCCAAGCAACTTCTAGTTCATTCTCTGTGCTCTCTGAGCCTCAGTTTCTCCATCTGTAACCAAGAGGTCAGACCAGATCAGGATTCCATCAACCTGTAAGTTCAGAAGGCTCTGATTGCCACTAGCCCACAGAGCAGGCACAATAGTTTCTTTCCTATTGCTCTGGTAAAATACCCAGGCAAAGGCAATGTAAGGAAGGAGGTAAGAGTATTTTGGCTCACAGTTCAAAGACCAGTGTATCTAAATTAGGTCTTCTCTCATCCATTACAGTGGGGTTGAGGATGTCATAGAGCTTGAGGCAGCTGGGACATTGCATCCGCAGTCAGGAAGCAGACGGTGTTGAAGGGCCGGTGTTCAGCTGGCTTCTCCTTTTTGCCTGGTCTGACATAGAATGGTTAATCCATAGTTAGGTTGGTCTTCCCACCTCAGTTAACCCAATCTAAATAACACCTTTCAGGCACGCCCAAAGGCCTATCACCTAGGTGATTCTAGAACCTACCAAGCTGATGATTAGCCATCAGGAAAGGTGGTCATGGAGCAAGCTAGGGTGTGAATGTAGAGGCCTATGCTCGTCTAAGACACTGGCTCACCTCTGTTCATGCAGAAGGAGCCGGAAGAGCTACAGGCAGGGCTAGCTAGCTCTGGCATGTTGTTCATTGCTAGTTCCTAGGAGGCTGGGTTTTCATTTAGGGTTACCCTACCAAGCTACTCTTTCGATACAAATTTGCTTTCAAAAGCAATTTAAAGATAGGCCATCCATTGTCGGCTGGTGGGTACTGGACTAGAGGAAGTTTCACTAAGGGACAATTGACTGATCCCTGTGACTCTTGGATGTTTAGGTCTAGGGGGCTCTACCCATTTTAGAGGACACTAGGAGTTCTCTAAAGAGTAGCTCCCCAGGGGCCCTATCTAAGGAACAAACTACTCAGCATACAGTAAGCTAATCAGTTCAGAGACCAGTGTATCTAAATTGTCTTCTCTCAGCCAATCAGTTTAAAAAATCATCTCTGCAAAGCCTTCATGGATACAACCTCTCTGCTCCTAAGGGCTACCCACTGCCCCTGCTGAGGAGCCCTACAGCACAGTGTTCAAGCCCACTATATACTAATAGCAATGCTGTGTAATTGGTGGGGTTTGCTTTCCCTATCAGCAGGGGCGTTTTGGGGAAGGGCATGGCCTTGATCCTGTGCCCCTAGCTTCCCCGAAGATCTGCTTTGCCTGTGTTGTTGAGTGAATGCATGACTGGGTAGCAGGAGAGGCTTGGCTCCGGGGTCTGAGCTGGTTTTCAGATTCTATTCTTTCTACTCCTCTATTTAGGGAAAGGAAACTGTTCGCTGAAAGCATGGTATTCCACGCATTCAGTAACTGCTGACTAGGTGTCTGTACATGGCAGACACTCTACTGGGTGCCACACACACACACAGCAATGACCAAAGCCAGATCTCGGTCCTTCAGAAAGTCACAGGTGAGCGTCAGAGAACTGAGGGAAGAGGGCAAAGGTGCTGCCGGCCCACTGGGACGGCCCGGCATGTCCTCGGCGCCCACCATGGCCCATCACCTGGCATGTCCTCGGCGCCCACCACGGCCCATCGCCCGGCCCGCCCGCTCAAAGGGATACTGCAAAGGATGGATTTGACCTTCACCTTCCCTTAGGGGTGAACCACTCACAGTTGGATCTGCTTTGGAAAGGAGAATCAGTTGTATCATCCAGGCCAAATGAGATCCTGTAACTCTATGTATGTCAGATATCAGCAGTTCTTGGACATTAATATACACACTTAAGCATACATGCACACAACACACACACACACACACACGCACACAAAAACACACGAATGCACACATAAACTCATATGTGTGCATAGACACACACATGCATACACATGTCCACAAAAACTCAGAAATATATACACTCATACACATATGCACACATAAACACGCATGCATACACAAACAGACACAG
Source organism: Mastomys coucha (assembly GCF_008632895.1). NCBI lineage: Eukaryota > Metazoa > Chordata > Mammalia > Rodentia > Muridae > Mastomys > Mastomys coucha. The sequence continues at coordinate 55,835,431 of NW_022196906.1, read as the reverse complement.
ACACATGCATGCACAAAATCTACCACCCCCTCTTCTGGACAGGCCTCCAAAGAGTGGTCATCCTCTCCTGCACCCCTGACATGCAAGTTATGGTGTCTAATTCTACTTCTCACTGAAAGGACCCAGCTTTGATGGGGGTAGAGCTGCCTCCATATTTAAAGCAGACCCGTCAGTAGCCAGCAGAGATGCTGGGAAGTCCTTATGAGCTCTCAGGTGTCAGTGGGGACAATGTGATAAGCATAATGCCTCTGGACTGAAACACCCCAAGTTATTTAAATCCATCTTGTCACAGTGATATTTTCAAAGAGCAATCTTCAGAGGTCAATTCTTGTAGACATCTTTGTGCACATTTGTTTATGTGACCGAAAGTTCATGTGTCATAGGTGTGCATGTGGGAGGTCAGTATTGGTCCTCACCGTCCACCTTGTTTGAAATAGGATATCATGTTTGTTGCTTTGTACACCAGGCTAGCTGGCCTTCTTCCACCTCCCACATCACTGTGGGAGCACTGGAGATTACAGACAAGCGCTACTGCCCTCAGACCCATGGCTTGACTCCAGCTCTGAGGATTCATACTCAGCAAGTGCTTTACCTACTGAGCCATCTTGCCAGACCAAATGGCCAACATTTGAGGATTCTAGAATTACTAGCATCTCATTAGCCTCTCTGTTGCTGTCCTTATGTGTCCTTATGTTGCCTTTGTCACTAAGGTATTAACCTACCATTTAAAAAACCTGGAACATGCAAGTATATCAAGCATTTATGACATGCTTTCTATGCATACTGCTTCAGGGTTGCAAAATGGTTGGAGGGAGAGTGCCTTTTTACTCACAGTAACTCCTACAAAAGCACACTCGGCTTCTGGCCTCCCTAACTCCATTCTGTCTCCTGCCAGCTCTCTTTTGCCTCTTTACCCATTTTCCTCCTCCTGAGACACTCTCCTCTGCAATTACCCTGGGTTTCTGAAATGACGAGATAGATCAATATCCCTGAAACAAGTACTACAGGACAGATGGCCCCTGATGAGATCACCCCCAAAGGTGGCAAAATTACCCACGTTGGAAACTGAGGGTGCATCTCAGAGCAGGAGCAATCATCTCAAGGGAACTAGATTGCTTCCCTCACTGAACGACCGCAATAACCGCTCAGTCAGTCACATCACTGGCCTGACTAGTCACCTGTGCCAGTGACTACGAAAACCCCACCCCTAGCTCCCCAATACCTCCCACTATTTTCCTTTCCTATAAAAGCTCAGCAGCCCCTTCAGCTCCTTGAAGATAGGTGTGGGTTTACTCCAGTTCTGTCCATTTTTCCTAATGAGCTCCAACCCATCAAAGATTCTTCTCTTCTCTTTGATTGGCATATCAATACCTCCCAGCCTATTGTAACTGGAAGGACTGGAGCTTTTGACCTAAAATTGCAGGGACAATGCTTGATGATCCAGCTAGGAGAAACAATGCCTTTTGGGCACTAGCCAATCACAATGGCTCACTCTGATGAAGAGAGGAGACTGAATGGTCCCCCACAATTGCTGGGATTCCTTTTATTCTTGGGACCTCTCCTAATCTCAGCTTGATTCTTTCTACCACTACTCATGAAGCCAAGAAATAAGTATGTGGTCGCACAGGAAAATCCCTCAATCCTTTCCTACAGTGCACACTGGGCCTCTGGATTTTTGGAGGTTTTTGTTGCTGTTGGTGGTGATGGTAGTTTGGTTTGGTTTGGTTTTTCTTTTATTTGTTTAAACCCTGAGACTCTGGAATCAAGCCATTTGTTTTTGACAAGGAAATTTGAAATTATGCAGGAACAGCTGTACCAAATGTCGGGCAGAGATACAAGGTAACTTAAGGAGCCAGCTTGTTGGGAAATCTCTCTTGGGCTTTGTATAACATGGAGTACTAAGTCTGTACCGCGAGGAAGGCCCCAGGAGAATGCTGGTCCAGCCAAGGAGAAGATGGTGAGCTATGTGAGCACAGCCTGAGTTTGCACTGGATGCAAAGCCTCGAGTGGTTCGTTATGGAGTTTCTCTCTCTCTCTCTCTCTCTCTCTCTCTC
>NW_022196906.1:55726516-55833367 GCF_008632895.1 Mastomys coucha | reverse complement strand
TATATATATATATATATATATATATATATATATATATACATATAGTTTATATGTATGAGAGGAGACTGAATGGTCCCCCACAATTGTGAAACTATATATATATATGTATATATGTATATATATACATATATATATATAGTTTCACAGTAGGAATTATTTCGTCTGACACTAGGAACATGAGCTAAAGTGTGTGACACAAACCCAAATGGCATTGTAAACTATTCCATTATTACTTTCACTTTTTGATTTCTGGGGTGTGAAGCTGGATTTAACTAAGTTATGGTATACCAGACTGGCGTTTCTGGCATAGGATTCCACTTACACTAACTATCTAATGGATTTACATAATAATCATCAGAGAGGGTCAACATACAGAAAGGGACATACCCAGTTGCTCCCAAAGGACTCCCCAAGCCCTGCCTGAATCTAAGCAGGCCCTAGAATCTAACTGCAGAGTAGCAATCAGAAAAAAATTCAAACTGTGTGAAACTCTAAAGATAAATAGTTTGCTGAGAGAGGGAGAAAGAGATCTTGAAAGATCTAGACTATATTTAGATTGTGAATCACAGAAAGAAATATTGGAAATTATGAGGCCTGAGTGAGAACTATAAATGCATTTTATTGTTGTACTTATCGCTGTCCTCATCTCTATGACAAGAGCCTGACAGAAGCTGGAGGACATTGTTCTGGTACAAAGTTTCAGGCCATCATGGTGGTGGTGGGTGTGGCAGCAGGCTGGAGTGACTTGTGGCCAAGAAGTGGGAAAGTTGGGCAGCTAGTCTTTACATCTTTATAATAGGTCAGGAAGAAGGGTGCTCAGACAGGAACAGGAGGTGATGTCACATATCACGGGATATCAAAGCCTTCCCCCAATGACCCACTTCTGCTAGAAATACAACTCTCTAAGCTTCCACCAACCCCCAAAGCAGCCATGCCAGCTGGGCACCGTGTGTTGAAGCCTGTGAGCCCGTGGAGAGCATGTCACAGTCAAACAGAACAGTGATACTTAAGTTAAATGGTGGTATTCGGGTTATATTTTACAACTAGATCCTACCTTTTGGATTTGGTAAAAATTTTTACTATTTCAGCAATGAAATGTCTATGGCTTCCCAGATTCACATTCAGTAGAGGTGACCACATCATAACTGGAAGGGCTGGGGTGCTCAGGTGCAATTTCCTCAGGATGAGTGACAGCTTCATGGGCTCATTACACCGTCCACTCAACTTTCTATGCTTGTCGTTCACAATCAAAAAGCTAAACAAACCTTACCCACGTCATTCCTGCATGAGACAGCTGCTCTTGCCTGCTAACAAAATCATTAGCATCACGAGACAGTCAGGGAGCCAGCTCCCAGGCTCCCAGAATGTGTTGGTGGATGGTAAGATGCAGGGCTGGAGACTAGAGAGAGCAAGTGTGTCCCAGGTGACCCAGTGAGCTACAGGAGCTTTGTTCTTTACCCCTGGGGATGCCATGCCACCAGAGACCCAGTCAGTCATCAGAAACCATTGTAGAGGCAACTCCTCATGGAGTTTTGATCGTCCCAGATCTTCTTTTCTCTTAAACCTTTAACTGTAGAGTATATAAGTATAGGAAAACCAACATACCAGATCAACTACACAAATTTCTAAACTACATTTTAATGTTCTCTCTCTCTCTCTCTCTCTCTCTCTCTCTCTCTCTCTCTCTCTCTCTCTCTCTCTCTCCAGTGTTAGGGGTCAAACTCAAACTCAGGGCCATATAAGTGGGATTCTAGGTAAGTAGTCTACCACAGAGCCACAACCTCAAACTTACATTTTAAGTATGATAGATGGGATGTGAACATTGCCTGCTCCCATTTCATTTCTTTCCCTCTCCTGGTGTGCTGGTGCATTTTCTCAACTCAGGTCATTATATGTCTGTATCTACATCATCTGTACCTATTTATAATCTATTGTGCATCTTCTCTCCTATCATCTATTATCTATCATTTATCTATCACCTATCTAAAAGTCTACGCTCAAATAGTGATTTTGTGTGGATTTGTGTCTTACATAAACAGAGCGATGTCTCTGAGACTTGCTCTTTTCAAACAGCATTGTGTTTTGAAGCTTACCCTAGTTGATACATAATGTTCAGGCTCATATATTTTAATACTTGTAAGTGATCTTATCATATAAGAACTAGCATCAGTTTAAAAGAATTCTTTCTTCATTATGATCAGGGTGATTGAGTTAGTTTTGCTCAAATGAAGAAGCAACCCAGGCCCCACCCACATTTCTTTGTAGACTTGAGGAAGAGTTTCTCTGGGGTCCATTCTTAAACATGGAGTTGCCAGGTCTTCGAGAGGTGAGGCTTCTCCCGCTTGCAGATCACCACTTTGCTCTGCAGAGGCTGAACCACCTTACACTCTCCCAGAGTATTTGACAAGATGAATCTATCCCCATTCTCCTAGACATTTCCTGCTGTCAAACCTACACGCTTGCCAATCCAATGGGAGGAGATTGTTCCCTCTGTGATTAGCTGTTTGCATTTCCCCCAGAACTAGCAAGATGAAGACTTTTTGAACCTTTTCCAGTCTATCTGGCTTCCTTTCCCTTGGGTCCCTGCCACTGTCTTCTACCTAGTCTTCTAGCTTTCCGCATTCATGTACTGATTGGGAAGAATCTGAATCTGTTATACAATCCAGATGCCCTCTTTTGCTGATGTACTGCATTCCTATATTTTACTGTTGTTTTCTTATTTCTTGTTGGGCCTTTCTGTACAGGCATTTTTTAATTTTAGCATCAAATTCATCTATCATCTATCTATCTATCTATCTATCTATCTATCTATCTATCTATCTATCATCTATCCCCCATCCATCTATCCAATCTATCTCTCATGATAGGTTTGTTTCCTAGGTTCTGTTCAATGGTCCTCTCTCTTCTCAGGGTTATGGGGTGATTACAAGACCACAGAGTCATACATGGAGTCTTGGCTGCCAGCCATGGAAAGTGACTGAACCCTGCCAGCTTGGCCTTCATGAATGGCTTAATTTACTGATGAACTCAAGCTCTGAATAGACTATGGAGAGGTGGAGGAACTGCAAGGGCTGGCTTCTAATGGAGGAAGTAGGTCACTGGGATCTTACCCTCCCCCTTCTTGTTACTGTAGCCTCTGCTTCCTGTTCATTGTTTGAGGTGAGTAGCCTCTGCCACAGGCTCCTGCTACCTACAAGTTTTGTTTTCCCACGGGCCAGGGTCAACTGATCCAAGGACTTTGAACTGACACTTCTGAAAAACATGAGCTAAGAGAAGTCTTCCTCTGGGAGTTGTTAGGGTTTGCTGTTGTTGGTGGTGGTGGTTTTAGTTTTGTTGTTGGTGGTGGGTTTTTTTGTTAGCTTGTTTGTTTGTCACACAGGTATAAAAGCTAGCTAATACATTATCAAATCTTCTATCTTAAAAGCTAAAAAAGTCGTTAACCACCACCCCCAGGCCCCTGGATTAATATTTGTGTGTTCTGTAAGATAGAGAGCCATTTTGGCAACGTAAATGTGGCCTATTGGCTGGCAAGACAGCTTGCTGGCCTACCACGTGCAAAGTCGTAGGTGTGGGGATAGGTAGCCGACTGTCCAGGAAATATTTGCCAAATGATGCGTTTCTCCACCGAAGCCACCACCATTTGTGTTTTGGACTCACTCCCCCGTGTATATGGTCCATTTATGGATCTCATAGGAGTGTGTTCTGTTGGTCTGTCTATACTGTATTGATAGCATGATTTCCCATGACTTTATGACATCTCATTATCTGACCACCCTCTGTCCATTCCTTGTTTGTCTTCAAAGTCATACGTAATGTTGTGGCCCCTTACTCTTCATATACATCCTAGTGTCATATTACACAGAGAACAACCTGCTTAGATTTTGTATAATTTTGCATTTATAGACCACTCAGAAAGGCATCCTTTTAAGCGAAATTGAATTTTTTTTGAAATTGAATTTTTTTTATCACTAACTTATTTAGCTTGTGATCTATAGTACTTTTAAAAATCTTTGATAGCATGGTATGGTTTTTCCTCCATAAATATCTTATGTAGATAAATCCATTGGTAGCTTTTATTGTTGTTTTAAGTGCACTTTCCTTTATATTGGGTTTCACATTTGGTTTCTGCTTATGAATATGAGTGCTACTGATTAATGAATATTGATCTTGGATCCTGTCACTTAACTCTCTTATTTGTTTTAATTGTTGTATATTCTCTCTATATGCAGACAAGACGTCTGCAAATAATTACAGCCTTGTTTCATTTCAATCATTGGATCTGTGTTTATCGCTTCATTTTGCCTTATTACGTTGGTTAATTTAAGGGGTAAATATCATAAAAGCACAGACACTGACAATGCTGTAATGAAACCCATTATTTTGTACAATTGATATATGCTAATAAAAAATTTTAAATCATAAAAAGTATTCTTGGTTTTATTCTTGCTAAAATAATACTTCTAAAACTCTATCGTACTTTAATACTTGGCTATAGGCTTAGTATAGCCACACACTATGTTTTCTACTTTGATATGTCAAGAAAAGTCATAGGAACTGGCAGAGATGGCTCAGCTATTAAAAACATTGTCAGCTCTTTCAGAGGACCAGGTTTTGATTCCCACCACCCCCATGATGACCCCCAACCATCTATAACTCTAGTTCCATAGGATCTGACATACTCTTACCCTTCCATGGGCAGTACACATATGTAATGTGTAGACATGTCTGCAGAAACACCTGTGCACGTAAAATAAAAATAAAATCTTAAATATGTACAAGAGTTTAAAGTTAAAAAGGTCATGTGTTGATCTTTGTAAGCTCCCTTATCTGTTTCATTTCATTGAGAAGCCTGAGTCATCAGGTGTTTTCCAAACCTTGTGTGTTTTCCAAAGGTTGGTTGTGCGGTTCTGTGTCAATTAAGTCTGTCATTCAAACCCGTTTTATCCTTGTCCACTCTTCTCCATGTGGTCTACCAGTTTCTCTTAAGCCTTGTTAAAACCTCCATTTCTCATGATAAGCTTGTGACAAAATGATTGCCAATTGCTTTATGTAGTTTTGGGTGTGTTAGTCTAAGCTTGGGGGACTCCTCATTCTGCCTTCTGAGTTTCTATTTATTTAAGGCTTCTCTTTCTATCAGATATGCTAGTAAGACAGATTTAGTCCAGCATATAAATTTCCCCCCTTTTTACATGTGTGCACTATATAAGTATGGGGGTGATCTGCCTTGTGTGGCACATGTAGAAAAGAGATCAGCATCTGGATATCTTTCTCAACTGCTTCTCCACCTCACTCTTTGAGGCAGGGTCTCTCCTTGAACCTGGAGATCACTGCTAGACTGGCTAGCCAGCAAGCACCCCAGGATCTACCCATCTTAGATACCCATGGTTGGAGTTAGATGCTCACCCTCCTCATGTCAAACTTTTTACATTTGTACTGGTGTATTAGTTAGGGGTTTCTTCCACCTGAATCTCAGGAGACACAGGGTATATAGCCCCAGTCACCTGGCTTTGTGTAGTCACCAACTCCCCAAAGTCTCACTTGTGAGTCATCAGTTCTGCTCTTTCTGAGCTGCCTGGAAGGTGTGCTAGCCCTACCTTAACTGTGACGTAATGCCCGAGACAGCCAAGCAGAGGTTTATTTGGGCTCACTGTCTTAGAGTTCTCGGTTCATAGTTGCCAGCTGCCATTTCTGGGCTGTAGATGAGAATGTCATGGTACAATAGAGAAGAACGTGCTCTGCCGGGAAGCACAGAGATGGGCCCGTGCTGTGTGGTCTTCTTCTTTTCCTCTTTCATTCTACCGAGGGCCTCACACTTTGAGATGGCATGTCACATTCAGTAGGTTTCCCCCCGCTTACTGTCATCATAGGAAGCATGCTCTGAGCCAGGGAGAATGTGGAGTGGAGGGTCTAACACTGGAAGAGTCTGAGCTCACCAGAGGGACTTATGTGAAGGAGGGGCTTTCTTCCCTTACTTATCACCCCAAGATTTCTCATCTCTTCCCACTAAGAGATCAGTTCTTTATGAGACTCTGAACATGCCCCATGAGGTAGACAATCTACTATATAGCCATGTATCCAAATTCCTAATCAATTTGTCCATCCATTTATGATCCAGCCAACCATGTACCCATTTATATATCTATTCATACCTACCCATCCCTCCATCTACACATCCATCCATACTTATCCATCCATTTATGATCCTGCCAACCATGTACCCATCTATATATCTATTCATACCTACCCATCCCTCCATCTACACATCCATCCATACTTATCCATCCTTCCATCCACCCATCCATAGCTACCCATCCCTCTGCCCACACATCCATTTACTTACCCATCTATCTGTTCTCTTTCCATCTATCATCTGTCTATTATATATATCCATCCTCACATCAATCAGAATATCCATTTACCTGACCATACATCTATTCATGTTTGTCTGCCCATCTGTTCAGTTAGCCAACTCCACATCAACATCTGTGTCTTAGAAACTCTACATCTATCCATTGCTGGGTAAAGGGGACATATTCCACATTAATGCAGTTTAGTGGGACATAGGCAAAGATCTTATAAGCGAGTCAAAGACATACAAAAGAGCTATTTGTGAAGCTCTGACCAAACTGCATTAAACACTGTAGAATATTAGCATTGCCTTGCTCACACACGAGTTAACTCAACTAACACTTCCTAAGTGCTAGGATGTATGTGTAGACGAAGTCCTTGCTCTCAGAGTTCACTGTCTGGAGTGGAGGTCAGTGGAGTGAAATGGTAGATTCATGCTTGTTAAGTTAAAGGAAGCAGAGGAATAGCAATTGTGAATGCAGTGGCTAGCTCAGAATAGATATGCTACCCAAACAAGGGCCTGGCAATGGTCCGCTCAGGATCTTTTAATGGCATAGTGGAAGCCCAGAGTACTAGAGTCCAGCATGGGCATTGACCTTCTGCTCCTGAGCTGTACCCGACGCCATCTTTTCCCTAGTCCCCTGCATCCCTTGGCTAAGATGGGAGCTTCTTTGCCCAGGATCTCCACCAGTCTGCTCATCCTATACCCTTAGCCTGACTTTGGGACTGGGAAATAGTGACAGGGAAGAGGCACCAAGAACTGGAGCTTGAGAAGCTAGGCTGGGGTCAGAAGGAAGGTGGAGTAAGAACTAGATTGGGTTGGGTACCTTAGAACATGCTGTTCCTTCCCCACCTCCCTTTGGCATGTCACCTATATCCTTCAGGTATGCTCAGCTCTTGTTCTCCTAGGAGCCCTTTTGCTCTGAGTCTCTTGCCCAAGGGTTAAAGCCTCTTGCCATGACATTTCACAGCATAGTAGCTGGTTTCTGTCACCGTCTCTCAATGACTGACAGCTCTGTGAAGGTATTGCCTTATTGATCCTTACATCTTAGCAACTAGAACCAGGCTTGACAATATATAAGATTCTATCACATAAGCACCCATTGGATGGATGGGATAAATGGATGCTAGATAAATGAGTGAAGAGTAGATGGATGCGAGTAGGTAACGGATGGGTAGTTGGTGGATGGACGAGCAAGATGAACAGGTGAGTTCTAGAATAGTTTCATGACTGCACTGGGCTACTATCTGTCCTCCACAAGCAATCTTTCCACCAGTAGCATTGGAGAAGGCCCAGGTAGCCTTATGCCCTACATTAGAGTCTTCCAAACAAGCTGTTGAGTCCTACCCAGTGGTCCTTCACCTTTCCTGAGACAATGACCCATAATAGGTTGAAATGGCTTAGGCTTGAGTGTTAAAAAAACAAAAAACAAAGGACTCAATATAGATGTCCCTTCACATACCAAAGGTCATTTTGTAATTTTTCAGAGCTGGCAGCTGGGGATGGAGTGGGGTGAGAGAGGGTGAGACAAGGTCTTATTTTGTAGTCCAAGCTGACCTGAAATTCACTAAATAGCCCAGGCTAGCTTCAAATTGACAGCAATCATCTCGCCTCAGCCTCCCAGGTACTGATTCCAAGGGTGAGACACTATGCCAGCTGGTATTATAGTTTTTAAATGCTTCATGAATATGGAATATGTTTACTCAGTAGACCATACTGGCCTCGAACTCAGAGATGCACTTACCACTCCATTCTAAGCGCTTCGATTAAAGGCATGTGCCACCACACCTGAACCTCTTCCTGGGTTTTGTTTGGTGCAGAATATTTTATATTGTTCATACTAAAAAAATGTTTTCCAATTCCCTATCCTATATTCCCATCATTTTGGGAGCAGTGGCTATTTTGTAATACCTTGTGAAGAGACCCTTTAGCCCTGACACCAGGTTCCTGAACCCCCATACTTTGAGCCCTTGTAAACAATCATGTGGAGATGGGGTTATCTGGGGAGCAAAAATGGCGGGAGGGGGGAGGCTGGAGAGTTGCCTTCTCTCTGGAGCCTTGACCAGATAGATCCAGGTATATGAGTTGTCAGAAACTAATGGGAGTTAACAGTGGTCTTCCGTCCCCTCCCCCACCCACAAGTACCAATTCCAACCAGTTAGAAGCTGTCCTTGGCTCCTCCTTGGAGAAAAGGGTGGTCTAGAGGGGTTGCTAGTCAGGATGGAGCTGTCATAGCCCACAGCCTCAGGTTGGCTCCTCCCTGAAGCTAGTCTATCAAGCAAAATGAGCCAGGTGAATGATCTATCTAGGCTTCATTCTGAGGCCCTCCCTTCTTTAGTGGCATTCTCCTTGCCTGAAGGGCCAGCAGGCCACCGGTGTGACTGACAGTGACCTTGACACAGTAACAAATGGAGAACCACTAAAATCCTGGGTCCTCTGAGAGGCTTATTTCAGCAACGGGTGTATGAAGGCCAGGCAATTAATTTTCAGTCTTTTCTGCTTTTCCAGCCTTCTTGGGATCATTCACCCAGCCTTGCCCTGTTGCCCCAGCCTTGCTCAGCATTTAAAAGCATACTTTTGTGATCCAGAGAGTGAACATCTGTCACTCCATCAATGAAGCTTACGAAAAATGCAGACTTTCTGGGTCCCAAGGATCATGATGCTTACTTGAACTACTCACTTACATGATATTCACTTGAAATTTCCTCATTTTGCCCAGATAGCTTCTGTGGACAGCCATATAAGAGTGTGGTGCTGCCCCTATGGCCTGTCTGCCTGTGAGACCCATCTTAGCCAGAGGTTCCCAGCCTGGTGCATAGACCAAAGGCGGTGGTGTAGGTAGGCACAGGACTACAGAAAGCCCAACAACCCTGTACAGACTTTTGATGGGGTGGGAGGGAGGCCGAGGTGACAATGGGTATAGGGCTCCCTGATGAGATGCTTCCCAGGTTCCAGAATGCAACTGGACCAACCATGAACCCCACTTCCCCAGGCATGACTGAGACACTGGAGGGGAAAAGGCAATTAAAACACAACAATGCAAACCAACCTTTTTAAATAGTAACTTTTAAAAATATAAAAAGCTTCATTACAATGACTTTTCAATTTTTCTTTTTCTTCAGGAATAACTCTTTTCCACCCTAACCCTCCCTTCTGGCTAGAGCCTTAACAAGTGGTGGCCACTGACCATCTGAAACCCAGAGACAGACGGACAGAATCCAGACAGGCACAACGACATGCCTCTCAGGAAGGTGCAGGGTGCCACGGTTTTTCCATGTCCCAGCATACATCCTGTTCGGGGCAGCCGCTCAGCTGGAGCACTGGAGATGGGCAGATTTTACTCATCTTTCTTCCCAGACGGAGTCCCACATTATAAAATAATCCATAAAAATGCAATATAAAAACTCTTCCATATGCTACATCCACGGAGAGCCCACCAGCAGGGCTCATACGGTCTTTAGCTTTTCTTTAATAAAACAACAAAAGACCAAAACAAAACAAGGCAAACCTAATACCACAAACATTGGTACCCTAGAGGTGATATCTGTCCCAGCCCCCAGCCCGCTGTCCCGACAATCTTCTCAGACTTACGACCCAGGGGTCACCATTTCCCTGCTTCAGGGAGCAGAAAGGGGCTGAGAGCAGGAAAGGGGAGACGGCATCTTATCAAAGGGTAGCACTTCTAATCATTTTTATTCAAATAAAAAAAAAAAGCACCCACACCAGTCGCTGTTTTTCTCTGGTAGCTCCCTGAGCTGAGTTGCTTCGCCTCCCCCCCACCCCATATGGAATCCTTTCTAGGCTGCGCTAGTCGGAGAGGGAGTCCCCTTGAACTTCTATTCCTCATCACAATGATTGAGTGTGCACCAAAGAGAAAGATGGGGTCGGGGGGAGGGCAGGGGACAGAAAGAGATGGAGGTCAGGAGGTGTGAGGGCAAAGCAAGAGACAGATGGAGCAGAGGGACCCACAGGAAATCCTCGCTGTTCCTGTGGGTAACAGCCCAGGCTGGCCCATCCCAGTACTGTCCATCAGCTTGTCTGTCCATCTGCCTATCATTCCATCTAAAGATGGTGCTAAAACCCGTGTGGAGATATACGTCAGTCCCAGTGGGCCAGGACGGTTTACCTATTCCCGGGAAACTTCTCATTCTGCTCCCCAACTTTCTATCTCTGCCTACTTTCCCCACAGAACAGCTGTTATAAAAAAATTAAGAAAGAAAAAAAGAAAGAAAAGAAAAGCCACCACCATGAGTGGGTCACAAATACAGCAGGCAAAATACACGGCGAGCATTGGTGGGAAGGGGCTCCTCCCTCACTGGCCAGTCGGCAACCACAGTCTCTTATTTACATTGTTCACAAACCTTGTGCACTGCACAATCAGAATGAGGCACCCCTCCCCAGAAACAACAATGTCTACTCCTGCATCCCACCCCCCCCCAACCCGGAGTAGGGAGGGGACAGGTCAGAAAGGGGAGGAAGAGACAGAGACTCATGAGGATGTCTGTGGGGGAAACGGAAGCAGAAGCCTCCAGAGAAAACTAATTGAAGCATCTGCCAGCACTGGTTAGGGGGAGAGGAGAGAGTCCTTCAAGTCTGTCAGACACATCAATCCACGAAGGGGCGTGCGTCCTCTCCACCTTCCGTGAGGGCAGCCCACAATGCTGCTCCCTCATTCTTCCGCTGTCCTCGGGGGGCCTGGCCAGCATCTCCCTGTCAGGGCCGCGTGGGTGTCTCCCAGAGTTTGACAGGCCTGTTAGAGTCCTTGTTCAGTAGATGACCTCGTAAACTGTGGCCTTCTTGTCACCAGAGCCTGTTACAATATATTTGTCATCCGCGGAAATGTCACAGCTCAAGACAGATGAGGATTCTTTCGACTGGGGGAGAAAGACATAGAAACATGAAGACATTCAGTGTGGGGAGAAGACAGACAGGAATTCACTCTGGGTACTCTATGGCTCTTCAGGGTTCTGAATGAAATCACCTCCAATTCTCCAGCTCAGGCTGGAGCAGTTGGTGATAGAAAGAGGCCCACTTCCTCTAGGGGCTTGGAGTCCCCTCCCACCTACCTCTTCATCTGGAACACCTCCTGCTCTGGCTATTGTTCCCCAAGTTTAAGCATGAAAACAGGACACTTAGCATAAGCATCTCTGCTAAGTTTACTGATGGGAAGGAGCACTTCAGAGCCACGGCCTCATCAACAGACAGACCCCTTGAGCTGGACCAGCTAGAAAGACTGGTCCTGCGGTTTGCAGGCCCTCAACAAAACTAGAGACTTTCCAAGGGACACATGTGGCACATGGGACCAGATATTTAAGCAGGAAACTGAAACGGGCGTGTGTGTGTGTGTGTGTGTGTGTGTGTGTGTGTGTGTGTGTGTGTAAGGGCAAGAGTGATTGTAAGAAAAACAAGTGATTATGAGTTGCACTGTAGAGGACTGTGTGTGTCTGAGATGGAGGGGCTCTAGATCTTTAAATCTGTAAAAAATGCACATCCGTTCTAGCACCTGTCACACTGATGGCTTGGGGTGGCCATTGTGACCTGAATGGGTGTCACTGGGTTAAATGGCTACTCCATGGGCCCAGCTGCCCAGAGCCAGCCAAGCTCACTCTGTTTTTACACACCAGGTACCACATGAGTGAGTCCCTTCCTAGAAGCTCTTACCCTCAGGATCATATAAGCCTTTAGCAACAGAGGGTGTGGCTTTCTCTAGTCCCCCACATCTTCTCCTCTGGGGGTCCTCCATCTAGTAAGGGCTAATGGGAGGTGGGGGGTGGCAGGTCTGCTCTTAGCTCCAGACTCCTTCTGCCCTGCCTCCTGCTGCCCTCAGCCCCACAGCTGTGGCAGAATCCTGACTTGGGGAGTGGAGATGAAGATCAGGAAGAGTACCTGGAAGATGCTGGCTCCGTAAGGCGTCCTCCACGCATTGAGAAGGTTGTCTTTCCCAGTGCTCACAAACCACTTGCCTGCAAAGCCGAAGCAAAGGGGCCCTCAGATTGTGGCTTGCTGCCCTGTGCAGCAAGACCCACCCCAGCAGTGTCTGCCCCTCATGCAAACATCCCCAGACATGCTTAGCCAGGGTTTTGCGCTTGCTGTTCTCTCCACTCCTGAAGAGCAGTGGCAAGCATGGCACATAGATACCTAAAGGATGACTTTCCCCGTTGTCCGGGGGCGGGGGGGCCGGGATGGCAAAACAGGAGAACAAAATTTAGTGAACTGTGTTGGGCATGTTTCCCCTAAAAGAGCCCCGCCAAAGCCACTAAAGTCAGCTAGTCCTTCCCAGTCTATGACCGGAAGGTGGGGAAAGTACCAGAAACAGGCAAAGCCCAATAGTCAGAGAGGACTTCCCCCCACGAGGGCTCCTAGCTGTGGCCTCTAACATCCCCCAAAGCCACATGCTCTTCCCAGCCAGTTTCTCTGAGGCTAAGAGTTGGCACCATGTGTCCACAGCTGTGGCCATAACCTTCAGAAAAGATCCAGGTCAACATGGAAAGCCTTTGGCCTCCTGTCCTGAGGGTTTAGTGTCCCCAAGTGACATCTCTACCCAAGACAAGGATAGGGAACTCCAGGATACTAAAGAGGCACAGGCTTGGCTGACTCAAGACTGTGGGTCCCCCTCTTCCCCATCTCCTAGTGGATCAGGCTCCCCACGCTGGCTCTCATGCCAGGCTGGGGCCTCGGGGCTTACCACAGTAGGCAAACTTGAGGGACAGCACGCAGCTCTCGTGCAGATGCAGCTGGTACTTGTCGGGCTTGGTGTGGTGCAGGACCTCCACATTGCTGCTCTCCATGCCCACAGCCAGCCACTCCCCAGTGGGGCAGTAACCCAGGGAGAAGATCTGCAAGGGCAGACAGTTCAGTGTCCCCTCTGCCTGCAGGGCTGGAGCAGCCCCTTGGGCAGGGTTAGGTCGCCCCTCACTCCACCCTCACCACTTACAAACAAACCCAATAACCAGCTGTCTGTTGCCCCTCTCCGCTACCCCAGGGGTGTCATTTGTATCCCACTGAGGAAGCTGGCTCTGGAGTTAGAGCAGGAAGGGCTGCAATTCCCAGGCTCTGCAAGCTGCGCTCAGCTCACTCCTTAAGAAACTGGCAATAACTATACTCCACATTAAGGTACCAATGGTTAAAATGAAGCAAGTCTAACAAGCAAGAAATACCAAGGCTCATGGGCGAGGTTTACCAGAGCTGGGAGGGAGCTATGAGCAAACTGCGGAGCACAGGGAACAAGCTGTGGACTTAGGATGAGTCAGGTGTGTGTACATCTTTGAGGCCACGCAATGCCTACTCTACACCACTGTGGCAGCTTCCAAGCAACCTTTCTAGATGACTCGGGCTGGTCCCTTGGCAGTCAATCATGATCCTGTGTGGTCACTCTCTCCCCTGACAGGTGCTGGGGCCCAAGAGGAAGCACACAGTGCTTGGGCTACACACCTGGGAGGTGAAATCGTGTTGCTGTAGCTGCCGTCCTTCACGCAGGTCCCAGGAGCGCACGGTGTTGTCCAGACCCCCGGTCCACAGCTTAGTGCCATCATGAGAGATGTCTATACAGCTGGCCCCATCTGTGTGGCCTTGGAACTGCCTATGAAGGCCAAGCAAGGAAGAAGGGTGAGCCCCAGGGAGTCCCTGACTGCCAATCATCCCAAGGACTGGGCCAGCTATACAGCCAAGCTAGAGGGAAACTGGAGGTCCAAAAGGTTAGATCACATGCCTCACAACCTTAGCTCACAGGAAGCAGAGCTAGACCAGGCCCCTGCTCTTCCATTCAGGGATGCTACCAAGGACAGTTTCCTGGAGAACAGATCTCTGATTCAATGTATCTAGGTGGGACTCCTGGGGAGCCCACTCTGCTCTAAAGAAGGTAATGGAGAGGAAGGCAGAAAAACTCTAAAGGATTTTTCTATCATGTTTAGGACCTGCCTTTGGGACACACTCCTCAACCCAATCTGCACTGTCTCTATTTAACTTAACTCATTTATAAGGCTCTGGCCCAAAACATGCCCAGAGGTTTCATGGGTAACACTGGAAAGTGACTGTGGGCAGGCACCACCATCTACCACCGCACAGGTAGTGTGACTCAGAGGAGAACACCACACAGAATCCAATAGAGCTGCACAGGATGTCTCTTAGACAGGACTCACAAAGCTCAGCTGCTCCACTCCACCTGGCCCTCACCATTAAACAAGGCTGCATTTCTCCACTCCTCAAGCTGCTTTCCCAGAACTGTTCAAAGCTCTGCCTTCCCCAACATCTTCCCCCAAGCTCCTAGGCTCAAGGGGCCCTCCATGAGCTGCTCTTTCTGCCTCTGCACCTGATCACCCTACACTTCTCCAAAAGGACCAACATCATGGGCTGGGTGCTTTGCATAGGCACAAGCACCTTTGCCAACCTCACCTGACCAGGGTCTGGTTGTGCAGATCCCAAACTGCAATGTTCCCATCGCTGCAGCAGGAGAAACAGACTTTGGCATCAGGACTGATAGCCAGGGCATAACAGGCTGGAGCCGAGGACGTCAGCTCAGCCTTGATTCGGGGTGTGGGCGAGGCCAGGTCCCAGATGGTAAGCGTGCTGGCCTCACCACCCACAATGAGCGTGCGCCCATCGGGGAGAAGCTTGCACGAGCGGATGTAGTTGTCCCTGTTCTAGAAGGAGAAGAACAGAGTCAAGTGCTATCCACTTGCTTGGTCGTGGATTACGGAAGCTACATTAGGTAATTTAACATCCTTACAAAGTGTCTTAAAATCCTGAAGACTACTCCGCACCCAGTTCTACACCCATTCAGGTTCTCCTGCCTTTCTCTAGAATCTTGAGCCTAGGTGTCATCTCCATTTGCAGATGCCCCCCAACCAGGGCCAGAGAAGTTAGTCAGCCCTTCCCACCCTGGGTGTGTCTGTCCTGTTTTCCTCTGCCTCCTACAGCTACAGAAGAAGCCTGTGGCCCTAGCTTCTCACCAGGCAGTCCAGCTGGGAAATGGGACTCTTGCTGCCTGGCTGGCTGATGTCCCATATCTTCACACAGCCCTTGCCGCCTGTGTAGACGTGTCGTGTGGGATTGCTGATGGTCACAGCACATACCACCTCCCCGTGACTGAGCGTGTTGATCTGCCGGGCATGCCTGGGAATACCAGGGCCTGCTAGCGCATCATGGGGGAAGGGCACAGGTTGCATCTGCCCATCAGCACTCACATGGAAGGAGTATGCCCTGCAAGAAGGAGGTGAGTCACTCCTGCTGTCCACCCCTAACATGTCCCACATGCCCCATCCAAATCAATGTATACACATTGTGACTTTCTGCCCTTGACTCCAAGCCCCTCTCCCATAAATCCCTTAAGTCTAGGAGCCCTTGGGTACTGGGATGGCGCCATCAGGTTGGAACCTACTTAATATTCCAACCATACATCCTTGCTCCAAAATCAGCTTAGGAGCTCCATGGATGTTATAGAGTGCTCCCTCCAATACCATCCCATCCACACACTCTTGAGACATGCCAATCTCCAGACACACCAGTCTGGGAAAGGACCCAATTAAATGCCACAACCTGCCTCTGAAGTCAGGTGATACTAGGGATGGAGCATCTTCCTGCCTCTCTGAAGGCAAAAAATGATGAGGTTATCTGAGCCACAGGGACTCAGCTTGGTCTGCTGTTACCGTGAGTGCCCTTCTCGGTGGCCATGGTGGCATGAGATCTATTACAAGTACAGGGCATGTTTCTATGTGGTCCCAATAACCCATGTAGGCAAAGGGCAAGGTAATACCGTGCTCTACAGAAGAGCAGGGGAACTGGAGGTGGGGTAGGGGCTGGGTAGAACCTGAAGGAGTCCCCGGAGCCCACACTGCTCCCTGGACTCTGCTTACAAGCATTCTGACTCTCCCAGAGCCATCAACTAGGGCCTCAGAGTCCGAGTTCCCCTGGTGGAGGGGGGTTTCTGGTACTGACTTCCTTGGGTGATGACCATGCCTATGTGCCTCAGGAGAGACAGACACCTTCCTAGAGGACACTGAGTCCAGCAAGACCCCGTGCTCAGGGGATGGATGGGGGTATTTTATCTGTCTACCCCATGAAGCATGCAAAAAGAATAGCCAAGTGCTTACGGTTTCCCTCCAGGAATGGAGGCGAGACTGGAGGGCAGGCCTGTGGCCCTCATCGGGGGGTGAGGGTCAAAACCAACCTACAAAGAAAGGAGAGTGGCTCAGTCAGTCTGCTATCACATAGCCTCACCCTGTTCCCCATGGCTATCATCTAGGCCTGCTGCACCCTGTGACTTCTCCAGAACCAAGTGACAGCACTGCTGAGCAGAGCCTGTGTCAGAGAAGACAGATGCCAGAAAAAGTGTCCTGCTAGGGCAGTAACAGACAGGATGGCAATAATAAATCCCACCTCACAGTACCCCCTCTACTCTTCCAGACAGCGTAGGCCCTGCCCTATCTCTCTTCTTCCTGAGTGTGCTGTAAGCCCATGGAGTGGGGCTACCCAAAGTGTCCTGGAAAGTGAGTCCCCTCTGCCAGCCTTAATCCTGTTTGTCCACAGTAACTGTCACCACCAGGCCCACCTCCTAAATCCCTGCTATCTGGCCAGATGACACAAAGTTTTTATTGGGAATCATACCCCAATACGATATTCAGGGTATTATCCAGAGGTCTCAGATGAGAGAGGGCAGTCCAAGCGTTACCTTAAGTCACCTGTGTCTGACAGGCAGGTCTGACGCCCCATAAGTAAACTCTCTACACAGGTGCTCTTCCCAGAGCAGCTGTAGAGTGCCCACAGCTGTCCTGGCTAGTTTTATGTCAACCTGACACAAACTAGAGTCATAAGAAAGGAGGGAACCTCAATTGAGAAAACATCTCCAGAAGATCCAGCCGTAGGGTACTTTTTTAATTAGTGATGGACAGGGGAGGGCTCAGCCCATTATGGGTGGTGGCATCCCTGGGCTGGTGGTCCCAGATTCTATATGAAAGCAGGTTGAGCAAAGCCATGAGAGCAATCCAGGAAGCAGCAGCCCTCCATGGCCCCTGCATCAGCTCCTGCCTTCAGGTTCCTGCTCTGCTTGAATTCCTGCCCCCACTGCTTTTGGGAATGAACTGTTCTATGGAACTGAGTGAGATAAACTTTTCCTCTCCAAGTTGTTTTTGGTCATGGTGTTTCATCGCAGTGATAATAGAGACCTTAAGAGAAAACCCAAGGGTCCCTCCAGCATGCAGAGATACGCTTACTACATTACTACATTAACCCTGCCAGCTCCCACTCCCAACCCAATCCCCACCACCACCAAAAGGAGCCAAAAGGTCTACGTACAGCTCCAAAGCTCACCATTGGCGATCGGCCATAGGCGGCGGCTGCAGCGGCTGCGGCGGCGCTCATCTGGGATGGGATGTTGTGTAGGCCAGCATAGGCGCTTGGGCTGGTGAGGGAGCCATTCATCTCGTGGTGGCTCATCATGGCAAAGGGTGCTGGATAGGAGCTGGTGAGGGTGATGGGTGTTCGCAGGGCCGAAGCTGTGAGGACGGGAACGAGGAGGTGGGATCAGTGGGGAGGAGGCATCTGGGAGAGGGAGCTCACCCTTCTGATACACAAAGCTGAGGCCTACATTCTGAAACATCTTACCCAACTGAACCCCTGACGACTTCAGAGGCCAAGGTTGGAGTCATTTCTTTTCTGAGGGCCACACACAGCCCAGAGAAGAGGGCTTACTCAGGAGTTAACAAAACCATTAAGTGAAGTGGACACAGGTCTAGGGTAACAACCTGTTAGATGCTCGTTCCACATACTTGGCCCAGCAGAGGCCTCGTAGACTCTGGCATACCAATGTTAAAGACAGATCCAGGCAGACCCATGAATCCCCAGCTTGGACACACTTTGTTGCTGGCCATCTGTTTGGCTTCATCTAGCCAGGGACCAACCTCCCCTCCCCCCTCCGATCATCCCGGGCCCCATGGTGCCTACCCATTATACCTATCGGGTCCATGCCTGGAGGTTTGCCCGGCATTGACCGGAGCCCCGGGGTGGTGCTGGTGCCTGGAGTTGGGGCATCGTTCCTTGGTGTTGGTGTGTTGGACTTGAGCCCAGGTGTGGAAGATTTGTCATTCTGAGAAGGGAAGACACAGAGACCAAGAGACACCATGAGGATTCCTCCCAAGAGTTGGGCAAAATGCCTAGCTCTGGTCCCACATGAAGCCAAGCATGGGTTGAACAGAAGTCCCTGGTTGGCAGGGATGGTGGTGAAGGTTCTAATTTAAAGATGCAGGAACCAAGGCTCTGAAACATTCACTAGTGTGGGTTAATGATTCAAACATAGCCAATCCCAACAGCTATACCCAACTCCCACCCTGCAAGCAGCAGGACTGGAGCTCTAGCCTCGGCACTCACTCACGCCTCCAGTCTCTCCCCTCCCCCACCTCGGTAAGGTGCCGGGACAGACCCCACATACATGACCAAGGTCTTTGGTCTTGGAGGAAGGTGTACTGCTGGAGGAAGCCACAGAGGCCGGGCTGGTGGGGGCATCTTTCTTCAGACCACGGGCTTTGTCCAGCCCATTCTCAGGAGGGGAGTGTGCTGGGCTCACCCGGGGCGTCGCTGGGTCCTGAAAGGACAAGTGTCACAGAGCTCTTAAACTGCAAGCAGGTATCCCTGCCCCGCCAAGAGGAAGGCAGTGGGCACAGGTGGGAGGCGATTAGCTCTGAATGACCTAGACCCTGAGCCCTCTACCTCACAAGTAGGGTGAAACAACAATGTGAAAGCAGGGAGGAGTGACCTGCCCCAGGTCACACACAAATCCAGAACACTAAACAGCAAGGTTGCACAGGGCCTTATTAGAGAGTCTCTCCAGGAAAGCATACTCCCCAAGCCTAGGGAGGGAGGACAGGGCCACCTAGACATCTATGGGACTCGAAGACTGCTGCTTCCTGAGGCCTTTCGGAACCCACACCTCGGCAAGCCATTTGCCTCCCTGTTTCCCTGATGTTCCAAGAGACCTTACCTACAGAGGATCTGTCCCAAACCAACCCTCCCTACAACTAACTGTGGCCTGCCCTTACCTCATTGGAGACATCCACCACCAGGTCGTCACTCTTGTCCCCATCGCTGTCCTATAAGCAAGAGAGAAGCCAGTAAGAGCCCATGTCAACCCCTGATCTGCTCAAGCCTAACCCTGTACCCCAACAACTCCAACCAAACCCCAAAACCTGTGCTGCTCTGCTGCTGGGCTCCCTGCCCTCTATGAGCAGCCTTGGAATTCCTTCCTCTGGCTCTGACGTGTCTAAGCAACCTGAGCCTTCTGAAAGCCGGAACCTCCTTCCCAGCCTGCATTCTGGTTACAGTCACTCCTAAGGCCAGTCTCATCTTTACACCCTCCCCCCCATCACTCTGGCAGAGGTGACTGGCTTCACTCTGCAGTGCAGCTGAGCTTTGTGTAACATGTTTAGAGCCACAGGGCAGCCAGATGGGACAAAGATGACTCGGTAGTAGCCCCTCTAGACTCAGATCTCACCCCTGTTCAGTCTGGCAACGGAGGACACATAACCGTGCTCCCACTGGGATCTCACAGATCAAGGTCACGGCATCGGGTTCTTACAAACTGTGTCTCTATGGCTGAATGCCTGGCGTGGACTATGAAGACCGTGGGGCTCACACTGGAGTACACCAGAACACCCCCTTGGAGCTCGGGGTGCAGCAGAGAACTATCTAGTAGGTCGTCCTTCAGCTCTCCCCAGACTGCATGTAGGCTGGGACAACTTCCTTGTCCATTTCTCTCCCAATGGCTCACCTGACTACAGGGTACGTATGAACCTCCCTCTGGGCCCTGACACAACCACCAGTCTCTCAGATTCAGAACTCAACTGCCAGAGTTGAGGCCAAAGCCAGCACACAATCCTATCCAATGAAGCCACTTGTCGATCCCTACATACGTATCGGCTCAGGCTGTCCTTCTCTTCCGCTTTCCGCTTCTTGGCTTCCAGGCTGTAGTCTGCAGAGCCCCGGTGCTTCTCACTGGCCCGGAGGCTTTCTGAGGGTGACACGGAATTGTTCTGGAAGAAGAGGATCTTGGGGTCAAAACTCCATGCTGAATGTAATATTGCACATAGGCCGAGTCAACTAAGAGCGGATGACAGGGGGCCAGAAGGAAGCGGACAGACACTCCGAGTCTGCAGATCCGGTTCTCCCAGGACATTCCCAGGACACCTTGAGTCCCTGGGAACTTGCCCAAAATATCAATTTTTAGAAGCAAGGTACTGCATTTCTGTTTCCTGGCCTGAGGCGAGGTCCCTAGAGAGTGAGGGGCCCCCGTCACTCAATTTACTCAAAGGAAAGATGTGTCTTTTCAAGTCAGACCTGAGCCATAGACGGGCACACAGGAAGAACTTCCATTCTAAGTTTGGCAGTGAATGAGAAAAGGTGCTGAGCTGCAGATAAAGCCCTAAGCGGAGATGAGCAACTCAGTCCTGGCTCCTCCACTGGCAAGCCTCCAGCAAACTGAAGAGAAACCAGGGTCACAAACCCTTCCCTTAAAATGACAGGACCTCCCATAGGGTGGGGATGAGTGTCCCGAGAGAGCAGGGCCCTGTGGAGTGGCGAGACCAAGCTAAGAGGAAGGTAAGGTTTCATGCTGGGGAGAGCACTGGGAGTTCTCAGTTCTTCCTCTGCTACAGAGGGAGGAAGGGGGAATCCCTAGGGATGACAGGCCTGAGAAAGAGGAAGATCTGAGGCAGAGGAGCAGCAGGGAAGGTGTCCTATGGCTGTGCACAGGGAGGGAAACCTCTGGCAAGGGCTGTCTGCAAACCTTGAAGGCCTATTGCCCCTTCAGGATACTATGAACTCTATGGCTACCTCCAGCACCACCGTACCACTGTTTGAATGTAAAATGCTCCACAGGCTAAGGGGTTAGAACACTTGGTCCCAATTGATAGGGGCGTCTTAGAACCTTCTGGACATGGAGTCTGGCTGGCAAACACAGGGCCACAGGGGATTATAGGCGAGCTCTGATACGGCCCAGCTTTTTCCTAACTGTGGCTAGGATGTAACCAATTCCCTCACACTCCTTGCTTCCTCTAAGCCACAATGTAACCATTAACGGACTGTACACCCTCAAACCACGAGCCAAATAATCCTTTCTTGCTCCAGTTATTTTATCATAATGATAAGAAAAGTACTGATAAACCTACCCATGTTTAGACTGACAATAATGTCAGGAGTGATAGAACGAGTCAGAGGATCCTGGTCTAACTATAGTGACAAGGGTGGCCACAAGTCCACACATGCTAAAGATGCAGGCTGGAGTCATGTGGTAACACGGAGCAAGACGATGGGTTCACAAAGAAGGGACATTGAAGGTAGGTAGGGTAATCCTTCTCGTCTCCTTTCCCCATTTTACTAGAGGCCAATGCTGGCCCAGGGATGGGGTTCACTGGCAGGGAACGAGGCGGGGTGGCCAGCAGGTGGATGGGTTTGGGGGAATGGTGTGGGAGGGAGCCAGCCGCAGAACTTAATTTCCTTTCCTAAGCCGGTTTTCTGGGCAGCTCTTCCCTGCCAAGTTTCTGCCTGAAGCAAATTAAAATGGCAGAGTTATCAAGCCTTGAAGAAAAAAAATGGAGGTTATAATGGAACTGCAGCTCAACCTTCCCCGCAGCCGGGCGAGCGGCGGCGATGCGCTCACAGCCGCAATTCAATTAGTTGCTGCAAGCACAGGCAGAAAAAAAAAAATCACCGTCATTTCATTTCATTTCCTCCGATGGTGGCGGCCACCCTGTGCTAAGCAGAAATGCTTCCAGCCCCTCAGGCTGGCTGCCCCTGCGCAGGCGGGTGATGGAGGAGAGGGAGGGGACGGGGTGGCTGCTCGTGTTTCTCCTTGCGACCTAGTGCGAGAACAGGGAACTCTTTCTTCTCATGCAGTCAGGCTGAAAACCCTTGCCGCTACCGGAGAGTCATGTCAGGCATTTAGCGGCATCGATCCAGCCCGCCTCTGGTTGGCAGGCAGCCAAAAAACTAAGTATTTTTTATTGCTTCAGCTAGACAAGGAAATATGAATGAAGCTACCTCTAATTGGACTCCAGACTAACCCCTCTGGGACAGCTTCCAGCCTGTCCACCCGGCCCCCTCCCCTCTCTGACACAGCCTTGTCCTTCCTGCCGGAGGCCTTGACTGTTGACAACCTGTTTTCCTAAGGCTGATTATTTCAATCTCCACCATCCAACGCCATGGCCCTGAGGATGCAGCCCCCAGAGTACTACCCAACCCCCACCAGTACCTCTCTGAGCTACCCAGCCCTAGGATGTCATGGGATTCATCCCTGTTCATTCCCTAGTCCCCATTTGAGTCAACCTAGCTTGGATGCCAGGAGCCTTATGGGGGAAAAGGGCTGTGCACTGGGGGGTGTGGGGGTCCCTCTGGATTTCAGGCAGAAAGCTTTCAGCAGGGGCACAAAGCCAAAAGCCAATAGGTATGAAGAAGTGGGTGCTGGGCTTCAATACCCACTTCTTAGGGAAGCCCCTCACCCTCACCAAGTAATGAGCCCTGTTACAGGGGGTCTGCCTACCAAAGCTCAAATGCTATCTGGGCAGGGTAATTCCCATGATACGCCAAAGGAGACTGGGGCTCCGAGGTCAAGACATAAGACCTCATAAGGGGATTGTATTGAAGCTGGGGCGGGGTGGAGGTTGGGGGAGGGGTAGGGAGACAACACAGGTGGACACACCTATTCCAGCTCGACTTACATAGGGAAACTGCCTCTCCAAAAACATGCCACTGTTTAAGGATCAACACCAAAGCAATCAAAATGGATTCAGCTTTAATCAATCCTTTCTTCTGTGCCTAGCCATTCCTAAGCCCAAGGGGGCGGGGCCTGGATTTCTGAGCAGGCAGGCAGGGCAAGAAGAGACAGCTAATGTGAGGTATGAGAACAGGCTGGATGGAGGGAGGGATTGGAAAAGGCAGCGGCTCAGGCAGAGGGAGCTTTCTGAGGAAGCTGCTGCCCGGACAGACAGCTAGTTAAAGGCCTGACATTCCAAGTCCTACTTAACATGAGGTAATAAGGAAAGCCATCCTAGCAGATTAAGATGGTCCCGGATACAAGCTCGGCGATGAGGAATAAAATAGCTCTGCTAATCGCTGGAGGATTTTTTTTTTTCTATCCAGACTCCACTGTGCTCATTCAGAGGGCTTATTCACTTGAAACAGAACCTCGGAGCCTCAGTGTGATCAGAAAGATTTACAGCAAATCTCTGAGCTGGCAGACACGCAGGCGGCCTGGCCTTAATACCTGCTTGCTAGCACTTTCTTCAACTGAGTAAAAGTGCAGAGCAGGGAGAAACCTCAGGCATCTGGAGAAAGGAGGGTTCGGGATTATGCTGGAAGCAGGCATCCAGCGTACAGGGCTGATGAACCATCAACCCAGGCAGCATCGGGAACAGCACCAGAGTTTAGAGTCCTGGGCTCAGGCCAAGGACTCCAAAAAGCCCCTTGGAAGATGTAGGGCGGTGAGCTAATGGCTTCAGTTGACGGGTGGGTCTCTTTGTAAAGAGGACTTAGAGGTCACTCAGGCAAGCGCCTAGAGCTAACAGCTTCCCCCTCAATTAAAGGTCACTCAACAGAAGACAGCAACTCCTGTGTTATGACAGACAGTAACTACCCCTAGTACTGGATGTGGACAGAGACACGGTCACCCACACATCAGCCCTGAAGCCAGGTCTTCCAGCTGTGGGCACACATAAACAAACGATAAATAAAAACCCCAGCTTCCACCCACAGAGCACAACGGGAAACTGGGGTTAGCTGTGGGTAGCACAGGCTACTTGCCAGGCCTGTAGTTCTAGGAACAACCCTCTAGGCAGGCCCACCCTCCTCCCATACCCACCCCAACACCAAGAGCACCCTTACTTACTGTGCTGGACTCTCTCTCTGAGAAACAGGAAGGCCAGGACAGGAGGAGGGTCAGGACCCCCAAGGAAAAAGAAAGAGGGAAAAAAAACAAGGTAAAGGTCACTCTCAGCTCGGCTAACCTTTGTGATTCATTAAAGCCACCTCACTGGTTAGCCTGACTCTAGTTCCCTGGGTGCAGTGAAAGCAGGTCCCTTATATGTCATCCCAATGGTCCCCTCCCACAGTGTCCAATATGGCCTGGAATCCAGGCCATTAGCCTTCTTCCTGGTGTGTCAAAAAGACTTTGGTTTACTTTTCACTGTATTTTCTAGAATCATTAAGTGGGAGCTGGGAAGGTTATTGCTTTAAAAACAACGCAATTTGGAAATGACTTCTACTGTTTTGCTTTCTTAACGCCATTCTCTGTTTCTTTGCCAAAAAGCCCCCAGAAGCTTAGGCCTCTGGTCACACCATTCCAGCTAAGCAGCAGCTCTCATTGTCCTCTCCTCTTCTGTCAAGAAGGGACAAAACAGTTGGCCCTGGGCTCGGGCTCCTAGGATACAGCACGGACTAGGGCTTGGAGGGTGGTGACTCCTCCCCGAAAGTCCCTGGGAGCTTGGAAGACCATGTGGCCCAGTAAATACCTAAAAGCCAACCAAATATACAAGCTGGCAGCTTTACAAAGAGGCAGCATGGGGGCCAGGTCCTTGTTCTGTTCCCTCTGATGTCCTCCTGAGCCCCAATAGTCCTATTCAGAGGGCTGGGGCAAGAGCTCCCATTCCTTGTCTCTCTAGTCACTTCTCTGCTGGAGTATTCCTGAGACCCTGCACTCCACTAACTAGTCTGAGACAGGGTCTCAAATACCCTGGGCCAACCTTGAACTCACTACACAGATGAGAAATACCATTACCTTTCCCCCTTTCTGCCTCCATCTCCCAGTGCTGGGTTTACCTGCATGCCACTACCAACCCCGGTTTATATAGTGCCAAGAGATGAACTCAGGGTTTGGGCATGCTTGGCAAACACTCTTACCAACTGAGCAACATCCCCAGCAGTGCTGCCTCTTGGAAGGTGTCCCAGTGATGAGATATAGAGATCCAGGAAGATAGCAACAAAAGGCTACAACGAGGCCCCAACTCAAGCTCCTTTAAGAAAGGCACCCAATGCAATCATGAAAGCACCCTGAAGGACAGGCCGGGCTGACCCTAAAGAATTGTCAGGGTGCTACTAGAAATATGGGGGCCGTTGCAGATAAACAGATTGTTTCCCTAGCAAGTCACCAGGGTCTACATGAGGAACTGCAGCGTTTCCATGCGCCTCAGGACTCAACAGAGGGCTCCAAGTCTTAGCTAACACCAGGCTCTAAGTGACAGTACTTGTCATGTCCACTTACAATGTGTCCTCTAGCCCCAGCCCACCCCGCCCTGCTCAGCCCAGCCCAGCCCAGCCAGAGCCACACCTCTGTGATCCAGTTCATGGTGGTTCTTCTCATCCTTCACAGCCAAGTGGGCTTGGCTTCCCAGGGCGCCAAGTGCCAGCAACCCAGAGCTGCTTCCTGTCACTGGGGGAATCCCAGGAGGTTGGAGGCCCGACGGGTGGGGTGGCAGCTGGACCGGGGGACCATGCGTGGCATGGGAGAGGTGCTGTGCCTGGAGTTGCTGCTGCTGCAATGAAGTTGGTGGTAAGCCATGACAGGTCGGGAGGGCAGAGGGTGGGTCACCTCTGCCTCTCCCCTCGCTCCTCTACCAGGAAGCGACAGGGAAAACACCCCCCCCCCCAAAAAAAAACCTTCCCCCTCAGCCACATGCTCATCTTGCTCAACAAAATCTGTTAATGGACTGCAGTGTAGAGGACTGATGTCTTCAGGCGTCATCCCCCAGCCCCAGTGTCAGGACAGAATTTCTCATGCCTGTTTCCAATACCAAGATAAATAATGCATGCATTTAAAACCCACACAGTCGCTAGGGCTTCCTTTCAATGGAGAGGAATCCATTTTTAAGCTCATAGCTCATGCGCACATGCCTTTAACATTAGCAGCCAGAGCCTCCCACCCAAAGCTGGAACCTGGGGAAAGCTTCCCTTGATTGGGCTTCTAAAGAAGCCGAAGCCTGGCTTGTAGAGCTGGGACAGGGCAGGCTAGAGCATAGAAGTCCCAGGACTGGTAGAATCAAAGCTGATGTCCTTGGCCATCAGAGTAGAAAGAACACAGAACTAGGAAGAGCTGAGCCTTTGAAACCAGATGGGCCAGAATCCTAGTCTTGATTCTGTATGTCTGGGACAGGGACTTCCAAAAACCCCTTAAACTTCAAATTTCCTCATCTGCATAAGGGGGGAGGCAGCACCCACGGCAGGGGACTACAGTAAGGTAATGTGGGCTTGGGCATGCAGCCACCACTCGATGGGCTTCGAGGCAGTCACTGGCATTTCTATAGGATTCTCACAGGGATCTCCCACTGTTCTAACGACCTCAGTACTCCCAGCCCCAGAGTAACATCCATTCTGCTGTTCCTCCCCACTCCCAACCCAGGACCCTGCTGCCTGGGGCACCTCTTCCCATTGCCAACCTCAAGGCTCTCCACCCTATTTTGCTCCCGTGCCCAAGTTCCTAGTTCAGAGGCTTTCCTGCTTCCCCAGGAGCCAAGACAGGATGCCCTCTTATTCTGCCAACGACCACTGGCATTGTAGGGCAGGCTATATGGTATTAACTATTTCTTAGGGATGGAATTATTTCTTGAGACTGGCTGGGGCACTGGGTATGCTTGTCTCCATCCGTGCACACATTTTTCTTCTATACTAGCCCCAAGAGAAAGGGACCAATACCATCCACATGTGCATATAAATTCCTAGACACTATCCAAATAAAACCCATAACTCTGACAGTCACCAGTGACTGTGCCCATTTTACAGACAGCAAACTGATAAGAGAGGCACTGGAATGGGCAGCCCAAGCTTCACTACTCTAAATGGGATTTGAACTCGTATCTGTCAACCACTAGCATCACCTACAGAGTGTTCAAAGTGAGAGGGAAGTGAGTGAGATACGCAGCGAAGATGTAATAACCCAAGAAAGGATGGCCTTGGGCTGATGGAACTCATGCCCGTCGCTGTGAAAGGATTAAAAAGCTTCCCACACTCCCCTCAAAGAACCGAGCTGCAGATTGCTGACCTAGCTAGCTCTCCGTCCAAGTTAAAGCTGTTCTGGCAGCCTTACACCTCTGGCCCCGGAGGCTCCATCTCTTAGCTCTATATGTAAGGTTGGCACCCATGGCCATTGCCCTGGACCACAGAGGACCTGAAATGACCTCCTCTGCTAGGCACCTCTGCAAGCTTTTGGTGGCCACAGGTCTTAGAGTGATGTGACCGTAGGTCTGCTTGTGTCACAGCACACCTAAACTAAGGGAGCTTTCAGAGCAGAATCACAGGACGCCCAGTCCTCTCGGCTAAGATTGGACTTCTCTTGGATGGGAGATAAAACACAGGCTTTCCCACTTTCCCTTTTAAAGAAAATTAATTTTTAACATCTTATTACAAAAATAACACAGGCTCACTGTAAGAAATTTTTTTAAACGTTTTAAGTTTTGTTCTTTTTAAGTTCCCCATTCATTCCACCTCACAGGACGCCAGCTGTCAGTCCATCTAGACTCTAGATTTCCAGATCTACAATTTTTCCATGCAGTTCTCCACAAATGAGCTCTTGTTGTCCACACTGTTATATGACCGGGCTTAAAAGGTGTTCTGAAGGGGAGAAAAAAAACCACTTTCCTTTTGAATGAGTATTTAGTATTCCATGGCATGGCTGGACCCCACAGCTTTATCTAGACATTATGTTACAAAGAATCTCCACTGGGGCCCTATTGGTTTTAAACTCCTTGCTGGGAAGCCCTTTCAAGTCTGCTGGTGATAATTACTTAATAAAAGCCCAGAAAGTAAGGGCCTGTGTACTTAATCTGCACTGCATAGTACAGAGGGACTGGTAAGGAAGGATGCTTTAAGGAGACAAAAGCATGTGAGGAGGGTGTTGCTGGCTGCAGACGTGTGAGATTGTGTGTGGGTCTCCTCTCCCACCCTGCCCACTCTGTCCAGTCCAAACAGATTCCCTTCCCGCTCTTCTGGTCAGAAGGAAATTTCCTTTCCCAGATTCAAGAACCCAGACTCTGGATGCAGGCAGAGCTGCTGGAGGTGGGGACTTCCAGCTTCATCCTTTATCAGCACTGAGTCCCTGGACAAGTCACCTAATCTCGCTGGGCCTGTTTCCTTGTCTGCAAAATGGACATCAAAGTGAAGCTCACCCTTGGGCTGCGCAGAACTCACATTATTCCATGTACAAGCAAAGTCTGAGTGCAAGCCGCCTCAGCAAATGGGCATGGTCATCGCCATCGTCTTTAAGCAAATGATGAGTTGCAGGAAAATAGAACCATTGTGTTACCCATCCAGCACCTCCAACAAGTCCAGGCTTATCCTTCTACCCACACTTAGTGAGTAAGTGAAACGCTGGAGAAGGTTAGCAGCAGAGAAGTGGGGAAATGAGGCAACAGAGAGCTTGATCCAAAGGTCTGGAGGCCCTGGAGGCCCAGTTAGTTAAAGGCAGTTGGAGTGGGGTCAGTGGTGTAGACAGGTGTCCTGCTTTTCCCAAATATCCACTAGTAAATCCACTGCAGAAACTCGTGACAATGGTGGCGGGGGCAGGGGCAGCTACTCAGCCGACACAGTGTTCCTCGGCCTCGGGGTCTGTATCCTCTGCAAAATGGACGTTTTTCATCTTCAAGTTGGCTCTGCACAGCCAGAAAACATTGCCTTGGTCTCCTTGGGGTGGTCTGAGGGTACCACGGGGGCCAGCCCGGAAGACTGCAGATAGACTGATGGAAGACCCAAGCTGTAAGTTTTTCCACAGGGGAGAGAACAGATGCACCTGGATGCCGGTGCCCTCTGGATGGTGGTTCTGCCCGTGGTGGTCTTGGCGGCAATATAATGCAGCCAAACGCTCTCCCTGATTGGGCCAGGAGTGGCTGGCAATGAAGTCAGGTAGGTAGGAAGGAGCATGGCCTACCACCTCCTTCAGCAGGCAAGCAGGATACAAACACTCTCGGGGCTGTTTCTGTCCTCGGCATCAGGTCCTCTGGTGGCTTCAGAGAGCAGGGTACTCAAACAGTTTAGTCTGAGTGGGAGGGGTCACACTGCTCTCAACTGGAAACTTTCTCAACAGCAGAGAAATGTCACAAACAACTCTGTCTGAGGCCACCTGCCTCCACCTTTTTTGCTGTTCCTCCTAATACTGGCTCTTCTCCATGTGTGAGAAGAAAGGAAGTTCAGTGGTTCTCCCTCTTGGCCTTAACCCCCAGAGGGCTGAGAACCCGGAATGGAGCATACTCTTGAACGTTCACTTCTCCATCCTTGGCCATTTCGTAATCAAACACAAACACATCATGGCCCCGTGGTGGTTCCTGTGCCCTCCATCCCTGAGTGCCTAGTGCCCATGGTCTGGGACTGGCAGGCATGGCTGGCAGCAGAGACTGATGGAAGAGCTTGCTTCAGGAGCATGTGTAATGGGATTACGCACCTCATGCTTCCTGCCTCTGCTGCTTGATTAGATGCTTTGGTTCTCAGGTTCGTAATTTGGGTTAAAGTTAGGGGAGTTGTCTAACTGCTACAATTCTACAGTCAAACAGGCCAACAGCTGCACCAGAGGGAGTGGGCAGGGTCCTGGTAAGACAGAGGATAACTCCACCTCCAAGCTTTTCACACAGCCCAGTGGTACCCAAGGCTCTCCTTGCAGCATTGGCCTTTGGGTTCGGCAGCTGTTTTTAGAGGTCACAATGAACTTTGCTATATCCCTACTTCAGAGATGGGACAGCCCCAGGGGCCAAGTAACTACACTAAACAACAGAAACCTGAGCCAGGATGCCAGCTCAGCAATCCCATACTTCACCTCAGTCTCTGGGCAAAGGAAACAGATACTAAGGCAGAGCCTTCCGTCGTTCTATCCCTTCTAAAATTCTACCACCCAACTTCCATCCGTCGTCCATCCATCCATCCATCCATCCATCCATCCATCCTACCCGGGCACCACCTGGCAGAAGACAGGAAGCCCTGAGAGAGCTTCACAGATCTCTGCAGTCTGGGATAAGCTACAACTCCAACCTCCCTCCTCCCTTCTCTTCCTCCCTTTTAAGAAAAACACCAAGTCAACATTGCATATACCACCCACTAAATAATTCTCCAGGCAGCCCAGACCACGGAGCCAAGAGCCCACCACCTCCCAGGCCACCACACAGCCCTGTATGTACAAAGCTAAGTTCTGGGGAGGAACTCCATCTCTGGGGCAAAGGGACATGAATTCCCACAGACCAACTGGGAAATGGGGGGTGGGGATGACAAGCTGCCCAGATCCCCTTCACCTGTCCTTCCTTTCTGCTCTCCCACAAGAGTTCAACCCTGTGGATGCTTCTGGCTACATCCACACTCCTCATATTGCCAGCAGCCCAGCTAAATGGAGACCCCAGACTCCAATCCCGTGTCAGGAGGCCACAACCAGCCAACTGGAGCAGGTGTGCCACCAGAAACCTTTCTATCTGAGGAAATCAAGACTGGAGCATTGCCCCTGCCTGTGCCCTTATCTCAGCAGGGTGGCTCCCCTCTCGACTCCAGAAGAAAAGGAACAAGCCCCTCGCTGGAGGGCAGTCAAGCACGGCTCCCAAGTCCGGGCGCCCCAGCTGTTGGGCAATTCCTGCCTTGTGAGGCTCTGTCAGGCGCGGAGCGATTAGACGGCTGCCTGCCTAATGACAGGGCGACGGCTGCATTCACTCAGAGCCTGAGAAGCAATTACCTTGAAAATGGGGGTCACAGGCCCCACTCGTGGGCTTTAATTGAATTCCAATATCTGCCTAGGGCCGCCTTGACCTAACTTGTAGCTTCCTAAACGCTACTTAAAGGAGCTGGAGCCAATCCAGCTACATGGCTTCTCGATTTTACTTTTTCTTAAAAAAAAAGAAAAAGAAAAAAAAAGTGTTTTCATATGTGGATTTTAATTCCAAAAAGTGAGAGATGGAACCAGACTGTATCCCCTGTAGGTTGTGGAAGAACTTGCCCTGAAGGTAAGGAGCTAATGAGAAAGACTTGTGAAGACAACCTGGGGCTTACGCCCCGCTTCTATGCCCCTGCACCACCAATGGCACCACCACTGTAGGACACGGGCCATGCTCAGGGGATGCTCTCAGGTTGGCCTGACTGCTAAATCTCTGCGAAATAATGGCACCAGACTAAACCAGTGGTTCTCAACCAGAGGCCCCTTTGCCCATGTAGATAAAGGCAACATCTGGAGACGTTCTGAGTTCACAGATGTGTGTGTATGTATGTGGGTGGAAGGAGGAGGGGTGCTGTTACACCCAGTAGGTACAGAGCAAGGCTGCTGCTGAATACCCCCCAAAAGCACATGGCAACAGAGAATTATCTGGTCCCAAGTTTCAACAGTGTCAGGCCCTAGGCTCTTTGATCCAGTAACTATCCCCCATATCCCACCCCTGTTCTCGTGAAACCCTAAATAAACTCAGTGAAAGGGCAAGGGGAACTTGGGGGAAGAAGGGCTTCAGAAGATGCAGGGACACTGGGGCAAGGCGGGCATTGAGGTGGCTCAGGACGAGAAAATACTTGTCAAGCTTGACAACCTGAGTTTGATTATGTAGTCCAGGGTGGTAGAATGAGAGAAGCAGCTCTTATGTATCATCCTTTGGCAGCACATACATGTGCTAAACATGTATGTTCAACATGGTTCAAATTCTTTCAGAAGAGGGTAGTGGGAGTGGGGGTGAATAGGATTCAAACTACACTGTATGTATGATAAGATTTTCAGAAAGGAAATTTTAAAACAATATTTCTTAAAGAGAACCCTGAGCTGGACGATCATAGGAGATACTTCAAAGCTCTAAAATACCATAGTTTCTCTCCTTAGGGTGCTGCCTCCCATCACCAAGCTTCTTGCCCTTCCCATACAGCGGGCAGGGTTTACTCCCCTCAATGCCAAGAATCAATGGAGGCTTAAGCCCTCCAGTCTCCAGGAGCTCCCACAGGGACTAACACTAGAAGGAACTGCCTTTACCAAAGGACTCCGTAACCACACACCCTGACCATCCTGAGGGGTCTGTATCCAAGGATCTCCTTGCCACACCCACAGCTGGAAAGGCTGAGAAAGATGAACTAGGCCACCCTCTCCTTTCTCTCCACTGAGGGCCCTAGAGAGCACTACGGGATGTGTACTCCTGTGCTGGGGATGAGGCGGGGCTTCTAGAAGGTTCCATCCAGGTATACAGCTGAAATTCACAAGGATGTGTGCGAGTGCTCAGCCATGCAGCCCAGTACATGAGGCAGCAAGACCCCAACCCCAATACTGTCACAGCACGGTGCACATCAATAAACAGCAGAGATGGTTCTGACCCCAGGAGGCCAAAGAAGGGCAGCCTAAGTGGGGGAGGGAAGAGGGGAGGCAGCAGCCAGGAACTGATCAGTACCTTTTGGAAGCCAGGGGCATCAGATGCTGGGGATGTGGAAGCTAATAAAATTACAGGTGGACTCAAGGTGTGTCTGGCATTTCTTTAGTCTGGGGACCAGGACACAACACTGTAAAGCCACTGTGTAAAGAGCCCAATGAATCCAAGCCCTCGGTTGCCTAGGAATGCCATGGGCCCTGGGGCTGCCATTCTTTGAGAGCACCTAAGGTCAGAGTTCATCTCTGGTCATGGTAAATGAGAGGAATAAAAGGGCTATACACACGGTGAGAGGCAGATTGGGGAGTCCACGTACCCCGATGATGGCGTTCAGCTCCGTCATGGTGACCTGCTTGGCGCGTTCCACGGCCTGCGCCACTTGCTGTTGATGCTGTAGGGAAAAGACGTCATGATCAAGGCGTGGCCACCATCCATACTGTCCAACACGGGACACCGGAAGTCTCTCAGGACCCTTCCCCAAAGAAGATAGAAAGAGATCCACTCAACAGGCCCAGGACTTAGGGATGTGGGTGATTAGTGATGTCACGCTTTCTATCGGTCTTTAAATAAGGACAACAGAGATGAGTATGCAAGACTGGCCTGTTGACCTCCTCAACCTCACCTGCAGGAAAACCTTTGCTCTGTGAAATGAGAACCTGATCGGGTGTTACATACTGGAGTGATTCTTTTCTGGGCATTACTGTAATCACATAGGACACCATGTTCCAGGATGTGCAGCTATAGTGGCTAGTGGTGAATTAAACAGAACATGTGGGCTTTAGATTTAAAGGGCTGAGAAGAATCGGGCATCTACTATGGTTACCAAAAGAGAGAGCTAAGAGTCCAGCCAGAAAGTGATAACGACCAAAGAAATTCTAAACACGGCCTCAGGTCTTCAGAATGCAACAGTGTGTTAGTGTGGACTCAAAATTGTAACAGACACTCCAGCCTGGTGTGGAGAGGCCACAGGAAACCTTTGTACTTTCCATTCAAGCTTGCCTAACAAACCTAAATCTGCTCTTGAAAAACTACAGTCTGTTATTAAAAATTAAGTTTCACACACTCCCAGAAGCTAAGAAGTAGCAGGAGCCATATCTAATTCTTAGTCAGATCCAGAACTCCAGCAGGGAACAGTTATGGTCTGAGCCACCTTGGGAAATAAAGGTAGGGTAGGCCCCTGGCTCTGCTTGTACGGAGTGGGATCAGATGGGACAGAAACGGGGGCTAGAGGTCTCCCCACCACCTCTGACAGCTCCGGAGTCCAGCCCTTGCCTCCATTTGGAGGGTAATGGGGGCAGTCTCCAAAGGGTACTTAGAAAGTGGCAAGATTTGTATATCATGACTTTCGAGGGCACTTAGCACCTGGGGAACAGCACCCCACAGGGGCTGACCTTCGGCACCAACCAACTGCCAGCCTTACTTGAACTGGGCATAGACAGGACTGTACCCTGGAATGCTGAGGCCAGTGGTGAAGTCTGTGTAGGACACTGGTCACAGGGCTCATCACTGTTGCAGATGAGACCCTTCTCAGGTGTGGCAGAGGACCATTCTCCCACTAGAAAAGGGGCACATGGCCCCTGTGACATGACCCCCCTACCCCGGGGTCAGTGGAGAAGGCCTGTTAATCCTACCAGCTGGATCAGTATGGTAGCTTAGGGCGGGGCTTGGCCTGCAGGAAACAAACACACTGGGCTGCCCTAGACAGAAGAGAAAAGAGACAAGGCCTTACCTCCTGTGACAAAAAAGGCATGATCTGGGCTAGAATTGTGTTCAGTCTCTTGGCAATCTCTGTCTGCAAAGGAAAAGAGATCACAAATCAAGTCACTGAATCACTGAGACAGACAGACAGACACACCCACACACACACATACACCTCTCTCTTCCACTGCAGCCCCTTACCATGGGCTCCATGATCATGTGTTAGAAAGCTCCCCTTTCACAGGGGAGGTGGTCTCTGTGAGACTCAGGTCAACGGCTGGCATCCTCTAGAAAGAATCCCTACTGTATCAAAACAAAGACCACTCCATATTCTAGAAAACCCGTGACAAGCTGAAATTTAGTGCTGAGAGAACTGCGCTGTCCAACAATGCCCCAAACTAGAGTCAAAGGCAACAGAGCCCAGGGCACCAAGAAGGAAGGGCTCTCCCAGGGCCAGCTTCATATGCAGTGTCATGTGGCTCCCTCGTCCCCACTTCAACCATTTCTTCTAACCCCTGTAGTATGGTAACTCTTCAGTCTTCAGGCCTAGTCTAAGGATGGAACCCAGTGGTTTCCTACACCCTCTTAACCACTGAGCCATCTCTCCAGCCCCTCCCTACACCCTCATACAAGCTGGTCACAAAGACTCAGATCACTTCTCTGCCTGCCTCAGCTTCCCAGCGAAGCCCGTGTTTAAAATACCAAGAATTTCCAGTGGGACCATGTGTGACTCAGATTGCAGATCAAGAGTGCTGCTAAATGGTTAACTGAGCCTGGCAGGAAGGCCTGGGACGCTGACAGACAACTCTTGGAATTGGCTTTCTTATCTTGTCTGAACCCTGAGCAGCCAGGACGAAGGTCTCAGAGCAGCCTTCAAAGCTTTCATCAGCGCTAGGCAATCTTTCTGACAAAACCATGACAACAGCCTTTTAAAAAACCTGTGATCATCTGCATGTCAGATGATTCTGCATGCGAAATCTAGCGTGCCTCAGATAAAAACAATGCCCTCTGAAGTCTCACCAGCAGACTCTGGCCTTGGGGAATTCCTGGGGCCAGCACCTCTTCCTGGTTTAAGAGTCTGGAGGCCACTGGGCATTAAAGAGAATGTCTCCCCATTTTATGGAGAGAACAGGCCCTGACAGGAGCCTGATGGGCTTTAGCAGCCCTGTGTCCTGTGGGACCAGATGATATAACTCAGCGAACCTGCCCAGTATAGGGTAAATTTTTGGGTGGGGACAAGGCCATGAGGGAACAGCTGGGTCTCCTCAGAAACAGGGCCAGTGTTACCCAGCAGGCACTACTCTGGGCTTTTGTCGCTGAGCAATTCTTTACTGTGAAGGACTCTCCCTCAAACTCCAGACCATCTGCATCAGTATGGCCCCCCCAATTTCAAAGCTCTCTGAGAGTAAGTCAGGTAGCAATTCCAGCTAAGAGCTTGTGGGATCCACATTTGCACAATGGTGGCAGACGGCAACAAAGATGACACACGTCAAGGTTTCTCAACCTTGCTGGTCACAAATTGTTTGTTCCGTTGGGCTGTTCTCTCTATATTGCAAGACTCTTAACCACAACGACTCTGGCTTTTTCAGAGATGTTGGCCATTCTTGCTCTAAGTAAGGGCTCTCAGAGGATCACTTTGTGTAGTCTAAGCGAGCCTACGTAAACAGGAAGAAGTAAGTGTACCCCCAAAACAGGACCCTCCCCACTTGTTCACAATGAATAAACACAGGAGGGAGAGCTGGACTCCTCCAGAGTTCTGAAATCACGGAGCCAGCCTGCATCTCACTATGAACTGGCAGAGAACAAATAGCTCAGAAGAGGACCTAGTTGCCTCAAATAATCAGAGTAGCAATGACTGGGAAACAATACGTGCTCAATAAATATCTGACCAAAGGATAGCATTACTAGTATTCTTTCTTTTTCTTGTTTGTGTGGTGCATGTATGCTGCCTGTACACATATATGTGCATGTGTACGTGGCGCCCAGAGGCTGACATCTGGTGCCTTTCTCTTTTACCTTCCATCTTATTTACCTAGACAGAATCTGTTAGTGAATCTGGAGCTCACCATTTCAGCTAGACTGACAAGCCAATGAGCTCCTAGGATCCTCCTGACTCTACGAGCCCCCGCCCTGGGTCGTAGATTCCTTCACTGACACACCAGGCTTTCTCAGAGGCACTGGGACTCTGGACTCAGGTCCTCATGTTTACAGGGGCGTTAGTGACTGAGCCGTCTCCACTCCACTGTGTGTGTACCCGTTGACGTGTAGACTTCATGTTGCAGTATGTCTATCGCCATGTAGGTAACATCTATCCCTATGTGGGTAACATCTGTGGAAGAGGCTGTGGTGGGAAAGTGCTGACAGTCAGCTGGAAGGGAGGTGAGGGTGGGCAATAGCTTAAGCCCTTTAAACAGGGTGAATGTCTATGCCAAGACAGGCCAAGCACAAGCCAGCTCACTGGGTCTCTCGTTGCCCCATCAATTCCCCACACACAGAGTCAGGAAGGCTAAGGCCGACTCTGATCCCTGCCAGCCATTTGACCTACTACAGCTCTCAAGGGTTTCAGTCAGAGCCTACATCCTCTACTAATCAGGCCAAGGGTCAGGATCTTGGTGGTTAGAGAGAATTAAAAGGCACTGCATTCTCCTTCCCCGACCTAGACGAAGCTTGTGACTACTGGTTTCCTACAGGAAACTTCTCACACCTTACCAGCTCTAGAGCCCAGCGTCCTCTATCACTAAGAAAGGGGATCCGCTGGGATTTTGCAGCTATGTCCAGGTCAAGGCCTGGTACCTCAGCCAAGTGAGGTACCACAGCTGGATTGCTCAGGAGCCCTGTCAATGGCTGTCTCTCCTCCTCTCTACTTCATCCACCTTCCAGCACCATACATGCCAACTGAGCACAGGAGCTGTGAGAACTCCCAAGAAGAACATTTTAGAAGCCTATGGGATTGACACCTGGGCTCAAGCATGACAGAGGCCTCTGCCTGGCAGAATGGATTCTGACAAGTCCCTAACAGCACTTGGGGGAGTTGGGGGGGTTGGGGATGCACATTATATCTGGAGAACTTTTATAACCACCAGACTTCTCTATCTTGGGGCTTGGGCTGCTTCGGTTTGTTACCTGCCCTCCCTCCCGGCACGAGCTGTTACTACATCTCTCTTACTCTCCTCTCCACACAGAAGCACAGACTGAGCCTTTCCCGTCTGTGTGTACAGGCTGTTCTGTACTCCAATGAGTCCAACGATGAAGAGGAAAATTACTTACCAGGCAATTTCTTGGGGGATGTATTAGAACAATGGTTCTCGATCTGTAGGTTGCTACCCCTTTAGGGGGTAGCATATCAGATATTTTCATTACGATTCTTGTTTGTTGTTTGGTTTTGGTTTCTTTCTGTTTAGCCCTAGCTGTCCTAGAACTCATTTTATAGACCAGGCTGGCCTTGAACTCACAGAGATCTGCCTGCCTCTGCCTCTTAAGTGCTGGGATTAAAGGCGTGTGCCACTACAGCCTGGCTTGCATTACAATTCTTAACAGTAATAGATTCCAGTTATAAAATAGCAATGAAAATAAGTTTATGGTTGGGGCTCACCACAATATGAGGAACTGTATTTAAGGGTAGTGGCATCAGGAAGGTTGAGAACCACTGTGTTAAATGAGGAAGGGGAACCAGCTGCCCAGACATAAAGGCATTTAAAGAGTAAGGGAAACATCCACCTTGCTCACTGCCACCAGCTCTCACAGCCCCGCAGGAAGGCGCTATTAACAGTCCATCTCCCACATGGGGAAACTGACACCCACCCATTAAGCGACTCCACTAAATGACTTCCGGCCAGGAAGCCAAACTTCAGTAGGTTGAGACAGCTCAGAGAAATGATTTTGAAAGAAAATCGACCGTCAAGGCTAATGATTGACAGCATTTCTGATTACAACAGCTGTCCAAACAGCATTTAATCCAACTCAAACAACCTCTCAGCACCCGCTCCAAAAAAGAGGGAGGGGGACAAGAATCTAGATGTGTGATTTCAACAATTAAGACAGGTCACACACCACCCTAGAACTAATGCGTGTGCTAGGAAACTCCAGGCGCTCGGGCACACAAGGCATTACCGGTGTGGCTTCGGCAAGCCTGGCCCCATCCTCCCTGCCTCCTGAGGACACAAGGCATGACTCGCTGCAGGTAAGCCTGGTCTTCAGATCTACCTTCGAGGTGGTGGGAGGGCAGGACGGCTTGCTTTGAACATTCTGGAGATAGGCGTCTGGGGAGGCTGCTTTGGCCTTTCAAAGTGCTTTTTTAGTACAGTTCAAAGGTGGCGGGGTTGCTGGTAGAAAGACACTGCTGCTCCAGGCTACTGATTTCTGAGACAGAAGCAGTCAGGGAAGGGCCTGACATGCTCAGAATCTGCGCTACCAATTGCGTGTTGGGAGGAACATCTGTGAGTGTCTGCTGAGATTGTTAGGCAAATAAACGACAGAAAACAACATGGGGGTGGGGGGGAAGTGTCATTTCCCAAAGAGAACTCTGTTCCCTGTGCCTTCCCAGAGAGCTCCTGTCCCACGTCCCTTTCCTCATCAAAGCAAGATCTCCCAACATCAGGCCAAAGGCTGAGGGTTTGTGAATACCCTGAAATGGCGTGTCTGTCTGTACTAGCTATCTGCTACCTGCATCTGCTCCGGCTTCAGACTATCCCTGACCCTGAGGCAAGGAGAGGATGGCGTCAAGCCTTAGCCCTTACCCACAGCAACCAGAAGCTGCTGCAGGCCCTTCAGCATCCAGCCAGTCTTTGGCCTATCTGCCTCCTTTAACTGACCATGCTTGACATAGTACACAGTGTCTCTGACAGTCACTCCACTAGACCATCTCACTGCTCGTTAGCTTTAAACTGCTTGGTTGCCTGTGCCTGGGGACGGGACGAGAGCGCATTTCACTTTAACCTCAGCTAGACCAAAAAGGGGGGGGTGGTGGTGTTAAAGAGCACTCGAAGCTCTAAAGCCGT
Organism: Mastomys coucha; assembly: GCF_008632895.1. NCBI lineage: Eukaryota > Metazoa > Chordata > Mammalia > Rodentia > Muridae > Mastomys > Mastomys coucha. The sequence continues at coordinate 55,794,002 of NW_022196906.1, read as the reverse complement.
AAGAAATGACCCAGCTCCTACTCCCAGACGACTCCACTGAGTTTAAGCAAGCAACTTCTCTCATGTCCCCTGGAAAAGGGAAGGGCAAAGCTGGCAGCTCATTTAGGTCTCAGGGGCCATATTCAGACTTTAGACCGCCACACACTTCTGAACGGCCTGACTTCCCACTTCCTCACTCGGCTCTGCAAAACGGAGCCACAGAAATGCCTATGTAGAAGAGGAGTGGGGGTGTGCCAAGACACACCCTGACAGCTGGATGAGTGATGGACAGTGGGCAAGCCTGCAGTGCTCCCTAGGGCTGGTTTGGACAGGCCCGCGGTGCTCCCTAGGGCTGGGTCCTGAAGACCAATCTTCCCATGAGCCATTCAATCTGCCCAATACCTAAGCTACATGTAGCTGTCCTAGAGCCTCAAGCAAGAGAAACATGGTGGCCAGTATTATCAACCTGACAGGAGGCAAACCTCAGGGAATGCCAGTAAAACTGGCTGGGCGGGGCTGAGAGGGTAGAGAGACTGGGCTACCCTATGTGTAGACTTATGCTATTCCATGAGCTGGGCCCTAACCTACATATTAAAAGGAGAAAGTGTTCATGCCCATGAGCCAAGACCTTTCCTTTCTTAACTTGCTTTATGTATGTGTGTGGGGGATATGCACGTTTGTGCGTAGGCACGTGCACATGTAGGCCAGAGGTCAACTCAGAGGTCTTTCCTTGATCATTCACACCTTTTTTTGAGACAGGGTTTCTCACTGAACTTTGAACTCATTGACTCGGCTGGGCTGGCCAGCCAGTGAACAGCAGGCGGTCAGACTGCCTCTGTCCATCTCTGCTAACGAGAGTCCAGATGCATTTCAGCAGACTAGGATCCAAATTCAGGTCCTCCCGTTTGGCAGTGCAGGCATTTTACCAACTCAGACATCTCCCAGGCCCCCTTAAGTTGCTTTGGCCAGGTGTTTTGTCGCAGCGACAGGACATCGGCGAATACATACAAGCAGTAACGGTCTATCTCAAAGGACCTCCTGTACAGATCTCTCGGTGCACAGAGAAATGCTCCTTCACCAAAACTAGAAGCAGCAGCATGCCTGCCCGCCCAGCACCAGCTCTAAAATAAGGGTTTCTTCCCTGAAGATCAGGGCAGTGTCATAGACAGTCACCGAATGAGTCTAGAGACCCACTTCCAGATATATGTGAGAAAGACAAGGCATGGATGCACTTACCTGAAGTGCAAGTTACACGTCAAAGCCATACAGAACCAATGACATCCAACCCAGCCCTGTCTAGCCTACCGCTGTGATCTCAGGAGACTCAGACTCCTGTCTCTCAATATCCAGTTAATCCTCTAGACTCCTGTGTTTGAGGTGAGGAGTCAAATCAGCTCTGGATCCCTCCCCCCTACCTTTTCACAACCAGGTTTTACCTATCTAGTTCTTGGAATGACTAAAGCAAATCTGCTTCTTCCTGAATTAAAAAGAAAGACTTTGGGGCCAGTAGCTATGTGTAGACGGAAGCGGCTCTGGCCTTTTACCTTCCCAGAAGCAAGGCTCCATAACCAACCAGCAAGCAAGTATTCGAAGATTCCAGAACAAAATGTCTGGGCAAGATCTTGATTTGACATATCCCTTGTTATTTCCTGGGCAATTCTAAATTGATAGCCCCTCAATTACCGAATAAGAAGACACCCTTGGCCAGGCAGTTTCGCCTTGGGTTGAGACAGGTGGTATTTATCAACAAAGGAAAGAAAATCAGGGGAGAGGGAGCAACAAGGAAGCCAACAAAAGCCAGGGTAGTGTTCCCAGGCCCCATTCCCTCCATGCTACAAACCCCGCTGAGGACTAAGAAAGGGATAAATGACCCATTTAGCAGCCTGGGAGATGATGCTTGCTGCTTCTGGGGGCAGAGGGAAGGGAGGGGGGGGAGCTGGTTTACATCACAGATTGCTTAGTGGTAGGTGAGCCTCCTTAAAGGCCCTCTTAGCACTGACATATTGATCAAATTATATATAACTACAACACCATTAAATATTTACGCCCTCTGAGGAAGCCTGCTGGAGTCTTTATGCTAGGAAGACTGAGTACAGGGAAGCGCCTGTGTCTCTGAATGACCCCCGCATGATCTCGGTCTTACAGGGCAAGAACGGCAAGGCTGGCCTGCGAGCGACAGACACCTCCTGCATCAGGCCCTGTGCCCTTCCCATGAGAGGAAGGAACAGTGAGGAGGGCAGAGAGGAAGGAAGTCACGAGGTCCCCAGCAAGAGAGCCTGGGGTTGCTGAGTGGTGGCATGACCCTTCTAGGCACTTTCCTGAAAGCAGTGGGCCTTCCTTGTTCTTGTAAGAAGTCTCCGCGCCAGGCAAAGCGAGAGTGGGAGGGGCTGAGGAGGAAGGAATTGCAACCCCAGGCTGGAGCCTGCACCCGTCCAGGGGCTGTCCTCCCACTGGGATCCCACCGGGCAGCACCGAGGAGGTGTGGGGGAGGGGGTAGAGCACCCTAAGGGCTCTTAGAAATGCAGGGGTGGGGGGATGGAAGCACCCCGCTCGTAAGACAGAACTGAGCCCCGATGACAAGCCCGTCTCTTCCTGGGTTCTAAGACTCCTTAAGACTTCCATTTCCCTAACTCTCACTTTCCACCCATCCAGCTTCCTGTTAACAAGATCCAATAATCTTTAAATATTTGTTCGCTTTAATTTCTTGGTTCCCAAACACATTAAACTGCTTGCCTCCCAACCCCTACGAAGGGAGACTGCTCTCAAAGAGCCTGCTTGTACGGATAGAACAGAAGGGGCTTTTCAGATTACACCTTCCCCCAAGCTGCCCACTCATCCAAGGGATCCCCCTCCCCTCTCCTCAGTCCTCCCCTTGGATAACCCCCTGTCCCCTCCCCCACCTTCCCAGACTCCACTGGCCAACTCCTGTGAGGAGGAAAAATTCTCAATTCATCCCTGTAGGGTTGCCATGGCAACCCCCAGCCACCTAATCCCCCCCTTGGAGCATTATGCAAATCTCCCCCTTGCCCCTCAACAGGCTGTAAAAGTCACATTACCCTTGCTGAGGCAGCTCATTAAATTTTGGGGGTCTCCTCACCAGGTCAGGGTTACTGCTTTGACATTTTGAGGACAGAGGCTCACTGGGAAACCGAGGTAGCAGGCAGCAGACCCAATAGGCAGGAACAGAGCCCTATTCTATCTGCTCTCACAAGCACTGAGCATGTCCCCCTCCTTACGTTAAAATTCAGAGGGTCAGCAGGTCTCCTTTCCTCAAGCAAGTGGAGACATTTCACCAGGCATGGAAATCAAGTTCAGGCACTTGTCTCACCACATACTCGCTCAGACAGACAGAAAACCTCCCACCTGGCGGACGCCATAGATGAGGTCCAGAGAGGGCAAGGGATCAAGACAAAAGTAACCAAATCTCCCAGGTCTAGAGCCTGATTCTTCCCTCACACCAAGGGTCTTCTCATCCAGTGCTATTGAATCCGGGTTCTTGGAGGACAGGAAGTCAGCAGTCAGCACACATTTGTCAGGACCACAGCAGTGCTGCTGACTACCAACCAGTGGGTAAGAGCCCCAGAGTAGGCTGATTCTGACCCAAGGCAAGCATTTACAAAACAAAAAAACAAAAAAACAAAACCGAATTCTCAGAAGGTTTTATATAAAGACTCATGGGCACTGGAATCAAAACCTACAGTCGGGCTGTCGAGATGGCTCAGCGGCGGGTAAGAGCACTGACTGCTCTTCTGAAGGTCCTGAGTTCGGATCCCAGCAACCACATGGTGGCTCATAACCACCCGTAATGAGATCTGACGCGTCTGAAGACAGCTACAGTGAATTACGCCTCTGGATCGAGCAGGGCCATCCTGACTTCAATTCCCAGCAGCCACACACATGATGGCTCACAGCCATCTGTACAGCTACAGTGTACTCATACACATAAAATAAATAAATAAATCTTTAAAAAAAACAAAACAAAACAAAACCTACAGTGGTTCCTGATCATGATACAGCCCAGGTCAAACAGATATGGTCCTGATCTGTTCCTACCAATGGGCCACCTTCAATCACACACAAGTTGTCCAACCACCACCCACAGCAGTGCACCTGCTTCATGGTGCTGGGGATGGGCCAGAGATACTCAGGGCTGAAATATGGAGTAGCTACGCAACAATGAGATAGGCTCAGGGAAGCCTAGGCAGCCGGACCCCTTCCTCTCCCCTCCATTCCCTTCTCCCTCTCCGAGGCCTTGGACATTTTGAGGCTCTATTTGTCCCAGTGTGAGAATACCTTAAGGAGACCAGACCAATGTGCTAAGTTCCTGTGCATCCACTCCCATAATCCCATTGCACTTCCCAACCCTCCACCCCCCAATGTCTAGAAAGCCAGGTCCCACACAGGGCCTAGTGCAACTGGATTTAAATCAATTCTAAAGCTCAGTTCTTCAGCCACCACAGGGCCACATTTCACTGGCTCAACAGTCCATGTAGCTAATGGCAACCATGTTGGGCAATGCAGATACACAGCCCTTTCACAGCTGTGAGAATTCTAGAAAACTCCAACACTCTAGCAGGTAGGATCATTACCCATCCCACCACTCACAAAATCTCACCGAGGACAAGCAACTGACCAGAGTCCCACTAGCAGGATACAGAAGGTTACTGACGCCCGTGTATTTGTGAGACTCACTCTAGCCCCAATCTAGCCGTCCAGAGAATCCCATCCCCCACTCCCCAAGCTCCTGGTTCTCTCTCTCTAGAGGACCTGGACTCTCTTAGAGAAACTCCAATTCTGCTGACACCTTCATTCTCACTCATGTAAAAACAGGCTTGTCAGAAACCCTCCCAATCCTGTAGGCCCAGGATATGGTCTCAGGCTTTTGACACAGGAGTTTAAGGTGTCAGCAAAGAAGAGGTGCCTTGAGAAGCAGAATAAGATTCAAGTGAAAGAACAGGGTGGAGGAAAGGTAAAGGCTACAGGACACCCCTCCCCCATTGGGCTATGACATAAAAAGTGTAAAACCCACACAGGTAGACCCAGGCAGCAGAGGGCAGCTGCTGGTGGCTCTGACTCAAGGAAGTCCTTCACTTCCAATGGGATGATAATGTATGAGATCCCTAACCTTGACTGGCAGAGGCAGGTGCTAAAAACTCAATTCCTCCAGGCAGCCTCCCAGGACTTCTAGTCTGAGGCAAAGCTAAACTGGGCTGCAGTCTCCTCTTGGAGAGAAGGCAAAGGAAGGGGCTCTGCTAGGAAAAACAGGGGCAAGGACCCAAGACACTGGTCTAGGCTACACTGCCCTCCTCTTCCCCAGGCTCCTGAAGCGAAGTGTGTGCTGCCTGTCTGACCAATGTCCTCAATGTCAAACCCGGAGTCAAGAAAGACATTATGGTCTTGGGCAGTGAAGGTGACCATGGCTCCCTCTTCTCTCTTTTACTCACATGGCTACAGGATGGGGTGCAGTTCAAAGCCTTCAGTCAGCTGGAAGGAGGGCATCCCGCCTGACTCAGGCTGTACCGCACAGTCCCTTGGGACAGGACTGTGGGATGGGAAAGAACCCTGGCTGACTTTTTGTCTCCATCCGAGGGAAGATGGACCCTTCCAGTACAAATTAAAGAAGTTTAATGAGGGTCAGAGTCATTCTCAGAATTACAAGCAACCAACCCAAACCTGGAAGAGGCTGTAAAGCCAAGATAAACAAAGGCCAAGCCCTAGGAACCCCACCACCAAACCCCACGGTAAGGCAAACCTCCTGTTTTCCTTCAGCTCAGCTGCCTCACAACCCAGACAGGGCAGTGTCACCTGGTGCTTCCTCATTCCTGTCTCCACACCTCAGCTTTATCGCCCCTTCTTCTGCATCTCCCCCTTTTTCCCCCTTTGACTTGATATGAGATAGCCAGAAAAACAAACAGAAAATACTTTCCAAATCAAGGTGCAGGTCACTGACCACCCCTTTTACAACCACAACCTTGGTCAGCATGCAATCAGGAAGAGAACCCTAGACCCAGGAAGAGAACTCTAGACCGCAGCCTCCGAGTCTCCTACAAGATGAACTGTCAACCTCACTGCCAGGCAGACAGCAAGGCTCAGTCAACACAGAACATTCCTGCTCCTCACTCAGTCCTGCGCTCCACACCCCCACCCCACCACACCCCAACTGACAGGCAAGCCCCTCCAGGCACAGACAGGTCACCTCCACACCCTGCTCTTCAGGTTGTCTGATACTCTCGTTCTGGAAGCAAACGCCCCAGTATTTCAGGGGAAAATGCCTCAGCTGCTTGGCAATCGAGCGCTACAGGAATCTCAAGTGGCTGTATTACTCTTGTCTACGACATCTGCACGATCACCAGTTTTTGTGTCCATGTGCAAGGATGTAGTAATAGCTACCTCAGAACTTTAGACTGTCACTCGTGGTGTACATGGGTAAAGGAAAGGAACCCAGGCCCCAGTTTTTTGCCAGGAGAACTTGGGTATGGAGGGAAATGAGGACCATTTACTGCCAAATTCCAGGTGCTGACAGGGCTTTTTCCCTGCCTCTCGGACCTCACTCCTCCCCTTTCCATAGCTAGGTACTTGGGTTCGTACTTTGCCACTGACGGTGGATGAGGGGACCTCTCTCGTCCAGTAAAAAATCTCTGGAGTTACCAGAGATCTCCTCTGGCTCCCCCTCAAGCTTGGTACAAGCTTTCAATTAAGAATACCAGTATCAGTTGGTGGCACACGCCTTTAATCCCAGCACTTGGGAGGCAGAGGCAGGTGGATTTCTGAGTTTGAGGCCAGCCTGGTTACAGAGTGAGTTCCAGGACAGCCAGGGCTATATAGAGAAACCCTGTCTCGAAAAACTAAAACAAACAAACAAACAAACAAACAAACAAAAGAATACTGCCCACCTCCTGGTTTCCACACAGGCCCCTTAGACCCAAGGGCTCTGCCGAAGGGTGGGCCTCCTGGAATCTGACCAGACAGGGAGACTTGGTGCTCAGTCTGGCTCCAAGACTAACCGATACTCCATGCCCTGTCATGGCAGCCTCTGCACTCAGCCACACAGCTCAGTAGCCCGAATCCCCTAGTCTCTGGCTAACATGCAACATGCCCAGTAAACAAAAGGACTTGAAAACTCTATGCCAACAATCACGAGAGTCTCTGCTCTGGTGTCAGCAGGGAAAGGCTGACCTGGTGGGCTTTGGGTCTGGAGTGGACGATGCCTCAGGCAAGCCCAGTGGATTTCTGCCACTGCTCTCGGAGTAGATCACTCCTCTCCCGTAAGTTCTCTTAGCCCCAGCTGGAGGGGGAAGCCTTTATTCTGGAAGGCCAGAGAGAGAGAAGGAGCCAAGAGGAGGAGGAGAGGTACAAGAGGAAGGAAGAAAGCATCTTGGATGTGTCTCAGAGAGCATTTGTTGAAAACAAGATATTGTCCCTTTAAGCATATAAAAACAAGGCCCTTGAGCACGCAGTTCTCACTCTGGTACACAATTATGGGTGCTTTCAGCTGTCTAGCACTGCCTCAAGTGCTCTCTTAAGCCAGACTGTCAATGGCATGTTGAAAGCTATTTTGCTGGCTGCTATCATTAATAGCAAAGTGGAGAGCCGGGCTGATGAGAATTAAATATGGGGGAGGGGCAGGTCATACCCAGTCATTACAGAATTACCAGTATGAGAAAGGAGACAATGCCACTTTGGGGAATAGAGTTCAAACCAGAGCAGGATGGTGGGGAGGCAGACAGGGGAGGCTGCACATTCAAAGGGAGCCTCCCCCATCCCCACCCCCTGCCAGATGGACCGGAGCCAGCCCTGGAGAGCCATATGGGGACAGAGGGAGCCACTGAGTCGTGAATGTGAGGGTGGAGAGGCCTTTGGATAATGTTGTGCTGCACAATATCACCACCTTCTCAGTTCTCAAGTGCGGGCCCCTGCCCTCCCCCAATCCACTCTTCCTGTGTGCTTCCTGAATGTACTCCACTGCTGTCCCAGGAGCTGCTGTCACCTGGGAGGAGCTCTGGCGTCTGCCTTTAACAACTCCCCTCCCTCCCACCCTCCCTGTAAGGCACCACTCAAGTAACAGTCCTCCTACAGGGACATCCTCTCTGACCCCTCTCCCCCCCTCCTCCACTTTCCCAGGAAGAGTGAAGCAAGTGTCACCGCGGCCACATTAGCGCTTACCTCACCGCATCGCAATTACTTATTTAGAGGCCTGATGCCCCAGTGAAGGGACTGGTGTCTTATTCGGCTGTATAACCAACCCCAGCCCACACCCAGCACATCCCAGACCCCTAATAACCGTTTTGGGAATAGATCCAACTCTCTCATTTTCCTGATGAGGGGACTGTATGCTGAACCAGAGAGCGCCTGCAGACCAGCAGGCAGGCAGCCCACAACAACCCCCGACTTCCCTCCCAGGGCTCTGTGCAGTGTAGGGCCACCCACCCGCCCGCCCACAGCCCAAAGAAGGAAACCCCGCGTGTTTACTGAGCACCTATTATACATAGTGTGTGCGTGCCTGGCAAAGGGACATCCTCCATTACTCTGAGAGATAGAGGTTCATAATGTGTTGTGTGGGATCACAGGAGCGAGCCCCGCTGAGAGCGGGTTTTTCTCCTTCTGGCTCCTGGTGTCCCAGGATTTTAAACAGAAAAACATTTTCCTATACGGAATTCTTATATTCTAGGGACCAACTCTCTCCCCCCCCCTTCAACAATGTGGAATCAAAGACCGAGGTAAAAGAGCCCCCTAAGTAAATGAGATCCTTCCTGGGTGGAGGGAGGATTCCAAAGAGGAGGGAGAGAAGGGACCCTTGGTAACCACACAATCCTGCTTCAGAAGAGCTTATGGAATAGAACTGGGAGTAGGGCTGCTCAGCAGGCTTCTCTATCTTTACCTAGTCCTAGGGTCATCTCAATGGTCAGACGTACAAGAAGGAAAAGACTCGGGGAAGTACAGAAAGCTTTGCTCTGTACACTTCTATCGTCTATCATAGACAAGGGATCCACTGAAGCCTGAGATGAGAGGCAGCCTTGAGGGTTAGGTCACCCTCTAGCTGGATAGGACAGAGTAAAAGAGCTTCAAGCTCAGGAATTCCCAAGGTATGGCAAGGATGGTACCCTGCTGGGGAGATCACACAACCCCCATGATTCCAAGGAGGAGCCACAAAGCAGCTAGAGTCAAAGAACCCAGGGTGTGGGCGAATGAAGGAGCTCCCAGCAAAGAAGTAGATTTCACAGCTCGGACATGGATGCCACACAAACAGGCACTGCCCTAGTACCAGTGCCTGCCTCCCACCAAGGTCTGTCAACTCTTTCCAGAAAACTGTTGCCTGTGGTCCGTCTTCAGTCCTCAGCTCTGTGTAGATGGCCACCTTGTGGCCAGGGTAAAACGGTCAGGGTTTTTTTTTTTTTCCACCTTCACCTCATCTGTGAACCTGCCCTCTGTCTTATTACCAAACACACAATCATTAGTTGTACAAATAGCTGGCAAATGGGGACAGGACTGTGGACACAAGAGCATTCAGCTGACATGGTTATACAACCCCAAATGGGGTACTTTGGACTTTGGTGGAGCCAAGTTTGCAGCCTGAGCCTGGCTGGATAATAGATAGCATGGGACAAGCAGAGGTAATTAAAGGCACAGCACGCTACGAGTTACCAAAAGGGGCTGGCTCCAGAGGAGTCCTGGGGTAAGGGGGGGCAAGTCTGCAGTAACAGCATTTGTTCCCACCACCTGTGACTGTGGCAGTCTGGGTATGCCAGCTCCAGCCTCTGAGCCTACTTCCTCATCCACGACTTCAAAGATTTGGATAAGAAGCCAAAATGCTTGCTCTTCCAGCTCTGGGGCTCTTGGACTTGCTTGGGTTACTGAAAATAGTGACTGTCTAGTATTGGCATGGTGCTGCCCCCAAATCAAAATGCCTCAAGTCAGTTTGCCAAATATCAGTGCTCACCAACAGAGGGTGAAAGGCCAGCCTGCCGGCTTCCCCCAGCACCATGTCTCAAAGCCACTGCATGACAGTTGCTCTGGAGTCTGTTTCTAAGTTGGCTTTGTCATCTGCTGCTGACACTGGAAAGGCGCTGCAGGAACAAGACGGGAACTGATGAGCCGGTCAGCCATCATCGCCTCCCTGGCCCTCGCTGAATCATCCTGACACTCTGCCTGGAAGCAGGAGCCTGGGGGAGGTGGTGACCTCTTCAAGTCACAGGCCAGGCCTGTGATTCTGTAATCTTTGCTTTACCATAATTAGGGAGGGAGGCAGAAGAGTAGGAGGACCCATTTATTACCTCTCTGAGATTTGACAGCTTGGAAGTGGGATGGGGTGTGTGTGTGTGTGGGGGGGGGGTAACAGCCAGGGACAGAGCCAGCCACAGTGAGTTTAACCTCTCAGTAAAATAAAAACGGGCTGGACGTACCTCATCAGCTGCCCTCTGTCAATACTAGGGACCATCTGGCGGAACGAAAGGTTCTCAGCTAATTGGTATTTCCCATGGAGCCAGTGAAGAAGAGCTTTTGAAAAAATATGTGGCGGTGGTGGTGGTGGTGAAGTGTGCGTGCGTGTGTGTGTGTGTGTGTGTGTGTGTGTGTGTGTGTGTAGGTTGAGGATGACCAGACACACTTTTTCCAAGGTGCTAGCTCTGTAGACCATCTATTATATAAAAGTACATAGAGTCCCAACCCCCACCCCTACTCGCTTAAAGATGAAGAATCCAGCCTGTTTGTTCCAGGCAGATGTAATCACACAGTCAAGTCTAGAGGGCAGGACACTGCATGAATAATTCAAGCACTCCAGTCACTTGATTGTGTGTGCAGATAAAACACCAGTCAACCGCTAAACAGGTCAGCTGATAAACTTGTTTGCTCAGGCCTAACCACCATCCGCCAAATGCACCCGAGACCCACACTACAATTAGTGGCAGGGTTTTCTTCTACAAAACCTTGCAAGCCTAGGGAGTGGCCAGCACGCCATTAGGTCAGGGGTGTACTGCCCTGTTTCCCAGTCAGGGTTTCTCCACCTCTTTGCCTCTTTGTTCCTACACAGCCACAGGGTGAGTTCACCCAAACCAGAGACTGCTCAGCCTGCATTCATGCTGGGAAGGGGTTGGAAGGCCAAGGTAAAGCACCTGCAGTAAAGGGCTCAGCTGCAGGACCCTGAGCCTCTGAAATAAGCCCCTAGGTCTTGCCATGCCGGCTTCCTGGATGCCTTGGTCTCCCTACCTATAAAAAAGTGGGCAAAGATCCCTCTATCCCACCACTGGCAGCTGAGAGGATTAAAGACAATGTGGCCAGATCTCAGGCATTCTCTCATCTTTGAACCGTTTGAGGAATGGCCAGATATTCCAGATGAACACAGCTCTCTATATAAGTCCCACCACCAAGAGAGCACTGAGATGCTTAGCTCTTCTGAGTTCATAGCATCCCCGGGGCTCAGAATAGCTTTGCTCTGCCAGCCAAGGTGACTTCTTTGTGCCAAACAACCATGTATTCAGACGCGGGCAGCACCACCCATGCAGCCCTCAACATGCAAGGACATATTACACCTTAATTAGAAGCTCTTACAACAACAACTACTGCTATAAATTTTGAACCTGGGTGCAATTACCCTCTTTAAAACACGCCCAAGATACTATTCACAAAGGAGGGGGAGGACAGGAGTAAGGAAGTGGCGGTTCCTTGCACTGTGCAGAAATACCCCTCAAAGTCCTTAAAACAACCTGAGGCCCTGGACAGTTCTACCTAGAAGGAGGCGGAACCCATTTCTGGTCTATGCTCCCCAGAACCTTCTTTACATATACATATAAAGCAATGTCTGTTTATTATTTCTGTGGGCCAAGAACTCAAAATGTGGTAGCCTCCATGTGTGTGCACGCCTAGGGAACCAATTCCTCAGGAAAACCACAGCAGGCTTCCCACATCGCTCACTAAATGCTGGCCCCTCTCTGGCTACCCTTCACCCAATGGCCGGGGTGGGGGTAGGTCTGGGGGTTAGGGGGGTGACTACAGGAAGGGAAAAAAACTAGATTCAAAAGGGTCTCTAAGAAGCCACTGGAGCGGGCAGGAATCTGCTACACTCCCCCTCAGGGTCACCTGCCCTTCTCACCTGCCCTGGGCCCTGCCCCCTTTAAAGAGCAAAATTTAAACCTTGTAAATGACTGTTAATTTAGAGCAGAAAATCCATTCAAGTCACGGTCACCAAAGGCTAGAATGAGTCAACAGCCTTCTGAGATTTCAAGAACACCAATTGTTAAAAAGAACAACCGGCCTGCGCCATTTATACGTGCCAAGTCGAAGCTAATCGTCCGCCAAGCCAAATTATAGGCAGCCTCTCCTTGGAACACAAATAGACAAACAAGCCTCTCCCACAGCCTGGCCTAGCTCAGGACTAGCTACTGATATGCTCAAGATAAAGAGTGTTTGTATTTGCAGGGTTTGAGGTATACTGTTATTAGAGGGTGACAATGGGAGGTAGTTTACATATCCATCAAAGGATACCACACTAGCTAAACTGGTTTGACTTCAGGATTACAAAGCTGAGCTCAACTGCCAGCCAGCTCAAAAGGCCTGGTGAGGCTGGCCCCTGGGCAAGTTACTTCACCTCTGGGCTTCAGCTTCCTCCTGTGAAATGGGACACAGCTGCCTTCAAATAAAGAGAGTTGAGAAACTCGCTCCTAAATGCAAGGCACGAGGATTGCATTTCACTCTGGCTTTAAGTTTTTTAGGCCGTTAGTGGCTTCATTCCCTTACATTTCGACAGCTCAGCCTGGCTTTTAAGGCCCTTGAAGTGTAATCTTATCAAGGCAGTACATCTCTCTCTCTCTCCCTCTCTCTCTTTGCAAGAAAAAAGAAAGAAGGGGGGTACGTCTGCCTTTATTTCCTTTTTGAGAATTTCACATTAAAACAGATAAAAGCAGACAGCCTACTCTCTACCTCCGGGAGTCACACAGATCCTGAGGACCTGCTGGACAACTTTCCCTCAGGTCTTTGGTCCTTCAGCTACCCAGATCCTAGACCAGGCCTAAGTTCACAAATGCTAAAAGCTCAGCATCAGCCAGCAAAGCCCAGGCAGGCACCAGGTATCATTCAGAGCACTCACTGAACATTTATCCTTCAAGGCCAAGTGGGAATACCAAGAGAAATCACACATCTTATCACTTAAATATCTATTATTTATATAAAAAGGAAAGCACTTACCTGCTTGTGCATTTCAATATTCAAGCCATAGGACATCTCATAGTACTACAAAATAAAAGGGGGGGTCATTAACAGGCAACACTTCTCATTCCCCCACCCCACAAGGCTTTAACCAAACCATTCATTGGGTCCGAAGCCACTAAAGTCCACCCTCCCACAAAGGCAGTCTATGGAGGTGTGAAAGCTGATAGAGGGAAGTGGTCAAGCGTTCCTCTCCACTCCGAACACTATACACAAAAATAAGAAGAGTTGGGCTACCCCTATCCCACAGGCACCCCATGTACCATGTATGCTGTTTATACAAGGTGCGGGCTCTACAGGGAATGCTGTACACCCGCCTCCTCCTGTCCTCTGAGAGTTGGTTAGCACTGGGTGGAAGGTCTCTTATGTGGAAAGCCTGCTGCCAGCCTGCCCTTAAGTGGCTCCCATATCCACTCTCAAATGAAAGATGTCAACTTGAACTCAGGGTTAAAAGATGATCTAGCTGGGGAAGGAGGACCAGACTTCCAACTGAGGAAATCTTGAGGGGACACGGAGGCAGAGGGCTTTAAAAGGCTCCTCCAGTCTGGAAAAACTCCGGGGGAGGAAGATAGCCGCTTCTGTCCCATTCTGCCTAGAACCCAGCTGCCAAACAAAAGTTTCCGAACACTCCCAGGAGGGCTCCAAGAGGGATTTTTATACAACCCTGATACCAGCTCATCCACCTTTTACGTTACTAACCAGTTTAAGGCAACCAGCCCTCAGGGAAACCTTAAAAACACAACTGAAACGCTCTTGACAAAGGTGGCCTGGAATGTGTTTCTCTTTCAGCCGGTCCTCCAAGTGGCCGGAAAGAGGAAGCTGAAGAAGGGAGCCCTCCAGGGGGCTGTCCTGAAGCTGGGCCTAGCTCTGGCCTGCTACTGTCCCAGCTGGACCCAAAGCCTGGGTGCCCTGCCCTGCCCTCCCTCCGCCCTGCTGCGGGCTGCCTCTCACCATCACATAATGGCGCTGCATCTCCGTCTTCTCGTTCGCCAGCTTGTCGTACTCCACTTTGAGGCTGTGAGGGCAGGAGGAGACTCTCAGGCTTGGCGTCTACACGGCATCCTTCGAGACCCGGACCACTTGCCCGGCACCCTGAAGTACCCCCATTATCCAGCATCCTCCGGGCAGTGAGGGTGGCTGCCCACCACCCGGAGCCTGGCAATACCAACTCCAAACTTCCCTTGATCTGGCGAGGGGACTCGTCTCGGCCACGCGGGGGCGGGCCCGGACGCCGGCGCAAGACCCCGACCCTCGACAGGGCGGACTCTAAGAGCTGGGCGACCGCGGAACGCAAAGGGTTAAGGCTGCGCGCTCGGTGAGGGGAAACAAAAGGCGGAGGCCCAGCCGCCCCGCAGCCGGGGGTCGACGTCCCCCTTGGCCCCGCGGGGAATAGCAGGAGCGCGCAAGGCCGCCCTCCTCGCCAGCCGGGGGCCACCCCCCACCCGCCTTACCTGTGATACTGAGCTTGCAGGAACTGGAATTCGTCTTTGATCCTGTCACAGGACTCGGCCACAGTGAATTTAAATCCCGGCTGCCCGGGTTGATGGGGTGCCTGGAGCCCACAAGGACAACATAGAGGAGAGGAGTGGGCACATCAGAAGGGCTCCACGCGGCCCCGTGCCTCCTCCGGGTCCCTGGCCCCTCCCCGCCGGGAGCCACCAGCAAGGCCACCACCCCATAGCTCAGAACCTTCCCAGCAAGTTTTTCAACGCTCTCCCGACGGGGCCGGGAAGCGGGCATCCCGACCACCCCCTAAGCCAGAAGGGTTCCCGCGGCCAAGTGCCGAGGGAGCGAGTTGGAAGACTTAGGAGAGGGGCCCGGGGCGGGAGCCAGTGTCCCCCTCCAACGCAGGCCTCCCGGGCCACTCGAGTGCAATTACCCTTGGCTCTCAACGGCGCCCCCACCCACCCAGCCCCTTTGTGTGAGCGCACACACGCGCGCGCACCATAAAGGTAGCAACAAGCAAAATGGAGGTGCTAGATAAACTGCCTCGTTTACCCTGCCATGATAGATGCTTAAATAAGCCTAGTTGCAATTACTCACCGGATGTCTGCCTTGCGGATACATGGCAGGGAGGGGTCGCGATTCCGAGAGCTTGGAAGCGCTGAGAGCCCGAGCCGGGGACGTGCGGGGGAGGGGGGAGGCGAGCCCGAGCGGGGGGCGGCCGGGGAACCGAGAGCTCGCCCCCGGCCCCCCCAGCCCGCTCTCGCAGCGAAATCCCAGAGTCGGGCGTGCGCCCCAAGTGCAGACAAAGAGCGGCGGAGCGAGCGGCAAAGTCGTCGGCGGGCTCGCGCTTTGTGCGCCTAGGGCTCGGCCGGCTGCGGCCGGCCGCCTTCCCCCGGCTGCGTGGACAGTGTCAGAAGCCGGGTCTGCGTGGACATCATCGGCTCCCTGGCGGCTCCAGTGCGGGATCCCGAGGCCGGAGCGTTGGGGGGAGGGGGGAAGGCGGTCTCGTGTCCCCTCACGGGTCAATCAGCACGATGAGGCTGGAGGGGGGCGCGTCTGGGCAGCCCGGAGCATCCGGGGCGCGCGGGTCAGATCCCAGAGGCGGTCGGGCCCGGAGCTCGCGGCGAGAAGAGAAAGGAAGCAGGCCACCGAGGTGACGGCTTGAGGACCGTGGGTGAGGGCTAGAGCCCAGCGAGGGCGCTTCGACGCCCCCCCCCCCTTCCCGGAGAGGAGAGCCTGCTGTTTCGTCTGCTCCTGCCGCTGCCGCCAGCCCTTCCCAGGGCCGAGGAGGAACTCCGGGCTCAGTCGGTGCAAATAATGAGCCCTGGCATCCTAACTCCAGCCGGCATAGGAAGCCTCGGCGAAGGGGTCCTCTGTTCTCAAGTGGATCGGCCGCGTCTCTGATGAGGAGCGGTCGGCGTCCCTGCTGCCTAGGAGCGCGCAGGCTGGAGAGCACCGGAGGGGGAGACGTAGCCGGAGCCCGGGAGCTCTGCGGCTTCTTTCCTTCCTCCCAGCCTAGCTCTCCTCTCCGCGCCCCGACAAACCCCCAAAACACACAAACACACGCACTCAACACACACGTACACGCACTCAAAAAAAAAAAAAAAAGTGCCTCGGACCTGCGGATACCACACACAGACAGGCGAAGGGGGCCGAGCACGAGGTCTGAACTGCCGCGAGAGCAGTTCCAAATAGGGACTGAAAAGTAACAAAATAATGTGGCGGCTTCGCCTAGCGTTGGCCAATGGGAGTGCGAGGCTCCCACGTGGGGCCACGGGACTCGGACTGCGACTGGGCGCCGCCGGGCGCGACGTCACAATGCCCTCTTGTGTCTAAAACTATGCATGAAAAGTAGCAATCAGGCCCTACCCGCTGGTGACTTTCGCTTGGGAGTGAAAAACAGCGCTCCTCACATCAGGAATTAACCGAAAGACATATAATAAATAGATATATATTATAGTCCTGGGCTGCTAGGGTTTTTTTTCTCTTTTTTTTCCCACGATCTACTAGCAAATAATTATTTGGCGGGAGGGGAGGAAGAGAAAACGAATAACAACAAAAGGGGGAAAAAAAGGACAAGCTGTACAATCCTTAAAACCTGTGGCTGGTAGTAATGGATCAGTTGATTCTGCAGAGGCGGCGAACGATTGCCCCCCCTCTAATCTCATTAGGGTTGCAAAGCAGCCCAATTAGATACTATAAAACAAACAGAATCACTTTGTCAGTTTAATGTTTTCACTTCAAAAGATTTAGGGCCGATAAAATGCTGGCTCCCAAAGTTACCTCCGACCTCTAAGATTGTTCTCCAAACTGAGTTTCTCTTTCTTTTATCCGTTTCTGCCCCCTCTCCCACCCTTGGGCGCCCCGCTTTTCTCCTTTGTTCATTCGCCCTTCTTTTCAGAAAGCCAAATAAACAGCGCCTCTGATGCACGGCGGCTGCCGGCGAGGGGGAAGTCTGAGAACTCTGGCTTGGCGGGCCGCGCAGATGGAAGGGCCTGGCTGTCTGCGGATAACAGGCTCAGTAGTGCGGCTAGCCCCACTTGGGGCTCTTGCCCTTTGGGGACAGCTACGTCCTGGGCGCAGCCTTGCCAAGGCGGGTTCCTCAGCTGTGCTCCGGGCCCAAGATGGTGAAAAAGGGAATGCACGGAGTTGGGGCCCCCCTGGCTATGACCCAGAGTTCCGACCCCGTTTCTTGGCCTGCTGGCCTGCCTGGGCACATGCATCGGCAGCCACCCGTGGAAGAGCGACTCGAGCCTGGAGCGTCCCTGGTCACCAGCATCGACACCCAAGGAGGCGTAGACGTTCAACTCTGGGGCCCATCAGCTCGCAGACAAGGGTCACGTCGGGGCACACTGCCCACCCTAGGTCCGCGAGCCTCGAAGAGCCAACGCCGAGTGGGTCGCCCAGGTGTCCTCGGGTCCCTCCCCGCTTTCCCACCGAGCCTGCACGCAGGCACTCGCTCCTGGCCCGCTGCGGGCGCGCGCGAGCCGGGCGCGCGCCCCCGGAATCTATATTTTCCCCTCATTAGGAGCCTGAGTTTTGCGTTTGCATCTTAATGAGTAGCTGGGAGCGCGCCGGGACCTCCACGTGAGCGGCCGCCCCGAGATGGAGCCTCTCAGCGCCCGCTCCGGCCTCGACCGCGCTCCCCTCTTCATTTATTTATTCTCCTAAATAAAAACATAAATCGTGTACGATGCGCACCGAAAAGGGGAGGGGGCAGGGAGAAGCCTAGCTCGACAGATGCGAGCATCTGGCCAAAGCATCCATTAGTCTCAAAATGGCTCCTCTTTGGAGCTTCCCTCTCCCCTCCCCCTTCTCTGCCCTCCCCCTTACGTCACGGGTGGGCGCACCCGCTTCCTACCCGGCCCGCCCCTTTCTCGCTCCAGCCCCCACGTGGGGCGCGCCGGCCACGTCCCCGAGCAAGTCTAGAAACCAATCACAGACCAGCAAAGAGACTCTCGACTAGTAATTGGTGGAGATTCCGAGAGCTGTCAGTCCTTTGCCGGAGCTGTCAGTCAAAACCACGAGGGGTGGGGGAGCGCTGACAAATGCCGAGGCTTCTGAGCCTCCCGCTTGCAAATAGTGCTTGGAATGGCTGCTTAATTAGCTTTGAATGGCTTTTCCTTCCAGCTCAAACAATCTGTCACTACCATGTGGTATAAAGGAGCCATGCATAAAAAAGTAAGCAGAGGCTAAATATCAATTTGATTTTGTGTATCAAAGGAATATTTTATTTTTCTCCCTAGTAATGAAACGTATCAATTTAAATAATAAAAGGTAAAAACACACACACAAACCCTGGGAAAAAAAGAAGAAAAAAGAAAGAAAGAAAGAAAAAAGAAAGAAAATCAAAACCCAAACTCCACGATGTTCTGACTCCTGCGCACGTCTGAAATAGGTAATTTCTATGGGCCGCATTCGGGAGGAAGTCTGAGATTCTCCCTCTCCACCGCCCCCCTTTAAACTTGCATTTAGGTTTTTTGTTGTCGACGTTGTTGTCCCGGTCCTAGGAGTGCTGGGGGAGGGGTGTCAAGGGGAGGAGAGGTGAGGTTGGGGAGAAAGGAGAACTTTAAAGGGTTCTCTTTGAAGCTGCTAATCAAAGTGCAGGGGTTTTAAGACCCCTTAAACTGGGGGTCCACAGCAGGTCTTGATTTGGGAGCCGAGAAGGGGGGGGGAGAGCGGGTGTGCTTGTCGCCCAGATTTATTAAACACAATGCCTTCAAGATGCCCAAGCCAAGGCGCCTTACTCGGCCTCGCTCTCTTCAGTCTCCCTCCGGACTGGCTCGGACGGCGCCCTCCTGCTGGCGGCCGCCAATGCCTTGGGCTTTCAGGTCGAGTCTACGCGGACTGTGTACAGAAAAGCGCCGCAGCTCTGTCTCCGGTCTCCGCGTCTCCTGCCAGGGCAGTGGTGCTCCCAAGGACCCCACTAGTCAGCGAGAGCTAGTGCAAGGCAGACTCCACATTGAGTTCTCCTGTGAACCCAGGCGTCAGCACCCGGCCTGCCACATGGAGGATGAGCTTGATGGATGCGGTTTTGCCGAGCGCCACCCCCACGGCAGAGCCGAACTGCATGCAGCGGCGCTCCCCACAATGAGAAAGGACAGCCCTTGAGCGTTTAATAGGTACAAAGCAGGCCATGGTTACCCACTACGTCCTCCGTTCACTCCCAAGGCCTGGCTGACGGCCCGTCTTATAGGGTAGAAGAGAGGCTGATACACAAACAAAGCTTAGCAATAGGCCGCGAGCTAGGCAGAGAGGTTAGAATTGGAATCCAGGACAGCCAGATCCACCGCCAAACTCAGAAACTCCTTTGTTCGTGCAAGCCGAATCTATCTGAGCATTTACTGAAAGACATTCTATTCACTCATTCACTCATTCATTCATTCATTCATTCATTCTAGCCCTCTCTGAAGTCAGGTTGAGGAGCCTCTGGCTCCCAGGTCGCCCTATCACCTCGGTTTTTCTCCCCCTTCTTCAGTTACCCAGAGCCCGAAAGGGAGCAGGCCCGCCGGTAACTAGGTTCAGGTCCCTTAAGCTCAAAGCTCGCTACTGCTCAGAACCCCCACCCCATGCCACCCCCAAAATTTTGTAAGAAATGGAAATGAGCTTATTTTATGCTAGAGAAAGATGCACACAACACACTGTCCGAAGCGCTTGACAATTATTTTAAAGAAGGAGGGGACTGAAGAAAAAGACTTCAAACAGCTCTGTCTCCAGTTCTAATTGGAAGCGTTTCAACTGTTTATGTTACAAGAAGTGTCAGGGTCATTTGCTACCGGAGAGCTGACTTTTCATTGGCTGCTTAATTGAGTACCTCGGAGTCCACCCCACGTGGGAGAGGAATTCCTGGCACATTTAAAAAAAAAAAAAAAGTCACACGGTGAGATGGAAAGCCCGGGATGGATCTGCAGCAGCGGAGGGCCCCCAGCTCCTCATTAGGGATGTAGGATGACTGTGGGAACTTGGGGTGGGGACAGAGATGCTTCTCTGGTTCCTTAAAAATAAATCCAAAACACGTTAGATGGGTGTTATATGTTTTTCTCCGGAATTAAGAAAACAGCCTCTGGCTAGCCACCAGACTGTGGCCTGTCCTTTGAGGAACTGATCTCAAGGCCTAGGGTGGGGTTGTAAACCTCCCCTCCTGTCATTCCCAACCCCCAGCAGCTACTGGCCCGGATTTTTGGGAAGCCTCTTACGGAAGCTGGCCAAAAAAGAGAGTCTTCTCCCTCAAGGCCAACCACCTCTCTTTAGTTGATCCCGGGGTTCCCTTCCTCTGACCTGTTCATTGCTAGAGCAAGTTCCTCCCTCGACACACACACCCACCTCCACCCCCATCCTTCATTAATCCCAGATCTTCCTCTACAGGCCTCACTATGGGGCCAGAAGAAGGGGAATTTGTTATTTGTTTAACAAACTTAACATAGTGCTCACTCTGCACCAGATTCCAGTCTAAGCGCTGGGCAAATATTAACAAGTTTAATCCTCACCCAAAGAAAGAGGGCAGTGCCACTGATGTCACACACACCACCACCACCACCCCCACCGAGCAGATGGGTAATTGATACTACTGCTCGGTACAATGACTTCTTCAAGGTCACTATGGGAGTTGATGGACTTGAGTTCTGGCAACTCAGCTCCAGAGTCCACAACTTAAGGACACTTTGCCCTGCCAGTCAGGGCTGTAAGAGGAGCCCAGCTCACTTCAGCAAAGAGGCCTGAGACTTCTGGTGGTGAAGGGACTTCCCACAGTCTCTTAAACCCTCTTCCAACTCTCTAGCTGGGTCAAGCTTTGTGACTTTGGGGCACTTGTGAACTCTTTCTAAGCCTCCAGTTCCTCTTCTGTTGAGTGAGGAGAATAGCCCTGCCCACCTTGAAGTATTGCTTCCCAGATCAATGGGATAGCCCTGGCACATTAAGTGATCAATAACAGTTAGCTATGGTAGCCCTGTTGAAGTATCAACAGCTGGGGGATACAGCATCTGGAACATTTCTCCTCTCTCTCTCTCTCTCTCTCTCTCTCTCTCTCTCTGTCTCTCTCTCTTTCTCTCTCTCTCTCTCTCTTTCTCTCTCTCTGTGTGTGTGTGTGTGTGTGTGTGTGTGTGTGTGTGTGTGTGTGTGTCTGGTGTGGATGTTCCAGTCAGAGGACAGCAAAGTCGAGCATAGTCCATCAGGAGCACCCAGCTCCCTTTGAGCCTCCAGGAAAGCACAGGAAGCCCCAGTGCTTGCACACACCTATCTCCTGGCTCTGGAGTTTCCATTCTTTTCCATAACCCTTGATAACCTTGGATATCCTACCACCTGCTGAATCCTACAGGGAAAGCTTGGGTGAGGACAGGAACGAAATAATCGGAGGGGAAGATAATTCAAAGCTAACCTTTGAGGGGGTGGGGATGGGTAGAGGCAGAGCGAAATCTGAGTACGGACTCAGTCCTGTTTTCTGAGAAAAAACTGCAAGCGAGTTCATAACAAATATAAAGTGGTCTGATTCGGAGAGAAATGTGAGTCATAGTGTGAAAGGATTCTCTGAGGACCTGTTGGGAAGGTAGGGCTCAAGCTCAGCCCAGGAGTGTAGACAAAAGCTCTCATGGGCAGAGGAGAGCAAGAGAAGTCGTCTCTCTTGAAGCCTTCCAAGGTAGTCTTCCTTCTTTAGAGCCTTTCTCTTACGGCCTAGCAGGCTGTCATTTGGTCCTGAGGAAGGGAGAAGCTAAGCACTGGCTTCTCTAAAAACAAAACAAAACAACGATAAACAACCAACCAACAAAACCCCTCATCCTCATCCCACACTTATCCTAGACTTCTCATCTAGTGGAGGATGTCCCCGACGGCTATTTAGATCAGGAGTGAAGAGTCCACACCTTCAGTCTCTGTTTCTACAGCTGTAATATGGGAAGAGTAGTGTCTGGGTGCTAGTCCAACCAAGAGCTTACTGAAAGCCTACAGTATGCAGTACCAGAATGTGAGAGAAGCCCTTGCCTTTGCATAGACACAAGGCTATCCCAGTCTAGACTACTCGTAGACCTGTGTTAGATGTCAGCACAGGAAATAATACCGGGCAGAAGAGTTGGAGTTGACAATGGGGGTAGCTGCTGGTGAAGTGCTGCAACCTTGGTTGACTGAGAGTAGAGTTCCAGATCATAATACCAAAGCCCAAAGCAGCTCAACTAGGACTCTCTGGAGAGTCCCGGAATATTGGGTCTGCTGGGTTGTTCCACTACCTCTGTCCAGAAAGCTAAGGCAACCATACACCAGGTGATGATTTACAAATAGGCTACCATGTCCACCTGGGACTTGGTGGGGGGCAGGTGTGCAGTGTAGGCATGGAATGTGTTTGTTCACCTGTCTTTAGCAGGAGCCTGAGACTGGAAACATTCTCCTGACACCTCCCAAGCTAGGCTGAATTGCATCCTGCTGTTCCCAAGGTGCACTTTGCTGACCTCTATTGACTAATGGCGCCGGGTTTCCATGCCTCATGCTGGAACCGGGTAAATATTTATCGAAGTGATTGGGCGTCCTAATTAAGAGATTTGTGCCGTTTCTCTTTCCTTTTTAAAGATTCAAAGCTGAGGCTTAGGAGATTAAGAAATAGTTTGCTGGTATTAACGCATCCATCTTAGCTAGGGTGGAGAAGAATTACCCATGCCAGTGGCGTGGGGCAGGCTGGGAGGGGGTGCTTCAGGGAAGCATGGAGCCTGGGTGAAGCCTGGTGCAGAACTCTGGCCCAGTGTACATGCTCTGTGATGGTGGGACTGAGCTGCAGGTGGAGAAAGAGACGAAGGTTTTATCTGGCAGCTTTTTCCCCTTCCAATTCTACTCTTTCTGTCCTTTTATTAAGTGGATTTACAAATATGTTTGTCATGCATACACAGTGACAATTTGATTGCTTATCAGGTTTGTGTACCTGCTGGTTCCCAACTGAGGGTGATTTTGCCCTTTAGGGAACATTAGGCAATATCCAGAGACATTTTTGTTGTCATAACTTGAGAGTAGGGGTGCACTGTTATCTAGCTTGTGATTAATTATAATAATTTGTTTATTTTTCTCTCACTGTTTCTCTGTTAGTGTATATGTGGAGGTCAGAGGACAAATTTTGGGAGTCAGTTCTCTCCTTCCGCCCTGTGGGTCCTAGGAATGGAACTCAGGTCATCAAAGTGAAGGTTTCTAAACATCCTACGGTGCCAAGAAAAGTCACCACAGCAAGGCGTCACATGGCGCCTAACCCTAACAGTGCTAAAGCTAGATAACTTGCATATTCTGTAGTAGTTACTTTGTGTTGCCATGACAAAATGAAGACAAAAGCAACATAAGGAGGGAGGGGTTTCTTTTTGGCTCATAGTCCAAGGATCCAGTCCTCCGTGGTAGGGAGAACACAGTGGTGAAAGTCAGGTCTTCTGGCACTGAAACTGATTCTTTCTGTAAACCAGCCAGGGTTTCCAAACAGAGCTCTGGGGAAGTCCTGGGACCTTCAAAAGATGATAGGGCAGGGAGAAGGGGAAGTAGAGATTGTGACCTCAGAGATACCCCCTCCCCCCCCACATATCTTCTATCAGAATAGTTCTGATTTTTATCTTGTCGTGTAGGTTAACTTCTCTTAAAGTTCTTTTGGGGGGGCAGGTAGATTCCTGGGGCTTAAAAAAGTTTTAGGGTTTCTGAACTTCCTAGCATCAATATAGAGGTTCTTCATGTGACCGCTGAATTCAGAGAGCAGGGCTGTAGTTCCACGAGTCAGGATGTGTCCTGGGTGCTTCACATCATCCGCCCTTGTGCTCTCTTCACACGTAAGGAGTCTGCCTGCTTGAATCCAGCCATACCGACTCCTGTGTAAGGATCCAAGGGAGGGTTCCTGAGAGTTCACTCCTGGAACTATTAACAGAGAAATGGGGGTACCGCTCACCCAGAACTATTATGGAGAATTGCTCAAGCTCGAGGTTCTTTGCTTTTATCATTAGTCTTACTTTTCGACTGTGCACATTCGAGGTGAACAGGTGTTTGCGAAAATCAGGCAAGGGCATCAGATCCACAGAACATGGGTTTACAGGTAGCTGTGGGCTACCTGCTGTGTGTTCTGGGATCTGAACTCCAGTCGTTTGCAAGAACAGTGAGCACTTTTAACCACTGAGCCATTCTCCAGCCCCATAGTTTGGTTTGGTTTGAGACGGGATCTCTTAGAGCAGAGCCTAGCCTTGAACTTCCAATTCTTCTATCTTTGCCTCCCAAATTCACTTAGGTAGGCCAAGCTCAGGTCCAGTATGACATGGCTGGGCAGCCTACAGAGGTTAAGCCATGGATTCCACAGAGGAATCACCCTTTTCTTTCACCTTTGACAGAGGAGGTTGAAGAAAGACCTAGGTAGGAGTGACCTTTGTGGAAGATCAGGGTTTACACATTGGCCAGTGCAGTTACAGAAAAGGTGTCCATAATCACTGCACTACCCCCGCTCAGCAGCATCCTGCCTCCCTCTCGCTACAAAAGATCCCAGTGAAGCAGTGTTCTGTTCTGCTAAGCAATGCCTGGTGCTTTCTGTTACATCCCCTAACATATGCCCTTGGCCTGCTGGCTTCATTAACCACTCCAGCCCCAGAATGGAGCACCCACACCAACATATGAGCAAGTCAATAAATGAATGCAGTTTAAAAAGAGGAAGCCTGGGCTGGTGGCATGCGTCTTTAATTCCATCGATGGGGAGGTAGAGACAAGCTGATCTCTGTGAATCTGAATCTAATGTGATCAACAGTGAGTTCCAGGCTAGCCAGGACTATACATCTAAACCCTATCTCTTAAAAAAAAAAATGCTTTAAAGTAATAAACAAAAATAAGGAGGGGACCAGCAAGATAGCTCAGAGTACAAAGGTAATGGGTGCAACAAGCCTGAGACATGACTTCAGTTCCTGAAAGCTACAGGAACAGGAAGGAATTGACTTTGCAGCACTGTCCTTTGGCCTACAAATGTGTGCTGCTCCCATCACACCATCTCTCTCTCTCTCACACACACACACACACATACACACACACGTAAACAAACAAACAAACAAACCTTAAGGTCTAACAGAAAATGGCAAGTGTCATTGCAGCTGTGCAGAGACCCTTGTGTGCTGTTGGTGGGATTGTGGAGTTGTGTAAGTGCCATGAGGTCAATGTGGCAGTTTCTTGAGATGTTAAAAATAGAATTACCATGGGAGAGGGCAGTCCCACTTCTTTTGTGTATACCCAAAAGAATTGAAAACAGAATCTGAAAGAGATAGTTGCACAACGGCGTGGGCTATTGCGGCATTGCTCAGCATGAGCAAGAGGTGGGAGGAACCTAAGGGTAGGCCAGAAAGCAGCCTGATGAAGAGTGTGGGACACGGATATACAAGGAGGTATCACCCTGCCTTTTAAAAGGAAGAAATGCAGGCACGAGCTACAGTGTGGATGAATCTTGAGAGGCTGACACGGAGAGGCAGGCAGTCATAGACAAATGTTTTATGAATCTGCTTTAATGAGCAACTAAAGTAACAAACAGGCTCAGAGGAAGAGAAGGGGGGACTGCTGGTTGCCGTGCTGGGGTGAGCCATGTTGGGGGTGCTTAGGGCTACAGTTTCAGCTTGGCGAGATGAAGAAGTCTGGAAATTAGCTGTGTGACTGTGTATAGTTCACACTATGCTTTGTACATTTAACCATGGTAGATTTTATGTCCTATGTGTTTTTACTATGCATACTACATATTACTAAAATAATAGAGGCGCCCTTCTCCTTTGATGGATGGGTTCTCTGCCATTTTAAGATCTGTTCCTGGGGACCATGCCTCTCTTCTAGCCTTCTATTAGCACAGTCTGTTTCAAACTGGAGGAATGGACTCAGTTTCTGAACCCGGTGCCTGGCCTGACCTCATACAGGTTTGCTTCTCCTAGCGTGTTCTTTACAAAGATGTCTTCAGCCTGGCTTGGGCCTTTGAGAATCTATCATCTTTCGCTATATTTTCTCTCCTCTCTCTCTGGCCCCGCTTGCTCTGGCTCAAAGATTTATTTGTTTATCTGTATATATGTAAGTACACTGTAGCTGTCTTCAGACACACCAGAAGAGGGCATCAGATCTCATTATAGATGGTTGTGAGCCACCATGTGATTGTTGGGATTTGAACTTAGGACTTTCGGAAGAGCAGTCAGTGCTCTTAACTGCTGTGCCATCTCGCTAGCCCTTTCCCTATTTTTTAAAAAAACTATTAAAGTACATTTAATTTATTTGGAAGGGGCACATCTGCACACACACACACACACACACACACACACACACACACACACACGTGACCGCGCGCGCGCATGCATCTCAGAGACCTCATGATAGTATTGCCAGAAATACGAGGCTGCAGGCTGGTGAGGATTGACACATGGGCTTCATCAACACATGAAGACTGGGCACTCGGAACCCATAGATGAAATGTCAACATACACAATTAGTAAGGGCTCCCTCAGAAGCATATGCCTTGGCCCTGGTCCGCCATTGGCTAAGCAACTTGGCCCGTGTTCACACACTATTAAAATCAATAACAACTGGGTGGGTGTCAGGATTGGGTTTGGACATATTTGCACAACCACCTCATGGGAGACTGTAGGGTGTAAAGGCCAAGGTCGCAGACATGTTGCATTGCCGCACCACTCGACCAGAGACCCCAGGGACAGCTTTCAGAGAAGACAGCTGCCTTGTCCAAGCTCCTGTCCCCTGCTCAGGAAAGCCAGCAAACACCCAGGGACTCCAGGTCAGAGTGCTCATAGACAGGACTGTAACCTCTCCTTGGTTAGCCTACAGAGCTCCCAGTGGGAGGCCTGCCTCTGTGTGACTTCACCAATCTTCCCTGCCCCCAATCCAGCTTTCCAAAATGGCACACAGAACCTTCTATACTTTGCTTTGGCCAGGTTTAGCAAATCAAAATGCAGGGCCTCTAGTTTGATCGGAATTCCTTTAAACAATCATTAGCTGTTATTTAGCCGGACAGTACCTCAAATATTGCCTGGGACAAATTTATACTAAACCAAGAAACAAACGAGCCCATTTTATTTAACATTCTGATTTGACTGCATGTCCTGGTTTGCCTGGCAGCTCTGCTCTACCTTAAGTCTTTTCTGGGGGACCTGCTCTAAAACCCCAACAAGTGGCACCCTCATTTTAGAAACAGAAAACAGCACTTCAGAGTTGTGGCTCTATGTGTGACCTTGGTTACTAAACGAAAGCAGGGGTTTCGGGGGTTGGGGTGAGATACAAAAACTACCCAAGAGTGTTTAGGCACCACCTGTGTCTCAGTCCTTCTGCCCACCCCCCAACCCCCCAGCTCCAGAAAAAATACTCCAGCTCGGATTTTCCAGCCAGCCTTCCCAGGCAGGGCTGAGCAACCCCCTGGAAGAACATTTTAATCAGCCACCTTGTCTCTGCCTCTCTTGGCCTTTGCTTTCATTGTCAGAGTCTGTGTCAATAGCTGGAAATCAAGGCACAGCCCACGGAGACATCTCCTCCCCATCCCAAGCAGAGATCCCACAAAGGGCAGGACTCCCTCCCCCCTTTATAGGGAAAACAAACAAGTCTGGGGTCTCCCAGGGGCTGTAAGCTTGGGGGAGGGGACCAGGCAGCCAGCTGGCTCAGCCTGGCCCAAGCTCCCACCCTCAGTAGCTTCCCACTCACTCCTAGCTGCCTTTCTCCAAGCAGAAGTGGATGGGGGAGGTGGGGGAGGGGGGTTGGAATCTGCGGAGTTCAGCAGGCTCAAGCCTCAGCCTGCCTCCAGCCGAGCCATCCCTCTGGGTACTGCTCTCTCAGCCAGGGTGAGCTCGGAGCACAGTAGGCACTTCCACTTTCCTGCTTGAAACCCTTCTATAGTTCCCTGTAGCCACCAGCCAGGTCCTTTCATATCCCTGGCCTTCCACCCGGACCCTGCTAGGCAGGAAGACCCCTCCCCTTCCGCTTCAAGACCCTTTTCTTCTCTGAAGTCTTTGCAGTACTCACTTCTCTTCTGTGCCACCCAAGTGTCCTTGTTAGTATGTGATGACCCCACTCACCTTCATGCAGCTGGGCATCTATCTGTAGGTCTCTCCTCTAGGAAGTAACCATGGGTAAAGGTTTATACTGATTGTCAATTTAATGGGATCCAGAAACAGCAGGAAGACAAACCTCTGGGCATGTCTGCAAGGCAAATTCTAGACTTGGTTACCCTGAGGAAAGAAACTCATCCTAAATGTGGGCATCACTATTCCATGGCTGCAGACCTGGGCTGAAGAAAGAAGAAAACAAGCTGAGTGCCAACATTCATCTCTATCTGCTTCCTGGTCACTTCTTTGGTGTCCCTTGATCACCAAGGGCTGCCCCGTCCATGGGCCTAGGTTACAGCTTCCAGGTCAAGATTACAGTGAGTGTCAAAGAGCAGCAGCGTCAAGTCCACGGGATAACTGGTGACTCTAAGAGCCCTGTGTGTCTTCCCGGCCTCCGCTCTTAGTCTCTTACTCAAGGAGGTTGTGGGCATCATGCCTCTGAGCCGCTCCAATCCCTGCACTGGCTTCCCAGTTCTAGCGGAGAAAAGTTCACGTCCTTATGTGGTCCAGCAGACCCTTTGGACTTGTCCTGGGGTCCTCTGCCCCCATGACTGGCTCATCCCTGTGTGCTGGACATAGCCCTCCCTACAGACCTTTGTACTGGTTCATCCCAATTTGTAAGGTTCTTTCCCCAAACTCATTGAACTAAGGTATGCACCCTCCCTTCCTCCCACTTCCACCACATCCCCCAGGACACTTCAACTCTGAGCAAGGCCTGCCCTGGCCACTCATGGAAGACTGAAGTCTGCCTCACTCTGTCTCCCACCCCTGACTCTCCTGACTCTTACTCAGCCTAATATCCTGTGACTTCATTTCTGATGAACCGTGGGATTCCCTCCAATTAGCTGTCTGTCCTGTGCCCTGGAGGGTCAGCCCCACAAGACCAGTGCCTCCACCTTGTGCACTACTAGGGCTCTACAGCAGCCCTGGATGCAGGGGGATGCATGCACTCAGTAAAACCTGTAAGTCAAGGCAGGAACTAAATCAATGCAGGGCTGAGGCATTAGCTCAGTCACTAAAGTGCATGCCCTGTAAACCTGCACACGTTAAACGCCAGGGGTGGGTGGCACACACCTGTAATCCTAACACTGGGGAAATAGAGAAAGGAGAGTCCCTATAGTCTCTTGGCCAGACAGTCTACCCTAATCAGTAGGCCCCAAGTCCTAGTGAGAGATCCTTCCCCCCCCAAAAAAAAAACCCCAAGGTGAATGGTTCCCTAAGTAATGATACTCTAGATATCACACACACACACACACACACACACACACACACACACACACACACACACACGCGAGCACAGAGAAAGAGAGAGGGGGAAGCCAGTGAATCCATTAGGGACAGAGTCCAGCCTGGCCTTCAGTAAGTTCAAAGAATGTTATAGGATTAATATGCTAAAATGGATGGGCTAGGAACATGAAAGAAATGAACAAAACAGCATCCCCACAAGGTAGGGGAGGCCTCCTACATTCTTCCTTCCTGTTCAGGGATGGGGACAGGACTGATCCATCAAGTGAGCCCTCACCGGACAGAGTCCTAACCTTCGACTCACCTAGCTTCTTCCTCTGCCCTTGACTACCCAAGACAGCCGTGGAGGAGGCTCCTTGGCTCAAGATGCTAGGGCATCTCCCCCTTGAAGGAACTTGGAACTGTGCTGGTCCAGCCCCTGTCCTTAATTGTAAAGGAGAGAACCAGAGCCCCATATGGAAACAACTAAGGTCACAGAGGCCCTGGTGGTACCCAGCAACTGAATATCCAGACTCCCATCTGGCAGAGGACCTTCAAATCAGCCTGTCAGAGACATGTTAACACAGAAGGCTTTACCCAGCATTTTCAATCTTTACGTGACTGTGTTTATATTAAATCACCTTTGTTGTAAGGAACAAAAATGACAGGAAATCTGAGGTGCCTTGAAAAATCTGGCATCTATTTGCATCTTCCATGTTGGCAGATGTTTATTAAGGATCTATTACATGTAAATCTTGGAGATATAGAAGGGCAAGACACAGCCTTTGCCTCCCAAGAACTCTTCAGTGAGACTGGGAGATGGTGAGAGTTATCCTACAAAGAGCACCCAGATAGCCCTGAGATATAGCTCTGTAACAAGGGCTTACCTCCTGTGTGTGAGGTCCAGGCTCCACTCCCTCCACCACAGAAACAAAACCAAGCAAGAGCATAATACTCAGCAGTCAGCCAACTGAGTTGAAAGCTTGTGTTCTCCTAGAAATCTGCCCAGCGACTTTTCTTTTTTTTTTCATTTATTTAGAACTTCCCAACTTTGGAAACAAACAGGATAGATGTCTTCAAGATGCAAATGGCTACACTGTGGTACATACAACTCATGGAATGCTATTCAGGGATGAAAAGGATATATACCTCTCAGCCCTGAAAAGACAGGCAAGAAACCCCAATGCAAATTACTGAAGGTGGCCGCCAGTCTGAAAGAGATGCACATAGTGTTGAGAAAAGGCACGAATGGTGAATAGTGATTGCTGGTGCCGAGGAAGAGGAAGGATGAGGTGGGGCATGGGGGATATGTTAGGGTAATAAACCTGCCCTGTGTGAGATTGTGACAGCTGTCTCTACCATATAGTAAGGTACCAGTGTATGTCATATGCTTGTCAAATAATAGGATGTGCCACACATTTGTCAAACCCATAGAAGTATTTCCAAAAGGAGTCAGAGAATGTATAACTCTTGTGTAAATCATGGGCTCAGATGATAATGGCATGTCGATGTTGACTGATGGACTGAAGCACAGATACCATCTTTAGAAAGTGTTGATAATGAGATAAGGGGTGTGGGGGAGTCTCAGTGTATCCTCCGAATCTTCTACTCAGTTTAGCGTTTGATTAAAAAAAAAATAGGGGCTGGAGAGTTGGCTCAGGGAGTTAGACTATGTGTTGCTCTCTCAGAGGACCTGGCTTTGAGACCTAGTACCCATATGGTGGCTCATAACCATTCCTAACTCCGGTTCCAAAGGATCGAATGCCCTCTTCTGACCTCCACAAGTGCTAAGCATGCATGTGGTGCATATACAGAGATACAAGCAAAAAACTCACATGTAAGACAAACAGTTTTTAAAATGTATTACTAAAGGGTTTTTTCTTTCTTTCTTTCTTCCTTTCTTTCTTTTCTTTCTTTTTTTTTCTTTTTTCTTTTTTTATTTTTCAAGACAGGGTTTCTCTGTATAGCCCTGGCTATCCTGGAACTCACTCTGTAGACCAGTAACAGGTTTTTGTTTTGTTTTGTTTTGTTTTTTGTTTTTTGTTTTTTGTTTTTTTATATTTCACAGCACTATTTCAGAGGTCAGAGGACAGCCCCATGGAGTTATTCCTCTTCCGAACTCAAGTTGCCAGGCTTATGCAGCAAGAGCCCTTACCCGTTGAACCACCTCAGGGGACCTAACTCAGTCTTTCTGCAAACCTAAAATGGTCTATGAAAAACTAAAATTTATTAAACTTTTTGTTTTTGAGACAGAATTAATAGAAAGAAGCAACCTGAGAAAGCTAGAATAGATAAACTTCACAGATCCACATCCAGGAAGAGGGCAGATAGTAAAAGCCTCATTCTCCCTATGTCACCCGGTAGCCATGATCTTTATGGAGGATTCCCTTGCAGCTACATTTGTTGCAAGCTTCTTCCCTACTGAGGCACACCTTTCTGGGGATCTCAGTGCCTTAGATGTTAAGGATCTTGCAAAGGTATTACTTGGGCCCTCAATAGTTCCAATAGCACTGAGCTATGGAGAGGCAGTGTGCATCCTGAGTATCACAGCAGAGTACTGAGCTAGCCTGGGCTACATGAGGCAGTGTCTCAAAAAAAAAAAAAAAGCCACGAGCAGTTCTTATGAGGCTCTAACTCATCATCCATTCTCTCCCAGTTACTTAACATCAGGCACTTTGGGCAGGGATGTGACTTTGCAAAGCTCTGACTGCAACAGACTATCAGGTGGTTAGCTCTAATTGTCAACAGAACACAACCCAGAATCACTTGGGAAGAGAGACTTAATGAAAAACTGTCTAGATTAGGCTGGCCTGTGGCCATGCCTATGAGGGATTGTCTTAATGATTCAGTGAGGTGGGATGGTCCACCCTGAATGTGGGCAGCAGCATTTCATAGGCTGGGCTCTGAACTGTGTAAGAGTAGAGAAAGCAGACTAAGGGCAAACATGGGGGCCTTCATTCTCTTCAAGTTCCCGCTGACTTGACATCCTCCACTATGGACTATATCCTAGAACTGTGAGCCAGCACAGATCACTTCTCCTCTGCGTTGTGTTTGTCCACGGTTTTATCACAGCAACAGGGAAGAAACTAAAGACAGCTGTGGAAGAAGCAGAGGCCTGAGGCCACTACCTACACATGCCACCTGCTCACTAAAAAGCTCATGGCCTCCAAAGACCTACAAGGCCCACCCATGCCAGCAGCTCTGATGATCATCTGTGGCTCAGATCCAATACCCATCCATACTTACCGCAGCCAAGTGATAGACTGGAGAGGGCATTACACCAGTCATGGGCAGATGCACCCATCCAGAATCCACTGGAAGCGGTTTTCCAGTAGACCGCCGTACAGGTAGGTAGTCTTCTGCTGGGAACACATTTTTCTCTTTTGTTTCACCTCAGCTCCAATGCGGCTTCCTTAGAGACAGGCTCTGCTTCCCAGACCTGGTCACACTTGCCTGTTTCAGGCCAACATAGATGGATAGTGCATGTCCCACTTCTGAGCTGAGTATGAATATAGGGGCTGTGGTGGAGCTGATGAGGACCTGAGTTCAGATCCCCAACACCTACAACAGAAATCTGGTTGAGGCAGTAATCATAATACTGGGTGGGGGTGGGGCTAGAAGGTTCCCAGGGGCTCTGAGGGCTAGTCAGTCTGGTCAGTGAATGGTGAGCTCTGGTGAGAGACTGTCCTGGTTAGGTTGGTTTTTTATTTTGTTTTGTTTTGTTTTAGATTTATTTACTTATTTTTATGTATACAAGTACACTGTAGCTGTCTTCAGACACACCAGAAGAGAGCATCAGATCCCATTACAGATGGTTGTGAGCCATCATGTGGTTGCTGAGAATTGAACTCAGGACCTCTGAAAGAGCAGTTAGTGCTTTTAACCCCTGAGATCTCATCTCTCCAGCCTCATTTTTTGCCAACATGATGCAAGATGTGGGAAGAGGGACTCTCAGTTGAGAAAATGTCCCAGCAGGCTATGCCCTGAGGGCAAGTCTGCAGAATATTTTCTTGATTAATGATTGATGTGTGTAGGCCCAGATCATGGTTGAATATGGTGCCATTGTTGGGCTTTCAGTCCTAGATGGTATAAAAACAGCAGGCTGAGCAAGTCTGAGGAGCAAGCCAGAAGCACTCCTTGGTAGCCTAGCCATCATTTCCTGCCTCTGGGTTCCTGCCTTGAGTTCCTGCCCTGGTTTCCTACAAGGATGGATTGTGATCTGGAAGTCTGAGTGAAAGAAACACATTCCTCTCTTAAGTCAAGGTGTTTAATCACAGCAATAGAAACCCTAACCAAGTCGGAAATCCTGTCTCAAAAACCAAATAAATAAATAAATAAATAAACAGACAAACAAACAAAAAAACAAAGCAGAGACTGACAGAGGAAGACAACTAACCATGACCTCTGGCCATCCATGCTTGGATGGGTGCATATGCTTGCACAAGCACAAGGGGCAGGGAGGGGGTTGGGAGGAGAGAGGGAGAGGCCGGATTGGGCCTAAGGCAGGACAGTTGAGAGAAGCACTCTCTTGGAGAACACTTGCCCAGCCCTTTCTCTGCCCTGCTTTCTCTACCTTCTTCCTGCATCCTCCTCCAGGGACAGACGATTCCCATGTTCAGTCTTACCAGCCTCGAATCTTTGCCTGTCTGTTAGGAGCTGCAGCCGCCACACATCCTTCCTCTCTGTCAACAGGAATATCTTAGCAGCCCTCCAAGCCCAGTTCTGAGTTTTTAGCCAAGCCCGTGGAAGTTGCAACCCACATTCTTATCTTTGGCAAGTCCTTCCCGTATTTCTGAACCGGGACCTGTTGGTGGGGGTCATTTACACTTAAGTAAGAATCAGTGTTGCCAGGCGGTGGTGGCGCACGCCTTTAGTCCCAGCACTTGGGAGGCAGAGGCAGGCAGATTTCTGAGTTCGAGGCCAGCCTGGTCTACAGAGTGAGTTCCAGGATAGCCAAGACTACAGAGAAACCCTGTCTCGAAAAACCAAAAAAAAAAAAAAAAAAAAAAAAAAAAAAAAAAAGAACCAGTGGCCAGCCAACCAGAAACAGAGGTGCCTCTCTTTGGGAGTTCTGCTCAAATCTTCCCCATTAGCATTTCCTTGAAGAATTGTTTTTACTTATGATGCTAAAACTTTGTCTACCATCCTCATAGTCTTGACAAGCTGTGATGTTAATTTACCGTTTCCCAGGCTTGTCGGTTTGACTGGCTCTTCTTACTACAGGATGGGAACAATTCTGACGACTACACCCTGGTAGCCCAATGCCAGACACTTCAGCTTCAGAACATTTCTACAGACTGCCACAGTGATGGCACCCTGCCCAACCCAGCTGTCACTTAAGGTCCACTCCCGGCCCGCTGTGCCTCCTCCTTCTCATCTGTAAATGGGGAGAGCAGTGCCCACCTGCCCTGTTGGGTTTTAAGCCTGTGGTAAGGATCAGATGTCATGAGCTGTTAGGTGCTAATGTGTGCTAGTCTTTGTGACTGTCCAAATGCCACTTAGTCCCCCAAGTCCCTTCTCTGTGAAGAAGCAAAAGGCATTCCAGGTGGTAGAGGAGAAGCAGAGAGAGTGATATCTGTGTAATAAAGATCACAGTCACAGCCAAATAATAAGAACCAAATGCAGCCGCGCGGTGGTGGCGCACGCCTTTAGTCCCAGCACTTGGGAGGCAGAGGCAGGCGGATTTCTGAGTTCGAGGCCAGCCTGGTCTACAGAGTGAGTTCCAGGACAGCCAGGGCTACACAGGGAAACCCTGTCTCAAATCTCAAAAAACCAAAAAAAAAAAAAAAAAAAAAAAAAAAAAAAAAAAAAAAAAAGAAAGAAAGAAAGAAAGAAAAGAAATCAGGCAGAGAAATCAGCTTGTCCCAGCAGCAAAGATGGAGTCAAATAGTAAACATGGTTGTTGTTTTGGACTAGATCTCATTATCCCAGGCTGGTGCGATGAGCTCACTCTCTAGCTGCGGGTGACCTTGAACTTCTAATCCTCTTGCCTCTGCCTTCTGGATGCTGTGACACCACACCCAGTGTATGTAGTACTGTGGACAGAACCCAGCGCTTCCTGCATGCTAGGCCAAAATGAACTCCATGCCCAGCCCCAGTGTTAAGCATTGACAGGACTTTGCCAAGGCCCCCTTAATCTAATATCTTTATCAATTTATTTCAAGACTGTAGAGTTTGCATCTCATATGACTTTGCCCCAGGGGCTGGCTGGTACTGGAAGTCCAGAGGCAAATGAGATTGATCCTGGAGGTACCAGTAGGGGTGGGACAGAAGAGGTGGACTTCTGTCAGAGCTCCGGCTGTCCTGTGCAGGGCTTTGGGGGTGTGTAGTGTGTGTGTGTATGTGAGTGTGTGTATGTGTGTATATGTACCCATGTATGTATGTATATGCATATGTGTATATATGTATGTATATATGTGTGTATGTATGTATGTATATGTGTGTATGTGTGTGCTTGTTTATATTTGTATGTGTATATATATGTATGTATGTATGTATGTATGTGTATATGTATGTATGTGTGTGTATAAGACAGAGATAGAGATATATGGTTGTTGGAAACTCTTGAGGTTCCGGAGGGATCATCCTTGCTATTTGTACTTATCTGGGACAGACCTAAAGTCCTAGAACCCCAGAAAATCAGACCAGAGGCAGCTTCTCCATCTCCAGACAGTCCTAGGAGGTCACTTGCATTGGTACCAGGCTCTGGGCTCAATGCTAGGGATATTATAGCGTCAAAGAGGCCTAGACCCCAACTGCCCCTTCCCAATCCTCCACTTGCCTCAGGACCCTGTGGACGCTGGGCCTCCTTCTTGTAGAAACTCAGGCTGCTGGTCAGTGGGTGCAACTGGGACCTAGGTCACACTCAGGTCATGAGCTTTCAGCCTGTGGGTCTGCCAGGCAAGGTGAAGGAGAGAACACCCCACCTCCCCTGCCTTCACCGTTTCTCCTTTCTACCTGATTCTAGGAGCCAGGATCTCATTATCTCCAGTGATGTTGAGGGATAATAGGCTACACTTGAAGGCTGCTTTTCATCTTCAAAGCCCTTGGCAGACTGTTCATTAGCCTCTCCACCCCCACCCCACCCCCAGCTTGCCCCGTGATAGAGATAAGTGCTCTTGGGTTGGGAGGGGCACCCAAGGGAGGCCAGGGATTTCCCCTAAAGATTCAAGGCTGAGCAAAAGTCAGAGGGGGAAGGCATGGAGCCTTGGATTCTGGAACCTTCACTTTATGGACCCTGAGTCCCTGGGCTCTTTCTTTCCTGGTAGGAGGGTGAGATAGCTTGGGGCAGGAGGAGGTCAGATTCCAAGATGATTGAGGAAGGATCCTGTCTAGAGACGCCCCGCCCTTTGACATGGCAACAGTGTTGTATCTGCAAAGTTCAGGCTTTATGGCTGTGCAATCAACTTATAAAAGAAAAAGTATCTTTTAAAAGAAACCCTCATATTTTAAGCAATTTCATGAGCTTGTATTGAGTCACCTTCTTAGCTATCCTCTGATGCATGTGGTTATTCGACATAGCTGGGGTAGGCCTGCTGCTTATCCTACTGCTTCTGCTGTAAAGTGGGGACGATGTCTAAACTCTGATTGGACCAAGGCCAAGGAGGTGACTGGCACTTCTCTTGGGGTTTAAGGTGGATGGCTGTGAATATTGATAGGGTGGGGTGGAGGAAACTTGATGATTGAGAGAGACCCATTGGGTGGGAATGGGTTCAAGAGCAGAGACAGGCTCCTGTGCTTCCCTGCCTGTCCCAATCCTTAACCCCAAGGCCATCATGAACTATCATCTATCTGCACATTGCCAAGGGAGGTCACTTCTGTCTGCCTAGCCTCTTTTATTGAGCCAGAGAATCAAGGCAGATGGAGGTCCCAGGCAGGTCTGACTTTTGAGTCTCCCAGAAACAGGTCCCCATCTCCAACACGCCACTTACTCAGAGACAAATGAGGGAAAGTCAACATAGCCCTGGAAGGATTGATCAAGGTTCCTTATGTGACATCTGTGGTGGCCTGAGTTGCCAGGAGCTGTCCAATGACCTGAGTCAGGGATGTGGGATGAATCCTCAGGTCCTTGATCACTGTGGGGGAGGGGGCTCAGGCAATGGGCACTGAGCCTGCTTTACCAATCTCTGTCATAGGTTGCTATGGGGCCCAAAGAGAGCTGAGAAATATCTCCCATCCTTGAAAGTCATTCCTTAACATTCTGGTACCTTCTACATTTCAGAGCCAGAAACTGCTTTGCACTCGTCTTTTGCCCTACACAGGGCATCAAGGAAGTTATATAACAATAACTTTTAAAATGTTTTTACATTTACTTATTTTATGGGTATGAATGCTTCACCTGCATGAATGTGTGTGTACCATGTGTATGACTGGTTCTTGAGGAAGTCAGAAGAGGGCTTTGGGTCCCTTGAGACTGGAGTTACAGAAAGTTGTAAACCACTGTGTGGGTGTTGGGAATTGAACCTGCAACCTCCTCTGCAAAGGAGCCAAGTGTTCTTGAATTGCTAGCCATCTCTTCAACCCCTTAAAGATAATTTTATTCTTCATGCACTTTCTCCAAACCCACTAAAAGCAGGAGTTAAATAAAATATGGGGCACACATCTGTAATCCCAGTACTCCAGAGGTGGAGGCAGGAGGAAAAGAAGTTCTAGTTTATCCTTGACTACCTAGTGAGTTCGCAGCCAGCCTTGAGAAAGGACCTTCCAACCCAGTAAATAAATAAGTAAATAAATAAATAAATAGTAAGGAAATAAGATCTTTGCTATCCCCATCTTTCTCCCCATCAGTATCTCAGTCACAGTAGGAGATCAGAAAGTGTTTGTCAAATGAAAAAAAAAAAAAAAAAAAACCTCCACTGGCCAGTATACAAGACCACTCCCAGGCATATTAAATGAGAATACAATCATCAATTGAATGGGCTTCCTTCAAAAGAGCCATATATCCTGGAAGCTCCATTCCAGACGCCCAGATGGCAGGGCCTGGGAGAGTTCCGAGTTATTCCTATTGAAACTGTTTCCTCTCAGAGGTCCAGAGTTCAAAAACAAGGCATTTGCCACAAACAATTGGTCCAGTGTGAGAGGATGTGGCTGGCAGGGCTCCAAGGCCTCGTGGGACTTTGAGCAGTTACTAATGCAAATAGAAGGGAAAAGACTTATCCCGGGGGCAAATGTGGTCACCCAAAAATGCAGCCTTTGGCAACAGAAGGAGAAAGAGAAGGTTAAGCTCTGTGCTTTGGGAAGAATGTCCTGGGACTTTGGAAGGGACTCAGGACTTCAGGCAGGAGGTATAGGCCTCCGCAGGGAGCTTGGTCTCAGATAAAGGTTCCTATCTCTCTCACCTTTTGTCTTAAGAATGAGGGTAGTAGTGGCACATGACTGTGTTCATATGCATTAGTCAGCAGGAGACGATATCAGGTGCTCTGATCTACTACCGCCTGCCTTGTCCCCATGAGACAGGGTCTCACTGGAGTTACAAGAAGGTCACTTGGCTTTCACATGGGTACTGGGGATTTGAACTCAGGATCTCATGTTTGAACAGCAGACACTCTTATCCTCCAAGCTATCTCCCAGTGCTCAGAACTAAGTTTCTGCTCATTTCCCATGGAAAGTTTCCCAGTTCAGAGTTATGTGCAGGGATATCAAGGAATTTTCCAGATTGGTGCATTGACTTCAGAATGCAGCTCCTTTTCCCAGGTGTTGAGGAGACCCCTCTACTGAAGGTAGATAGTATCCGTGAATGACCTTCTGCTGTGACATTTGTCCCCCATTGCTGAGTATGCACATAGTCCCAGCCTTTGTCCACACCTTCCCTCCTTCCGAATCACCTCTGCTCATAAACTTGGTCCGATCATCATCCTGTCTATGAAGGCTTTCCCTTCTCACCACAATTAGTAGGGTCCCAGAGAGTAAGTATGGAAGGAAAAGAGAAAGAGGGGGCAGAGAAAGCTCTTGGAGTTACCTGGATGTTTGTCACTAAGCATGTGTTGACCACCCAGTACCAATCAACACTGCTTAGCCGAGGTGCTGTGTGGAACTTGCTGCATGTGCGCATGTCCAGCCTCTTTTCCACAGCCCAGCAAAGGCTTTCATTCTTACTCAATTTTAAAGGTGTTGTGTGTGTGTGTGTGTGTGTGTGTGTGTGTGTGTGTGTGTGTGTGTACAGTGTGTGGAGGACAGAAAACATCTTTCTGGGGTTGGATCTCTCCTTCCGCCTTTATGTGAGTCCCAGAACTTGAACAGATGTCACTGGGCTGGCCCCCGCGAGCTCTTTCACCCACTGAGCTGTCTTGTGGGTTTTTATTCTCCTTTTAAAGCCCACGCTGTGGTGGTGACTGCACTACACTCTTGTTTCTCCTTCCGGGCACAGGGTGGAATTTCACTTCTTGACCCAATGTGCTTAGGTGGAGCCATGGGAACAGTTCCAGCCAATGATGTGTGAGAGGAAGTAGCTGTCATTCTAAGGTGACGAGCACTTCCTGTTTCTTCCTGTATGGTGACAGGCCAGCCGTGCTTGAC
The DNA here is from genome assembly GCF_008632895.1 of Mastomys coucha. Lineage (NCBI taxonomy): Eukaryota > Metazoa > Chordata > Mammalia > Rodentia > Muridae > Mastomys > Mastomys coucha. Next base: position 55,754,091 of record NW_022196906.1, on the reverse strand, counting down.
GAGGTGGCTGTTTCTTCAGCTTTCTTTTCGCCAAGTGCCTCCTGGCTTAGGATACACAGAGAATCTTAGCGAGCAAGAATCCCAATTTTGATGACTTACACCATGGAGGTCTGGACTGGTTTCATCCAGCCCATGCTGACCGAAGCATGGTTAGTGTTGATGGTTGCCATGACAGAATTTGGCATTACCTGGGAAGGGAGTCTCAGTAAGAGACTGCGCAGACCGGAAAGGCCTTTGGGGATGACTATGAAGGTTTTCCTTAGGTGGGTGAACTGAGATGGGATGTTCCACCCTGAATATGGGCCACACCATGTATCGTGGGCTGGATGGCGCCTGGACTGAATTAAAAGGAGAGATGGAGTGGAATGCAAGAATCCTATAACTACTTCTTGACTGTGAAAACAATGTCATAAGGTACCGTGAGCTCTAGCTGCTGCTGGGACCCTCAACCCCCACACGATCGAGCTTAATAAGTCTTCTCCCCCTTAAGTTGCCTTCATCAGGGTATTTATCACAGCAACCAAACCCGCCAAAACAAAACAAAATCTTGGGAGGATCTGGATATCTCTGAAAATGAGGTAGCGTTGATTAAACACTACCATTGAAAGGTGAGAGGGCCCACGCAACTGGGCTCAGTGTCACTGCCTCTAAGATGCAAGGGATGGGTCTCTTTTGGTCCATCTAGAAAGATCAGTCCTGAAACATGTGCTTGGCACATGCAGAAACCTTTGGCTAGCCTACCCTGTGCATTGGCCCCACAGAACTAAGTGGGGCAGGGCTGGTGGGAAGAGAGGGCTCCCAGGATGGCCTTCTCACCACTGATGGGGGCCGTGGGCTTCCTTGTCTTTTTAAATGACCATGAAACACCTCGAAGACAAGTGCCAACTAACAAGGTTAAAGGAGCCTTAAAAACAAATGATGCCATCCCCCCCCCCCCACCGACACACACCCAATTCACTACTGAGTAAAATTTGTCACTTCAGTAAGCATTTTATTGGTAATTACAGAGTTACTTTATTTGCATATTACAGAGCTGTGAGCAGCCCTGGCGAAGATGCTTAATGTCCCTGAGCATCTTGGAGGGAATTACTCAACCCAGACAGGGAGAATTCAGTAATTATTCCCTTAAAACTAGAATTTGCTAATAACTTTGCAGTAGATCACTTTAGTTTTTACTACCCAATAAAGCAATTAAATAATAAGCAATTAAGTGCCAAAGTGACTCTGCAGAAGGCCTGGCCCCAAATCTGGCCTCTGTTGCATTTTGAAGGGGCAGTTAAACCTTAATTTCAGAAACACCAGAATCAGGAACCAGTTAGAAAAGGGTGACACCAGGGTTTCTTGTCTTTAGAGTGGGGTCCAGGAACCCAAGATGGGTGAAGCGCCACCTGTACTTGGGACAAGGCCTAGCTGTCTACCCACAGGCCAAGCCTGAAGGCCCTGGAATCCAGCCGACGTGCTCACAGGTGGTTCCAGCACTTGTTGTACAGGTAGCTTGGACAGGTGGCTCAGCCTGTCCAGGCCTTCACGTTCTGGTCAGTCCAGTGGGGCTCCTGAAGATGTGGGCATCCTCTGGGGGCCTGTGGTGATCATGAAGTCACTGAAGTAGGGCTTAGAAGAGAGGAAGTAGTCAGTGAACATGCAATCCACTGTCTGGCCCAGGGCCTACTACCACACCGATGAGAACTGGGTCTCTGCCAGGGAACTTCATGAAAGAAGAGAACAGGAAGGTGATCCCTCAGCAAGGTGTAGAGTGGTGGGCCGTCAGGGGCACTTCTTCCATCATTCCTTCACCTTTTAGAATCTAATCCTAGCCTTCAGGAGCAAGCGCTTCAGGGGGTCTGAGAACACTCACCGGGTAACATCATCATCATCATATCATCATCGTCATCATCACCATCACCATCATTCAGAGAGAATGTTTGTGTGAGTATGTGTGTGTGTGTGAGTGTGTGTGAATGTGTGTGTGTGTGTAGGTCAGAGTATAACTTCTGGGAGTCAGTTTTCTCCACTTACCATGTATGTTCCAGGAACTGAACTTAGGTTAATAGCCTTAGCAGCAGCAAGCACCTTTACTCACTGAGCCATCTTGGCAACCCCACACTGGGCTCCTTACATGTAAGACAAGAAGAGTGATGCCTAGCTGAGGGCCAGGTTGCCAAGTGTCTCGTATCTAAAATGCATGCCTCATCTGCATAGCTTCGGGCAGAGTTCTTAAAGTTATCTTTCAGTGGACGCGATCTTGCCCTCAGAAAGGAATGCTACAATTTCAGGCTGGTTCCGTCTTCATTTCTGATGGATGCTTCCTCGGCAGTGGTTTGGAACACTCGCTCTCCTTCTCTGTTAAGTATTTGATGACTTGAAAACAAACACTGGAGGAGATGCTACCTCAGGCCCAGAATGTCTGCCGTCCTGCTCTTTCGGTGGTGACTGAGTTCACCCTCTGTGTTATCTGCCTGCCAGGTCTGCTCAGCTGTGGTATAGTGATGAATAATGTAAAATGCTCTTCCAGGAAGGAGAGAGAGAACACATACATCTTTAAAAAGACTTGCTTTCCCACTTGCCTCCAGACTGGGCCAGATGACCCCGCCCCACACCAGGCCAGATGACCCCACTCTTCACCAGGCCAGGTGACTTTGTCTCCAGTGAAGGTTGGGTAAGAAGAAAGACCTCATGACTTGGTCATGATATTAAAGACAAAGACATCCCCCTGCACAGGACTAGTCCTGAGGCCTGCAGACCATTTTTCAGTGTGGCATTTCTTGACAGCATTCCTAGGAGGTTTCTCTTTCCATGCTGCAAGCGCTGCGCACACGTGTGTGTGTGTGTAGGGGGGGTGTGGGGAGGGAGAGAGAGAGAGATGTTTGAGTGTATAGGCATGCACATGTGCTGGTCTTTATCACTGGTTGATATTTTGCAGGGTCTCTCATTTAACTGGAAGCTTGTCATTACAGCTAGCCAATGAGCTCTTAGAATCTGCCTGACTCTCCCCCATCCCCAATACTGGGGTTATAGGTATAGATGTCCATGCCCAGATTTTGTGTGTGCTGGTGATTTGAACTCAGGTCCTCGTGACTGCAGAGCAAGCATTCTTACCCATGAAGCTATCTCCCCAGTGCCTCCTTTGACTTTCAGGTGTTGGTCCACATTAATAGCCTCAGACTCTGAGCAGGGTGCCCTTTATGTCTCACAGTGGCCCTTCTGAGACCTCATGTTGCTTTGTAAACAAACATCTTACATCTCAGAGCCTGTGGGGAGGCAGAAGGATGTTTTCCTGTCAGCATCAAGGAAGGGCATAAATATATACAAAGTGCCACCTTCAGGGGTAGAGTGTGCTTAGCATGCATGAAATCCTGGGCTCCATCCTCAGGACCCAATCACCACAAAAGTGCTCTGCCTCCGATCACACCGGGAGGTCTCAAACCCGGTTAGCTCCTAGAACTGGAATAGTGAGGGGTTCAGGGCTGCTTGCCCTGGTGTCAGCAGTCGTCCTCTGGCCAGTGTTCAGCCTTTGGACAGTCTGGCCCTTGCTTTTCCCAACTGCAGAGATCTCCCTTTAATGCTAGACAGAAGTCAGATTGCATACTCAAGTGGGGACTCTGCCAAGGTCCAAAGTCAGAGGCTCTGGGAATCAGTGTGTCCTGTATTGTGTATTGACAGACTGAGTAAGTCCCTGAGGCTTTAGTTGTCAGCCGGCTTTGGGGGTGATCCTTGATTACTGCCTTGCAGTCAGTTCACCCCGCAGTGTATCACACACTCCCCTAAAAAGCAAGGCCAACTTTCATTCCCCTCCATGGTAATATTGTGAAGGACTTGAAACAAACCAATCAACTCTTCCTCTGCCACTGCCCAGCCAGAGAGCAACAGAGACAGTCGCTAAGCAAAACTGGAGATTCAGGGTGGAGGACAGAGTCAGTAGGCACTTGAGAGTTGAGGCCACGTTTTATAGTCTCTGTGGCCCCTCCAAGCTGGGCTGGTGTTTCAGGTCTGCCTTAGTCAGGAAAGGGCCGTCCTAGAGGAGAACAAAGACCAGGGATTGAGAGCCAGGGGGATACATTTATAACCTAGAAATCCAACGCCCCAAAAGCCTATCCTAAAAAGGAATCTTTGTGGATTTAGACACTGACCGAAGATGGCCATTTCTTGCCCCCAGCCTGGGTTCCCTCTGTTCTCACTCTGGGAAGCCAGCCGGCTTCCACATGGCCTGTCCTAGCCTTGCAGACTGCCTAACTGGAGGCCAAGGCTGAGCTGAGCATGATGCTGGTCGTGGTTCGAAGATGGCTGGCCTAGAGGAAAGCACATTTGTATCCTGAGGATTGTTGCAGATTTTCAGGACACTCTTCTCAGTGTGGCTCATGTCATACTACGCACAGGAAGGCTCTGAGCACCCTGGGTCCTTCCCAGCACCTGCTTCACAGAGGAGCAAGTTCAGTCTTGACTGTGTCCTAGATAACTTCCAGAAACTGCTGTCCCCAGGCCTCACCCCAGCCACATTACATCAGGGTCCCCATCACAGCATCTGGCTGTTGGTGGATACCACCTGATTTCCAGGGGCTGTCAAGTGTAAGAAGTACTGTTTTAAAAAAAGAAAGAAAAAGAAAACAAAAGACAAAATAAACAAAAACTATCAACCAGTGTACATTTCTACCCTCCTTTGAGCTCCTCCCAAGTTCCTGTAGGCTTTGTACCTGTTTATAAAGACTTTACAGGTAGAGATCCACATATGAGAGAGAATGTGGGTTTTTTGTCTTTCTGAACTTGGGTCACCCTATTTAATGTTATCCTTTCCAGTGATGACGAAGGACATCCAAGGAGGAGATAAATGACATAGGGACATGATAGAGGAGCAGGGACTTGGGCAGGCAGGATTCATGTGGGGGATCAAGGGTAGAAGAGGTTAGGTCAATGAAGAAGAATCACAAAAACATACTTTGTTCAAAAATGCCATGATATCTATAAATGCTAAGTTAAAACACTTTTAATTTAAAGAATAAGTAAAATCGAACATATATGTGTGTATGTACATGTACACGTACATGAAACATTTGAAAATATGTTTAAAAAATAAGGGGGAGAGTGATCAAGTAAGACTTGATGTTGACCTCTGGCCTCTACACATGTGCAGAAACATACGCCAAAGCACCTGTGCACACATATACATACCCTCCCCCACAACATGCACACTGGACTCTCCTATCTCCATACTCCTCACCCAAAAACCCTGTGATGTTGGAATTACAGGCACGTACCACCACTGTGCCTAGTTTATGTGATTCAAGGGTTGGAACTCAAGGTTCAATACTCTACCAACATCTACAACATCAACTTCAAGATTATCTTTTTTTACACTAAAAAAAAAAAAAAAAAAAAAAAAAAAAAAAAAAAAAAGATGCTGGGAAACCAGACTGCTAAAAACAGACAAGTGCCTATTTGGCAATGGTAATGGCAACACCCTGGGCCCCTTCTTTTCACACTTCCTTTATGTGAGTCAGGAAAATCCACTGATAAAATGTTCCATCTCTGGGTTTGCCTATGTGGGGTCCATAAGAACAAAATGAAACTTTAAAATAAAGCATCTTTTTTTTTCTTCTACCCCCCCCCCACCAAACCAGGATAAAAATGGCAAATGAAACATCTTTCTATTATACTTTTTTCTCTTTTTCCCTTTCCTTTCAAGAAGGGACCTCATGTAGCTCACGTTGGGCTGGAACTCACTATGTATCTGAGGATGAACTTCTGTGAGCCTCCTGTCTTCGCCTCCCTAGTGCTGCCATTACAGACATGCACCGGTAGTCAGTCTGTGCAGTGAACGCCTGCAATTCCAACTCGGAGCTTCAGACATGCTACACAGCAAACACTCTTCCACCCGAGAGACACCTTAACCCCAGAGCTTATTCTTTATATATTTTAAAAATATGTGATGCTCCAAGGATCCGTGACCTCTTCAGGATGAGAGATGAGGCAGACTATCCCAGGGTGGCATGCTGGGCATGCTTACTAATTGTGGAAGAGAAGGGTACTTGCTGTTTCATTGCAAATGAGCTACAGGACCCCATGGAGCTGAGGCAACACTGACTGGATATGTCACTTTGATTGGAAGTAAAAATCTTCCCACTGTATCAAGGGGCTTTGCCCTTAGGCAAGCTTGCACCAGGCCCCAGCAGCCTGAGGCACCACGGGGTGTACTTCAAATACAAGCTTTTTGGATACGTGAGTTTTGGATACGTGTGCACGTAGAGTCACAAAGACTCCAATTTGAGAATCTATAGAACGGTAACACCTCATTTAGCTGGTGTCATTAGGGAATGAGGGGTTCCAAGTAAGTGAGTTTTCCAGATAATTGAACTTTATTCCCCCAAGAGCCAAAGCTTAAAAGACATTAACCACGTTGACAGAAGGCTCTCCTAAGCATGCAGCTCTGCCTCCAGACCCTGGGCACCCAGACAGCGGTTTGGCAGCTTCTCAGCAACTTGGGTTGGACCCTCCACATCTGGTTCTGGGTTGGGTTGAGTTACAATGGCTTCAAGGAGGGTGGTTCTCAGCCCAAGCTGCACATTCAAACCATCTTGAGAGCTCTGAAGCCTCCTGATGCCCATGCTAACCTCAGGCCATTTAAGCCGGAGTCTCTGGGTGGCAGACTAAGGCCCCAGGGTTTACGATGGCTCCCCTGATGATGCCAGCATGCAGACAAGTTTGAGGAGCAATGTTTTCCTCCAGCAACGGAAAGCAGTGTTGAGGGGCCTGGGCTGGTGGCTTGGTCTGTACAGTACTTACCTCAGATTCGTGAGGCCCTGAGTCTGATCTTTAGAACTCACATAAAAAGCCAGGATATAAGGGGCTAGAGAGATCTCCCAGTGCCTGCTGTTTCTGCAAAGGACCTGAGCTCCTTTCCCAGCTCCCATGGTGAGTGGCTCACAAGCACCTGTAACTCCGGCTTGGGGGCAGGGCGGGGTGTGAAGCACTCTTCTGCCATCTGGCCTCCCCTGCCCTTCCCCCATAAAGCCAGGGGTAGTGTCACACACCTGCAGTCCCAGCTCTGATGTGGACACAAAGAGATCCCGGTGCTTGCTGGCCAACTTAGCCTAGCCTCGTGGCTACTCTCAAGGTCAGTTGGGGAATCTTGTCTGAAAACAAAACAATGTAGATCGAACTAAGCAATATCCTCTCTGCCTTTCATATATTCATACACTGTGCATGTGAACCTGCACATACATGAACAGACACACGTGTACACATGCATGCCTATACACCACCTGACACAGCATCCTAGTGCTCATTGGCCCCGGGTGTCCTGTATCCTTAATCCCTGTGGTTTTCTGGTAATCTTAGACCGTGAGCCTCAGCATAACAGGAGCTGGCCGGTTCTCATAGCTAGGTAGCAGCTGGGCTGAGCTCTTTTGCCAGCTCATCGGCAAGCTCTGCTGTCGGTTAACCCGTCTGAGTCATGATCTCTCCTTGCTTTGGATATTTCTGCTTCCTTTCTCTCAGTCAGTTCTGGCATTCTCTCTCTCTGCAGACTATGTGCCTGTCTCTACCCCCACCTTATGTGTCTCGGGGTACGGGTGCGCACGCCCCCGTGCATGTGTACGGGCCAGGGCAAGATGTCAGGTGTCCTTCTCTCGCACTCTCTGCCAGCCTTATCCCCTTGAGACAGGGTCTCTAGTGGAACCTGGAGCTGGGCTATGGACCAACAAGCCCAGCAATCGCCCTGTCTCTTCTACTCCTACTGCGAGGGTTTCAGCCTTGCATAGGTGCCATGCTGGCTCTCTAGGTGGGAGCTCGGGGTTGAAACTTTGATCTTCATGCTTGCTCAGATTGCTCTTACTCAGCAAGCCGTCTCCCCATTCCCCCATGTCTCACCTTTCTGAACTGGAGGTTCTGCTCTGCCTGTGGCTGGGGAGTCCAGGGTTTTCAGTCAGCTAGATAGCTGGCTAATGCACTCTAGGGCTCCACCCACCCCTTCTCTCCAACTCTGGGATACAAATTTTAAAAAAGTGTATTATTATTATTTTTTATTGTGAGGTATGGAAATTGAACTCAGGTCCTAATGCTCACATGACAAATACTTTATTGACCGAGTCATCTTTCAGTTCCAAAAAGGTGCTCTTTCTGGGAGGAAGGTACCTGAGCTTGGGGCAAAAGCTTCAAAAAGTTGGTCATTTCTCCTAGTGTACTGGTTGGGTTTTTGTCAACTCGAGACAAACCTAGATATATCCTGAAAGAGGGAATCTTAACTGAGAAAATGTCTCCATAAGATTGGCCTGTGGGCCAATCTGTGGTCTATTTTCTTGATTAATGATTGATGTGGGAGGGCCTAACTCGTTGTGGGTGGTGCCACACCTGGGGTTGTGTAAGAACACAGCCCTAGGAAGCAAGCCAGTAAGCAGTATTCCTCCATGGCCTCTGCATCAGCACCTGGCCTGCCTTCCCTGAATGATGGACTTCCAGCAGGAAGATGAAATAGACCCTTTCCTCCTCAAGTTGCTGTTGGTCATGGTGTTTTATCACAGCCATAGAAAGCTAGCTAAAACACATAGCACTCAGGAGGCCTCTGTATGCATGAATCAGTTCTGAAGCAGATCTCTCAGCTCTCCTTAGGGGTCCCTGGCACGGGGACTCCATCAGGATTTACTCTTTCAGAAGTGACTGCTGGCTGAGCTCCTGTGACATACAAGGCCAGCTGGAGGCCCTTCCATAGTCCTCTCTTGGGCAGCTCTGTCAGCTCTCCAGCCCTTCCCCACTTCCTAAATGGCCAAACCAGGCCCCCAACCGGCCTCGCTTTGATGCCTTTGTTCCAGCTTTCCTGGAAACTCAGCCCCTTCTGTCATCAAGCTCTCCCTCAAAGCCTCTTCGTCTAAGGTTGTTCATGGGTGCAGGCTCTGAACAAGCTTTCCTCACTGTAGTCCAGCACCTGGGTGCCTGTCCTCCATCAGGTTTGTCTGTGGCCTGGGCTGTCCTGCTCACCTCAGGACATTCAGAGTATGCAGGGTTGTAAAGTTCCAGTTGCAGATGACATCTAGATTGTGCCTCATCCTCCTGGGGAGCAGATCAAACTCCCCAATTCCTGCTGAATAGATTTGCTGCCTCATCGTCCCCTGCTTGTTGGCCTGCATGAGCTACCCGCAGGCTTCTGGTTCACTTCATACCTATGTTCATGGTTTCTCCATGCTAGGCCTGGACTTCGGAGTACAGGACCCTGGATGGCTCCCACAGGTCCAGTCAGGGAGCAGAGGGTGGTATGTCCCAGCTGGGGCCTGCATGTGTAACCTCCAGCCTCCTGGAACACTGGAACACAGGCCTTGAGAAACCTGGGCACCAACAAGGCTCCAAGAGCAAACAAGGGGTGAAGTATTTCAAAACCTGGTCTTTCTCCAGGAACGGCCCTTCAGAGGGGCCCAAAACACACAGCTCAGTGTTTGCACTTCAAAGAGAGGGAGGCCCAGCCAGGCTCTGTGGGTAGCCAGGTCTTCCCTGTGTCAACAAGGGAAAAGAAAACAGCCCAGCCAACCGCCATCCTGACAAAGGGGTTTTCCGACCAACTGGGGCTGGAGGCGGGAGTGGGGGAAAGGAGCTGCCAGCTTCCCCTGGGCCTTACTGCAAACCCTGGATACCTCGGGGCTTTCTTGGTGCTCACAGCAATCTCCAGGGAATTCCCTGCCCCCTACCCCCCCAACGGTGATGCCTGTGGCTCCAGCTCTGCCTGGAATGAGCTCTGCCTCTTCTCTCTCTAACCTGGATAATATAAATCGGTCACACTGCTGTCCTTGTTTACCAGATAAGAAGACCGAGGCTCAGGGAGGCTTGGTAAGGGGTAGAACTGGGTTTCAGCGCAGCCCACCCTGGGTCTAACACCTGGGACAGGGATGTTTTGAATGAAGTCCAACACGAACTCATGAAGTTAAATAGGATATTTTCCCCCTTGTATTGTAGCTCAATTGCATGGTTCTGGGACATGAACTTTGTAGATGTCAACCTAGTTTAATAGTGTCAAAGGTAGGGCATTCCTGGTTACGGCTTACTCCTTTCCTACACGCCTCCCTATACGGTCAGTGAACTGGAGTCCGGTAGGAGCTACAGAGAGAAATACGACACAGCCTCTGCCTCCAAGGAGCGGTGAGCCAAGGGGAAGATGGCTCTGTAGACCAGTGGTCATCATGTGAGAGCACATAAAGGCTCTATTGGACCCCCGGGGCCTGGGAACCCCGCCTAGAAGACTCAGTGTGTGCCAAGTAAGGGGTGGGCACGGCAGCCTTGTACCAGCCAGGCCCTGCCAGCTGTTTGCTGTGACCACAGGGTGGGTATAGACTGCAGACAGAGGACCACTTACTCTCAGGCCTGAAATTAGACGGAGTGGTGAGTGGCACCTCTGGGGAACTCAAGGGACTTTGGGGGAGCCTATGCTGCTGTGGTCCCTGAACACTACAGTCATGTGCACTAGAAGGGCTCCATCATGCACATGAAGCCCTAAGAACTGCAATGACCATATCTCAAGGCAAGAAGCAGGCAGTAGGCGGTAATCCCATAGAATGCGCTAACTACAGTGTGCCCAAGTCTCGCCAGAGACTCTTTTTTCTGTGCTCTGCCCCTATGGGACCCATGACAGCAGGACAGTGGGACACACCTCTATTTGTGCCAGTAGCACAGGCTGCTTGGTGGTATGAGCTGGAGGGGGCCTTTTACTTCTCTCTCGGCGGCGGGCGCACCTTGAGGTAGACAGGGAGGTCTATGAATTCCTGGCTTGAGCGTAGCTCCTGGGTGGAGATGAAGGTGCCCAGGATCCATTCATTTCGGTGCTATAAACTAGAGATAATTACCCCTCTCCTGGCTCCATGCTGGGGTTACGGTGAACATCAAATGAAGTAGCAAGCATGGAAGTGTTCTGCCCTGCCGCTTCAAGGATCTCGGCACCATTTAACCCAGTTCACTCTTATTCCAGAAGAGGAAACAAGTTCGGAGTGGCTTCAACTTGCCCAAGTCCAAGGCAGGAGAGTCTTCTCTCTCCCCCTCACCATGCGGTTGCTGCTATGATTCAGAGGCCTTGCAACATTTTGTCACTGGAAAAAAAAAAAAAAAAGAATTCAACCATTACCCCACTGACCTTTGGGCTAGAGCATCTCCTTGCCTTCAAAGGAAAAGAGGAAATTTTAAAAAGCCAAGGGCCACCAACCATGGAGCAGTTAATCCCAGGAACAACCAGCCCCGCTACCCGTCTCCTCCCCCCCCCACCCCCACCCCCGCCGCCTGCCCCCAGGAATCCACCTTGATGGAAACTGGCTTCCCTGCTTTCTGCCAACCAAATGTGGTCTGTTCTTGGTGGCTTGGTGGTCAGTGTCTTCCTGTCACCAGGCTCCTCTAAATCACCTGGGAGGTTGTTTTGACATTTGATTAGCCACAGCATGTTACTTGTGAGTGCTGGAGCGAGCCAGCTCTTTGCAATCACTGCGCTGAGTGCTTTTGCCTGTTAGAGATAGGGCTGTATCAGGAGGGAAAGTGAAGGTGGGCAGGGCTCCAAGAGGGAAGATAAGTGGGCTGTTGGGAGAAATTAATACGGAGAAAGGAAGTGGGGAGTGAAGTCAAATGAAAGCCAGGTCTGACAGTACCCATGAATCATAAATGTCGTTGATACTGGGGATGTGACATCTCTGCTTCTTCTTAGCTGGTAAAACCCCTGTCCTCAGGACGACCCTGGGAGAGGAGTAGGGAGGGACAGGCGCTGGAAAGCCCAGATAACTTTTAGGTGGAGCTTACAGGAAACATTCTACAAAACGTAAATTTTAGGTTAAATTCATTCAGGGCAGAAGACCAACCCTGGAGGAATGCATGGGGTCAGGGCAGGGCAGTAGTGGAGGCAGGACCAATGTCAGATGGACTCAAGGCCATTGGATGTGAATTTTTTAGCAAGACTGCTCTGGTTACCTTAGTCCCAGTTATTTATCAGAGGCACTTCCTCTTTTGAGAATGAGAGTGTCCTGTATTCCAGTCTGGCCTCGAACTCCCTATGTAGCTGAGGATAACTTTGAACTCTTGTCCTACCTCCCAAGGACTGGGATGACAGGTGTGCACCCAATAGCCCTGGTCTCATACAGTGCTAGGGATTGAACCTGGGACATCATCATATTCCACCCACAGAGACACAGCCCAGCCCCCCTTCATTATTCTTAACCAGCATGCACACCCTGGTGCATGAAATTGAACTGGCTATGTGACTTGGGTCTCACCTACATCTCAGCCCTCAGAGTTCAGCATGCCTTCCCTAGAGGCTAAGTTTAGGCCCATGTGTGATTCTGAGCAGGGCTTTTGGAGTGTTGGCAGTCACTCAGGAGCCCTACACTTTCTGCAAACTCAAAGCAGAGTGGCAGCTGCTGATCCAGTGCCATTACCCCCACCCCACTCCAATGCCCCAGGCCTGATCCCATGTTGGAGAGAAGATAGTTTAGGGTAGAGGGGGGATAGTGGAGAAAAGAGAGAGGACCACGCTGAGAAGCAAGGGACGAGTGTGGTCCCAGAATACGAGGGAGGGAGAAATGGGCTGAATGTCACATTGGGGGACTTTTAAGAACCTCGGGTTTGCTAACACTGCCTGTCATCACTCCAAAGTTCTGTGACCTTCCTGTCTCAGTCAGACTCATGTGTGTAAAAAGGCTACCCTCTCTGAGCTAAGGGAAGGCCTCATTGGACAGGAGGACCCACTTCAGAGACCTCAGGTGTGCAGCCCCTCCAGTAAGGCCAACTGGAGAACACCAAAAACAGGCTAGAGGGTCCACAGGATTCTGGAAAACAGGCCTTTCACATAATACAGAGGCAGGGACTGCCTCAGTTCAGCTCCAAGCCTGGTGATAACTCTGACTCTCATCTCAATCCCAGGCCTACAGTGGGAATTTCAGAGCGACGCCTAGACTGCTGCAGTTGGCTGTCTTCTGGTTTATGGCAGCTTGCTCAGCACTGCACACTTCTAGCCAAGGCTAGAAGTGGCCACAGCATAGTCCAGGTATTCCTTGGAATACTTCAGTTTCTGTAGCTTTCTTCCCGACAAGACCCTGAGCACTTAGAAGGTGGAACAGTATCGCTGGCTGTTTGGATGACTCTGTTGAAACACACACTTATGAGACTGGAGAAATAGCTCAGGTGTGACAGTGCTTGCCTAGCATGCATGAAGCCCTGAATTCAACCCTTAGCGCTACTAAACCAGGTGTGATGGTGCCTGTCTGTAATCTGAGCATGTTGAGAGCTGAAGATAGGTGGATCAGGGGATCAAGGTCATCCTTAGTCGCATAGCCAGTTCAAGGCCAACATGAGATACATGAGACCTTAGGTCCCGTGTAGGACAGGACATATCAGGTAATACGTGGGGTCACTAACTCAAGACTTTCAGAATGGTGACCCAGTGAGTTAACGCAAGTGCCAAATGCAGAACCAAGAGCAGCCTGCCAAGCGGGCCAGCACTAGAGAAGTAGTCATGTCCCCTTCTCTAACTGCAAGGTCCTGAAAGAACAGGGAGAGTAAATTGCCTGGTGCAGTGCAGAGGGCACAGAGCCCAATAAGATTCAGTTCTGAGGCCCTACTCCAGGCCATTGTATATTCTCAGCATGCCCAGGAGAGCACCTCAGGGGGGAACAGCACAAGAGTGACATGAATGTCACAGACCAGGTCATCTGGCCACAAGCCAGGCATTTTCCAAGCATTTCTGAATATTAAACACTTAGCCTTATGCCGGGCACAGTCACTGTGCTGTGCGCATTTCCCAGGTTCATGACTTGGGAGAGGCACAATTTCATCTTCAGACCAGTTCCAGAAGTTTTTTCTGCTGCAGTGCCACATACCTCCCACACAGGTGACCTCCATGAACCAACTTCAGGAAGATCAGCATTCTCAAGTTTTTTTGGGGTCGGGCCACATGCTAAAATGAGCTAATGAAGCTGTGATGGAGCCAAGGGCGCTGGGACTCGGGCAGGGGTGCTGCATGGAGGAGGAGGGTGAGGGTAAGGATGGTTAAAACAGACACATTGCAGCTTTCCCATCATTAAAGGGGAACACATTGGAAAGCAGTATTAGAGGAGATACAGGGGAGAAAACCCTCCACCGTCGCAATATCCCAAGGCTACTGCTCTTAATGTTTTAAGTATTGCCTGCTATTCTTAGGGGATGTGGGGAAGTGTACCCTCTCATGTTGCAGGGGAAATGAAAAGAGATAGAATGTTTGTTGGAAGCACCCTGGCAACAGCCCTGGAAATAAAAATAATAAAATAAAGTGTTCACACCCTTCAGCCTCTCAGTCTCACTCCTGGGAATCTATCCCAGGGAAAGAAACCCCCATCAGGTATAAACATAAGGACAGGGATGTTTATTGCAGCATTATGTAAGTGGTGCTTGTGTGTCTGTGTGCATGCACACACACACACACACACACACACACACACACAGAGCACAGTGGCACTTTTGTTAGGAGACTGTTGAATACATGATAGTGCATAAACACATTAAAAAGAATCAGTATCAGGTAACTGTGGACAGGGAGACAATGTTGACAGAGAACAGCAAGATTCAGAAAGATGTGTGCAGCATGATCCATATTTTGAATAGCACTGTGACCTGTTTTTCCATTTGTTATTAAAGTCTGTTTAGGATTGGACATATGAACACAGAAGGATATATACTAAGTGTGCTTGGTGGCCTAGTTAGCACTGTTTGTTGACTTGAGACAGCCAGACTAGAGTCATCTCAGATGAAAGCCTGGGTTGAGGAACTGCCTAGATCAGACTGGCCTGTGAGCAATTGTCTTGAGCATCAATTGATGTAGAAGAGCCCTGCCCACCGTGGGTGGCACCATCCTTAGGCATGGGGACCTGGGCTGGAATATTCCTTCTAAGGAAGGTAGCTGAGCATAGATCGATCCGTAAGCAAGCAAGCAGAGTCCCTCCATGGTTTCTGCTGAGTCGTGGGCCTGACTTCTCTCAATGATGGACCGGGACCTGTTAGGATGAGCCAAATAAACCCTTTCGCTCCCAAGTTACTTTTGGTCAGAGTGTTTATCACAGTGACGGAAAAGAAGTGATGACACATGGTTATCTCAGAGAGGGGAATGAAGGGAATCTGGGCATGAGAGATCAGAGATGACAATGTGAAAACAGGAGAAAGAGATGGAATTCTTAGACAAAAGTGGAGAAAAACAAACTACTTCTTCACTATAGAGTCTCTCTGCAGTCGAGTCCCAGCTTGCCTCCCAGGTCTAGGTACCCTGGTGACAAACACTGGAACACATTCCTACAGCACACAAGAAGCCAGCCCCTCATTTAGGCCCCACATATCTGCAGGCCCGTGTTTCAAGTTCTTTCCACCTCTCTGGTATTTTGTCTGTCCAGTGGCGATCAGTTATTTGGGGACTCTTTCCAAAGTGACCATCACCTGCCAGGCCTAGTGGGACTCTCCAACTACAGCTACTGAGAACGTCATTGTCCCCACAGTTCTCAAAAATATGAAGCATGACCTCCGTGAAAACTGCTGGAACGATGTACAAGCCATGCACTCACAGTCTGCCCTGATTCCTTCCCCCTGGGGCCCTTGGGCTTCATGCAACAGGAAGTTAGGCTAACCCAGACAAGAAGGGAAGAAGCTAGAGAAGTGCTGGCCCCTGAGCAGCTGTGGTGGGGGAGGAGCCCACCCTTCCCTTCCCTTCCCTTCTCTGCTTAAGAGTGGGAGGGAGGGAGCCTGTTATCTCTCACCCCAGCGAGCCACAGCATTCAGGCATTTACAGCAGCACAGAAGATCTTGACTGTGTTTGGGGGAGCAGAATGGGAAACTAGGGGCTCAGAGATGTCACTGTCTACTTAACACTGCCTCACCCAGGCTGAGGGTAGGGAGAGGAGTTGAGTTGCTTGTCACTTAAGATTCTTAGGGTCATAAGTAACAGAAATTAGTTCATGCTAACTTTAGCATGAAAGGAGCTTTGGCCCAAGGAAACACAAACTCGTGAAATTCAAGGCCCTAAGAAGAGTCATTAGTAACCACCTCCTCCCTTGGCCTGTCTACTTAACCCTGCCTCTCCAGCCGGCTCCCCCCCCCACCCCCCGCTGATTGTCTAAGTCTCTCCTTCCAGCTATCTCTCCAGACGACTGTTTGACTGTCTGCCCTTCATGCCCATATATACCTGGAACATTTCCAGCCCACAGTGCCTTCATTTACATTTCACGTGTCTGAGAAAACAGCCCGTTTGGCTGTCTGACTCTCAAACTCCATTACACATTTCCCAAAGATTGGATTTGCTTGGCGTGCTTGGGTGTGACACTCACCTTCGCGCCAACCAGCAGCAGCCTGACGGCCAGGGGCAGTGTAAATATGGCAGTCAAGGAGCCTGGGGCTGGGTGAGAACCCCTGATCCTGGGCAGTGGGAACCTAGGAGAGAAGAGAGAGAGAAAATCAAGATTGAAGTGCTGACTCAAACCAAGAGTGTCTCTAAAACCACAGAACGTCAGTGACCAAAAATATGGACACCCTGTAGGGGATCAGAGCAAGGAACAGGAAAGTGAAAGAATCAGGTTGGGGGTAAATAGGAAGCCGCCGCCCTCTTCATGAACTCAGCAATGCACTGAGCCTTGCTGCTTGCCCTTAGCAGTTACACTGGGCTGAAATGTGGAGATGGGTCAGCCTGGCTTCACAAACCACACAGGGAGCTGACATTTACAATGGAGCTAGAGAAAACTGGAAATTAATTCTTACCATTCTCAAAGTAATATAAATAAATCTAAATGACTTGGGATGCAAACTAGCTGGCCTCTGCTTCCGAGTGCACACCCCTCCATTACTCTCCAAGAAAAGCAGTTTCACATGCCTTAGCCACTGCCTCAGTCATGGATCCAATTCTTTGTTTTGCATTTCTTTTTTATAGTGTGTGTGCTCTCGCACTCGCACTCGCGCGCGCACACACACACACACACACACACACACACACACACACACACATGCAATGCAACACTTGTGTTGAGGTTAGAGGACAATTTGAGTAGGTCCCAGGGCTGGAACTCATGTCTGCATCAGATTTACCAGAAAATGCCTTTTTTCCTATTGAGCCTGTCTGTAGGCCAGATTCTCTTCTCACTTTCCCTTCCCTTCCCTCCCCTCCCCTCCCCTTTCCTCTCCTCTTCTCTTCTTTTCTCCTCTCCTTTTCTCTTCACACGCCCCCCCTCCAGTTTTTGGAGACAGTGTTTATTTGTGTAGCCTTGGCTATCCTGAAACTCCATCTGTAGACCAGGCTGGCCTGGAACTCACAGATAGGCCTGCCTCTGCCTATCCAAGTGCAGGGATCAAAGGTGTGTGCCTCTACTGCCCGGCTGCAGGCCTTGTGGGATGAGGGACTGAGTTTGATCCCAGCACCACGCTACCATTTATCTTCATATGCTTCTAGATGCTCTACTGCGAGGCTGCCCCCATGACCTACTGACTTCTTGCTTTGGTCACTGAGGACGTCACCTACTGTACCTGTCCAGAAGCTCCCATTTGGTGCTGTCTGTTAAATCACAATGCGGGATTGTGTTTACGTTACCATGGCTGTGGCGACACTGTTGCCCTACACCATTGCCCCACGACTTAAGATTCTGTTTCCTCTGGTATGCCATCATCAGTTTGGTTTTCGTTCATACAGCAACTCTTGGCTCAGTTTTCTCTGCTCTAAGAACTGCACTGAGTGTCTACCAATATCGATTTCTAAATGTCTAAACCAACACCCTGGATAATATTTAAAATTTACCTACGAGCCTGTCCCACCTCATCTTTCAGTTGTACTTCTGTGACTGTTACTGGTAATCAGGGTGTGGGCCAGGTGCTTCCAGGTTCTCGGCCATTTATTCAAGGAGTTGAAGTGAAGTCTCACACAGATTGCACACATAGTAAGGACGTTTGACTCAACGCAAAACTATAGAAAGGGTCAGAATATTCTGCAAACTACATGGAAGGGAAGTGCTCACACCCTCTGAATACTGTGTGAGCTTCTCCTTTAGGGAGCTGAAGAGAAGGAGTTTGGCTACTAGGGGTGAGATAAGGACAATGTTATGTTTTGATTGATTGGATCGATCATATAAGTTTTCTACTGTGTAGATCCATCATGCATCAGATTTTATTCATCTGCATACCCAGTTATATACAAGTGTAAGATGGTAAATGAAAGATTCTCCCTTAAAAGTTTACTCGGGGATACGGTTTATTTAACCTTATCATGCATGTGCCCTAAACCAGTTCAGGCTAGATTGGTCCTCCTACTCTTAGACCAGGATTTACCAGAGAAACAAAAACTGTCCAAGGCTGATAGTTGTTAGAGAGGGTCATAACCTCACATAGGTGGGTCTCTGAGGTTGCTAGGAGCAGTGTTTGGAAGGAATGGGTGGTCTGTGTAGTGTGAAGGTGAAGGAGCTGACTTCTGGTATACTGTTAGAGGACGGGATGCCATAGCCCAAACCAAGCAGAATGCCAGCTTGCTGAGCCACCCCTGGTGCTTGCCTGCCTCAAGACAGATCCCTGATTCTCTGGTGCTTCCGGCCCACTCCATCCTTGTCTTCTGAAATGCTACAAGCTTCCCGGGAGATCTTACTCCTGTGTCCAACTGGTTCCCATTTCTTTGTTTACACTCTAGTTTGTCTGAAGCACATGCTATGGTAACTTCCTAAGAAGAGTTCATGGGATTCCTTGCTGGTCTGAAGGCACCTATTCCATATTCATGCTTGACTTATGATCAGGTTAAGTACAGATTTCTGTTGGAAATGATATTCCTGTCATGTGTTGAAAGCGTGATGCCCTTGTCTTCTATTTCTGTAGTTCCAAATGAAGTCAGACACCATGGCGTTGCTGCTAAGGGGGGTGGGGGAGATCCTGAGAGAGGAGCTGCCCTGTCCTGGGATTTTTAACCACCTTCAGCTCTGCACAGCTGTAGAGTTTTTGCACGTTAAAGCTTTCAAGTTAAAGAGTCCCTCAGGAATTCCTAAGACAAATTCATACTTCTTTCTGGTCTCCCCTCTGGGAGGGCTGTGGCTTGTAACTTTCCCTACTGTGTTGAGTCCTGACCCCCACCCCTCTGCTTTCCTGAGCCCAGGTAGCTGTTGAGATCTTTCATCCACTGATGTCCCAAACCACTTCAGACTCCCCATTTTACTCTTCCTCGTCCTTTATTGTTAACTTAAGGGAATGCTGCTAGTGAGAGAAGGGCAAGCTATGTTTAATCGACTATGTTTAACCGGATTGGAACCATGATTCATTTTCCTACTGTTAAAACATCTACTTTCCCATGTAACTGTGAGTTTTATGGACTTCTTTCTTTATTGCCATATAATATTTTATATCTCATCAAGAAGACAAGAGATGGTTACTTAACCAGCAAGTCCCTTGTGGCTCTGCATGTATTTGGCTTTATTTCCCCCAGCAAGGAACACCTGTGCACTTGTGTACTTTGCATCCTTGCCTTGGGGTGGCTGCGAAGGATATGAACCATTGTAACCCCCCCCACACACACACACACACACACATCCTGTTAGGCTGCCATCTAGAAACTCTCACACCTGTGGGGACGAGAAAAAAACACTGTCTCGAGAAACCGAGTTAGTTTTTGGTGGCTGTGTGTGGTGTCTCGTTTAAAATTCAGATCTCCTGGGCTCAGCCCTGGCAACCATGTGCTAGAGAATCCAGGGAAGCTGACAAAGACGTCCGTTCTTGCTAAGAAATGTCTGTATATGATTGTCTCAAGCAGTGAGAAAAAAGAATACTGAAGGAAGAAAAGAATGTAGTCCCTCTTCTCCCTGCCCTTCCTTATCTCCTGCTTTTCCTTGTCTATCCTCTCCCATCCCTTTGTGTCCATTGAACTGGGACAGGTTCTTGCTATGTATCCAAGCCTAGCCTGGCACTTGCAATCCTCCTGCTTCAGCCTTCTGAATGGCTTCAATAACTGAAGCCACAAGTATGTACCATGGTAACCCCCCTCACCCCTAACCAGTACTGGGAACTGAACCCAGGGCTTGGAATGTGTTAAGCAAGCTGGCCTTGAACTCACTACCTTCTTGTCGCAGCCTCCGGAGTACCTAGGATTACTGGCTTGTACCAGCGTGCCTGACTCCAGCTCCCTTCTTCATGGGGTTCCATTTTGCAGACAGAAAGACAAGGGCCAGAGAGAGAAAGGAGCCAGTGCAAGGCTATGGTCACAGAAAAGCCCATTCAAGTTGGTAAAGAGTCCAGGGTACTGGTGCTGCCTAGTTAAGAAATCTGAGTTAGGCAGGTCTGGAGCATAGCTGGTACTCAAAGCATCTTGCTTGTTACAAACAGCATGTCAGAAGCAGTACAGGGCGAGCAGTGGCTTACCCCCAGCCCAGTGCTCTGGAGGAATCGATAAGGCACTTAGCAGGAAACTCTGCTGGATGAGCTGTAAATTGGGGCTCCAAGTGCCTGTGGTTGTGAGAGGTCTTCCTGTGATAAGCTCTGACTGGGCATTGACACTCTGAGCGTGAATCCCCAAGAGCCTGATGGCTTGACCTTTAGGTCCCCGCCCCATCCCCACTGTGTATAAAGTATTGCTTTGGTTCTTACAAGGTATTTTAGACCCCTAACTGACCATAGCTTTGTGGAACGAAGAGGTTTAAGTTGGGAATGGATGGATGTGTGGAAACAGGGCTCCTCTATCACCCTTTTCTCCCCCAGAGCCTGGGGCTTGTCTCAGGCCTCTGTACTCCACAAACTGAAGGGACAGGTTTTGATGCTGGCTGCCTCGAGACATCTTGACTCCACTGTTCACCTTCGAGCCTTGAGCATAGCAGGCTGAGCCCCAAGGGCCTTCTCAGTACAGCAGTAGTTGTGATTGTGAACATGTGGAATTGCCGACCATTTTCCTCCCTGGTACTGCAGAGTGTGGACCTGGCCCCACAGACGTAAGAGCTCTACCACAGAACTACATCCTAACCCAGGTCCTTATTTAGGTTTTGAGACAGGATTTCAAAAAGTTGCCCAGAATGGCTGTGGTCTATCTCTGTTGATGGCCCAGGTAGGCCTTGAACTTACTACCATCCTGACTCCCGACTTAGTTCCCTCGTAGCTGAGATAATAGGCTTACGCCATCAGGCCCACCCTGCAATTGTTTGTTTGTTTGTTGAGACAGGGTCTAATGTACCCTAAAGGGGCCTCAAGCTTACTGAGAATAACCTTGAACTTCTGTTCCTCCTGCCCTTACTTCCAAGTATTGGGATTACAGGCATGCACTACTACATCTGGTTTATGTGGTACTGTGGAGAAGACCCAGGATCTCATGTATGCTAGGCAAACTCTCTACCCACTGAGCCACACCTCCAGCCCCTTTACAGTCATTTCTGAAAATAGGAACAACAGATCTCATAGGGACCTAGATTCTAATGCCACCGGCCATCTAACACTATGAGGATAGGACACAGTCCTCCACACTTAACGCTGAGTACGTGACTGAAACGAAGTAATTAGTGACATCAGCGATGTCCTCTAGGCCCAGGGCTAAGGCGAGGAAAAGCCCAGCAACAGTGATGAACAGGCCTACTTGCTATGAGGCTTGCTCACTCATAGCCTCTCATCCAATCACTGTTGCTGGGGAGCGTTGGCAGGCTGAGCTCCCAGGCCAGGGCAGAGGTACAGAGAAGTTAAGTGGATTGCTCTAGACCACAGAGGTGGTCAAGCTGGGACTGCAGTCTAAATTCTTCCTCTGGAGCTCACGGCTCACCCTGAACGCCTCTGCCCTACCTGAGTTCCAATGAAGGAGGAGACCCGGGTGTTCAGGATGTAGTGGTCTTTCCCGAATTTTTCAAATTTAGAATGTAAGCAACGCTATTCAGAGTTATCCCCTATGAATGAATGCATCTCTGGTGTATGTTGTTTGGTATGTGTTTACAAGGTCATAGAAACCATCAAACTGCTTTGTGGGAGAAGTCTTGTTGTCTCCAGTTTACAAAAGAAACTGAGGCCCAGAGCAGTTATGGGACTTAGCTAAGGTCACACCTTAGCAGACAGAGCAGCTAGATCTACTTGCAAGCATCCCAGGCTCTAAATCTTGTACTTTCTCCATGCTGGGCAAGGTACTGGTTCATCCTCTTCCTATGTCCAGGGCTACAGTGCTGCCTAACTGTTTGTGG
This sequence comes from Mastomys coucha, assembly GCF_008632895.1. NCBI lineage: Eukaryota > Metazoa > Chordata > Mammalia > Rodentia > Muridae > Mastomys > Mastomys coucha. The sequence goes on along the minus strand of NW_022196906.1, from coordinate 55,731,973 downwards.
GGACATCCAAAAGACAAAGGGGGGCACCTTTTCATTTTGTCCACCCTGTGTGTACTCTGCCTGCACATGGAGCCCAAGAGCCATCCGTCCCTGGATCACCCTGAACCACACTTCCCAGCAGTACCCCCTTCCCCCAGCACACACATGCCACAGCCCTGGGGGGAGGCAGAGGCCCTCCTTGCTCAAAATAGCTCTGTGCTATTAGCTGCATTTAATTGAAGGTGTTTCGAGGGCAGCCTCCACCGGGCCCGAACCAAATGGAAAATGACACACTGTCAAATTAATGTCCCCAGACCATGATAAATGGCTGGGCTTTGTGAGTAATGCTTCCATTTCTTGTTTTAAAGGGAAGGATGTAGCCAGGCTCCCCACATCTGTCCCTGTTGGGGAAAGGTCAGGGCCGTCCTCAGGATAAATAGCAGTCCTGCTAGCCAGCCAGCCTGGGCTGGGCTTCTGCCTTCTGCTGTACTCTGAGTCCTTTCTCTTCCTGTCTCTTGAGGCTTTAAGATTTTGAACAGCTTGTGAACCTCCAGGCCAACGTCCAGGGTGGAAGGAGCTAGAGATAAGGTTAATCCTTCCCAGAGCCCGCACTTTTACCTCGAAGAGAGCAGTTCACTCTGTTATCTTAGATGATTGTTGGCACACCAGATCTGCTCCTGACCTCCAGCTGCACCCCCCCCCACACACACACCTTCCCCCACCCTCACCCAGTGCCACTGGTTTCAGATGCACAAATTCCACAAACCTACCCTGCATACTGAAACCTCTTAGGCAGGTAAGATCACAGTTGCCAGTTTGCTCTGTGCCAAGCTTAACCCTCATTCTGGAGGACACAGACAGCCCTGGACAACAGGAGCTGGCTAGGTCCTTACAGCCAGCTGAAGGATCTCCTAAAAAGACTGTCAGACAAGGCCACAAGCAAGACACAGACAAGATGGCATAGTGATCTTGTCAGAACTCAGACAAGAAGGAAGGTTGTCACTCTGTAGAGATCACCACACAATCCCAGCCAGGTTGGTATCAGGGTCCACAGCTTCCTTTCAGATCAAAGCCCTAGCTTTGATGGATCCTTCCTCCTGCATAAGATTCATGACCACTCTCCCATGTGGAGCATCCTCTGCTTCCTTAAATCTTGTCCTTGCAGGGTGCTGGTGGGGTAGAGGGAAGCTTAGTTCTCCTACCTCTCATTGGGACACCCCACTGTTACTCACCACACAAGTGGTTTTTTTTTTTTGTATGACAGGTATCTACACCCCCCACCCCCGGCCCCAGTACACACACCTTTGTTGAGCCGCAGGTATGATTATGGTGATCTTTGGCTAAGTCCTGTTGTTACTGCCAACCTTGGCCACAGGGCCAGGCACAATGATGGAAGAGCCAGCTCAGAAATCATGTTACTAGAGCAAGGGTGTTGGACCTGTTTGTTCTGCTTGGGGAACGCTGCTGCCTGCCGAGGGGTGGTGTGAGCTGACTGCCTAAGGAGGAGCAAAACAAGCAGGCGAGCTTTAAAAAAGAAAAGAAAAAGGATGCAGAATCTTTCAGGTAACAGGAGCTTGAGCAAAAGTCTTGCAGGGGTGGGGCGAGCAGGGCTGAGACTGTGGCTTGCATCAACAGGCCTTTCCAAGTCTCCCGGAAGGGCTGATTAGGATGCTAGGGAGGGAGTTAGAGGTGAGAAGGTTGGCAGTGCCCCAGGTCACATAGACTGTAAAGGGCCTGCCTGTTGGAGGTTCAAATCTAGCTCCTTCTATCTTCCCATCTGCCCACCTCTCGGCTCCTCTGGGCTCAGCCTCCTTTCCTCCCCCACCCCTCCCGTGACTGCCTGAGACAATATTGAGGGCACAGTAGCTCTCCTAGCTCCATTATCAGCAACTCCTTTGCCGCCAGGGAACGGACCATCAGTCCCTGATGATACATCGCAGAAAATTGGTTGTCAGGCCAATAAATGTATCCGATTGGATTTTTGACATTGGGCTAACCCATCCGCAAGGCATTTGATTAAAGTGCTAAGAGGCAGTAGCTGGGCAGAGCCTGCCCTGAGTCTAGCCTAAATAGGCACTGTCTCCTCTCCAGGCGTGAGAGGCCCCTCCCTGCCTGTCTGCTGCTCACCCCCCTCCTCTCTCATTTCCATCCTTCACTGCTCTGTAAGGGTCCAGCTTAATCAAGGCTCCCTGAGGAGAAAGGGACAGCCAGCTCCGCTGGAGAGAGATCACCTTTGCTTGGCGGCTGCTGGGGTGGTTCCTGGGCCCCCGTGAGCCTTGTCTGGAACCCTGTCTGGGCTGCCTTTCCTCCCAGGTCTGGGCTGTCAATAGGCACCAGTCACCAAGGCCATTCCTTGCCCTGGGGAGTGGAGTAAAAAGAGGATTACCCAGACTGTTTTCAAAGCTTCTCCCTAGCTAAGTGAGTCTGAGACCCTTTTCCCAACCTACAAAGATAGGACCACAAACCTGGGTGGAGCCCCCCCACCCCCAAACACACACACACACACACACACACACACACACAGTTTCATGTCTTGAATCAGAAATGGTGGGGCTGATTAATTGGGAAGTATGGGACCTATTACTGGCTTGCCATTGAAGATGATGTAATCATAGTGGATGATGACATAATGTACCCTCTGTGCGGGGTGGGGGTTGCGGGGGGGGGCGACATGCTATTCCATTCTTTGTAGCTTGGGCCCTGAGACATTTTAATCATTGGAATTACTGTGGAGAAAACCTTATTGTGAATCCATCTCCATTAGTCCGTTTTCTTCCTTCTGTAATCTCTCCCTTTCCCATTGCAATTTTTCCTCTCTGAGTTTTTTTTTTTCTTCTTCTTCTTAAAAAAAAAACCAAAAAACAAAAACAAAGCCCAAACCCAAACCAAACCTGCCATGTGTCGCAGAAAGCAGCCATTCATCCAGTTGTGCTGAGGGTTGGGAAGACAAGAGATGGTGATTGCAATGTACAGTGTCTGACTGTGTATACATACTGCAGACACCCTGCCCACCCCTCATGGGTTCTTACATGGGCTGCCTTCTCATCAGGGCCCCGTGACAGCCCGGACGGAGGACCTAAAGAGGAGCAAAACAAGCAGGCAAGCTTTAAAAAAAAAAAAAAAAAAAAAAAAAAAAAAAAAAAAAAGGAATGCAGCATCTTCCAGGTAGCAGGAGCCTGAACAAGAGTCCTGCAGGGGTGGGGTGAGCAGGGCTGAGACGGTGGCTTGCATCACCAGGCCTTCATCTACTACTTTGAAGAACTAAGAGGACCCTTCCCTCATATGGAGAGAGCCAACATAGTCCAGTCAGTCAGAGGGACAGGGCCCTGGGCTCTGGGTTCCTATGCAAGCTCTTCCTCCGTCACCTGCTCTGTTTTCTCCAATCCATAGGCCTTCCCTTGACTTCGTTTTCTAATGAAAGACTGGATTCCTGTATTTTCCAACATACATTTCCCTTTTATGTAGTTAAGTCTCTTAACCTCTTCATGGGCTTGAACTCTGGCCAATGACGTGGCTCCCAGAGACATACAGGTACCTAAGGAGAACACACCCTACCTTGGTTCCGCCTTCTGGACCTCCCAGCTCAGGGCAGGGGGGCCTCTGTAGAAGAGTGGAGCAGACAAGGGTACATTAAAGAAGTAGCAGTCCTTGTTTGTAAGTGTACCTTATAGACCTTTCCATCCTCTCTCACTCCAAGCAATAAAGTTAAAGGACTCACGGCCCCAGCTTGTAAGTCAGGGGCTAAAGGTGCTGTGTTGGGAGGGTCTCTAAGGCCTCTTAGGCCCTCAGAACTCCCGAGGCCGGAAGAACATGACTCAAGCGTACTAGGGGAGGAAGGAAGAAAGGAAGAGAAGTTACCTAGACACACAAGTGGGATAGGGAGTCCTAGGCCAAGTGTTCTCCTTGCCCTTGTTTTCCTCATCTGTGGGGTCATAATGAATTGGGAAGAATAGGGGAGCAGCCTGGAGCACAGAGGACAGAGCATACTGGGAGCCCCCTGTGTGTGTGGCTACCTTTCCACTACTTCATGGGTTAATTGTAGGGTTGAACAGAGCCTAGCGCTTGATTTACAGTAGACAGTAAATGTCCATTGTCCTCAGTGGTCGCCTGGAGCCAGAGCTGACTCACTCTAGGAGTCTGCAAGGCTCAGTGGAAGGTTGGGCCCAAACATCACAGGAATGAAGGAGGAGCTATGGTCAGACCAGAGTCTTCAGGGTAGGGTCCTCCTTTAGGCCAGGGATGACGCAGTTTCATGAATCAGCACCTAGTGAAAGGAGGGAGGGATTTGCATTAAAGTTCTGGCATTACCGTTGACAAACTGGGTGATCCTGGGCAAGTTATATATTCTCTCCAAGGGTTAGTGTTCCTCTCCTGTAAAACAGGAAGGATCAAGGCCTGCTTCTCTGGCTTTCTGGGAGAATTAATGAGGTGAGAGATGTATGTAAGACACCTGGTGCACAGAGGCTGTTCAAGACACTTCCCGACTCCTTCCACCCTGCTTCTGTGCTCACAAAATTGAGACTAAGGAACCGTCAGCAGGTTGGCTCCCTGGAGGAAGCCTGCTCTGTCAGACTCGGAGGAGGCCCAGAGAATCTGAGGGTTAGACCATGACGTTCTCCTCTCCTCCTAAGGGCATCTCCCTGTCAGAGCACAACAGAACAGACGGCTACCCCACCAGGCTGCCTCTAAAAATAACCTCCTGTCTTGGCTCAATACTGACACATGCTCAGGGCTTCCTCCTGGCACCATCCCTGCTCTCTCTTGGTTCTGCTCTGCCTCCCGTGTGAGGCTTCTCCAAGCAGCACCAGCGCCACGCAGATCTCAGCAAGGCAGGGTGTGACTCAGAACAGTGAGCTCTGGGGCTGAGAGGACAGAAGTTGAGATGGAACTGGACCGAGCCTCAGCATCCTCTGCCCCTCATCTTCATCCCACACCTAATGTTGGAGAGAGTGGAAGGAAGTTCCCATCAGCCCTCTTTCTAATGCTCCAACCCTGGAGGCTTGCTGGAGGGAGGCACCTCAAGGGTCTGGAGGAGAGGAGGCTGTGAGTACCCTGTGGGATTCATAAGTCCTTCTCTACCCATGATCTCAGCCTTTTCATGCCTTCATTACCTGTGCTATCTCTTGGCAGAGCTGTTTCCAAATCAGACCCAGTTCTCACTAGCAGTGCAGCCCTTTAATTCAGGGAAAGAGATAGAGGACGGGGGAAGAGACAAACAGAACTAACCCCCACCCCCGGCCTCACATAACCTAGGCTAGCTTCCAAGTCTCTATGCAACCAGGAACGACTTTGAACATCTAATCTTCCTACCTTTATAGTACTGAGATTATAGACATACATTGTGGATCAAGCTTTGGGCATGCTGTGTATCACTCTACAATAGAGCTATGTTCCCAGAGCCCCCTTCCTCTCCTCCCCTTCCCTTCCCTTCCCTTCCCTTCCCTTCCCTTCCCTTCCCTTCCCTTCCCTTCCCTTCCC